>NC_045639.1:98964937-99284312 GCF_009829145.1 Chiroxiphia lanceolata | reverse complement strand
TTAGAAAATTATGCAATGAGTGAACAAGTACTTGTCAAGTCACTTTGTAATTAAATTCATACATTTGTTCCTGCTTTAAAAATGGCTACATATTCCATCTGCTCATGCAAAATGCTTAAGTATTTTCAGCCAACTTCCTGGAATAAAGCTGTACACCCCTCACAGGCAGCACACTTCACTGTTACAAGGGCCACGGCTGTAAAGTATTGTACTCATAACCAAGCAATTACCTTTCTTTATCTTTCAATCTTTTTGTTAAGAGAATTTCAGAATGAAAAGGTTCAGATCATAGGCTCTTTTAACAAAAGGATTGTTAATGTTTTCTATAACTGGTTGGATCTGGAATATCACCTGCTTTGAATGCAATCAAGGAGATTATTATTCCAGGCCTTTTTCTATAAGGGAAAATGAACAGGGAGGGAGAAACAGAGTTGGTGCAAGACACTATGTACTGAAATATTATCATGGTTATGCACACTTCTTCAAGGCTTCAGGAAGTTCTGCCTAACACGAGAAACCCCTGACAAAAGTCCTTATTGAAGGCCATGACGACTCTTACTCTTTTCTGTCTTTCTGGCATTTGCAGGTGCAGTTTTTCTACATTTAGTGAAAATAGAAGAACTCTTCAGAAACCATCTCCCTAGAAGAGCCCTCACTTCAGTTGTAGTTCTTCAGAAACTTCAGCTTCCTGTTAAAATCTTCAGGAATCACATTTGGCAGAGAAACAGCAAGAGTTGTTCCCTCAGACTAGAACGGGCAGAGCTGTTCTTCTGATCTTCATTTACATGGTATCCTCTGGATAAAAACAAAAATCAAAGAACCAAACCTGAAATATGAAACCAAATCTGAACAAAAATATAATTTTAGTGTGATGGCAAATTAACTCTGGTGCTGTGAGTAAGGATGAAAAACAATTACAGGAAGCCCTGAACACCCTGGTGAATCTCCAAGGGCTCTCCTCAGCCAAGCAGACAGAAACCCTCAGCTGAACTGCTTCATCATGCTGGTCTAGATTTCCAGTGGCACCATCATCCTTCACTCTCAGGAAAATCCTTAAAAATTCTTGCCCAGCTCTGCTTTTTGCAAATAAACCCATTGTACTAAAAGTCTCAACACAGCATTTCTTGGTGTAAGCCAGGGAAATGACAAAGTAGATTAGATTCTCAGAATCACAGTACTACTTAGGTTGGAAAGCAACCGTGGAGATCATCCAGCCCCCACTACTCAGAGCAGAAGGTGCCAGAGAAGGCTGCCTAGGACCATGTCCTGTCAGGTTTTGAATATCTTCAAGGATGGAAACTTCAATCTCTTGGCAGCCTTTTCCAGCTTTCAGCCACCTCCACTGCAAAAGATTCCATCAGCACTCCATTAGCTGAAGGTACAGTCAAAAGAATCTTAAGAGTGAATCAGCTAAAAGGTATTTTCAGATTTACCTTCTGTTACAAGGGGAATTGATTCACTCCCCAAGCTCCAACACAGCTTAATACATATATGGTCTTAAATTTTCTCTAAAAAAACTCCCAACAAACCTATCCAGCTGTTCGCTTCACAGCAATACTTAGAAGCCCCTAAAGGATCTTTTCATGATTCCAGAAGATATTGTAGAGAAGGTGGCATCAAGAAATGGAGGTTCAATATCCCATAAGATTTAACTTTCTGAGGTTATTGCTTAAAATCATTAAGATATAGAGCTAGAAGAACCTGAAACAATCTAGTAAATTCTTCTGGTTTGATCCTAAATCATTTATATTCAATTTGTTTTCATAAGTTTTATAAAATAACTCATAGCAAAAACACAGAACTACATGGAGAAAATCCATGTCCACATACTCCTTTTTTTCATAGGTGTCTGCTAACCTACATCAAATATTTCCAATCATGTTTCATTGGCCAAACATACTGAAAACTTTTATTGCACTGGAAAAACAGTTCTATGGATTTCAATACTTGTTGATGGGTCATAAGGCAGTTTCTCAGGTACAAACCATTAGGTTGACAAATTGTTGACAAAAAAGACTATGGGATGTAGGGTGGCAGACTGCAGAGGGCACAACAGAATGAGAAACAGACAGGCAGTATAACCTGCCAACTGGCAAGTTTCTGAAGTGTGAAGGTTGGTCTCACACTCATTCTAACACTCAGTGCTGCAAATTCAAATGCTTAGCCCTGGGGTCAACATTTGCCAGGAGCAGGAGTTAGCCTTCCAATTCAGATTCACAGTAGAAGTAGTAAAAAGAGGTGGAACAGACAAAAGATATGGATGCTTCCAGCACTCTTAAGAGGAATAATGAAGGAGATTCAGAAATATATAACAAATACTGATGTAAAAAAAAGATGGCAGACATTTGCATCAGCCTCGACTCTATTAAGCAAAAGAGTGAAACCAGTGGTGAAAAAGGAAGATATTTTTTCTAATAGATTCATAATGTGTTGCAGAATTATAATAGTCTGATATATCTGATCAAATTACATGAGACAAATGTACAATGGGTAAAAAAAAGGACCTGTTTAGTAAAATGGTAATGATTTAAGAAATCAGCTATTAGTTTTCATGGGCTTGTTTCCAAGTTCATTATACCTGATGGGATTTCAGCCATTAGTCCAGCAAGCACTGTTGGATCTAGTCCTGGATTGAGTTATATTAGTGATTGCATTAGATAAGGATATTCAGGTGAAATGGTAAATCAATTAGGAGCAAATTTATTCCCTTAATCAAACATATATGGCAGTAATCACCTGTGTGTTAAAAGAGAAGGTAAACAATCAGTATTGTTCATATATGTCTTTTTTTCCCCAGTGAAATTATGCCAGTTTATAGCACCTTAGGAATCTGTGAAGTTCTGAGTTAAACACCACTGAAAAATCACAAATTATCAGAAATTAACTGCTTGTGCTTAGAAGTCTAAGAAGGGAATTATCAATTGGGTATTTTCTAGTCCAGATAAATTTCTATTTAAGTCTGAGATATTAATTTCTAAAATACCATCATAGGACACCATAGCAGGAAGTTCTTCTGGAGATAGTGCTACTTGTTTTGGTTTTAGCTAATGTTTTGCACAATATTAAAGCATATTTCTCTTTAATTCTCTTATTCCTGAATCTTGGAGATATATAGATATATATAGCCAGTTCAATGCTGAACTCTAAAGAAGGAGTTTTCTAGATCAACAAACCCATTAGCTCAAAAGCTAAATGAGTTTGCATAGGCGTGATTTTCTTTCCCACATGAACATCATCTACACACATGCGAATATCAGCTAATATGACCAAAAGTAGCACATATTTTCTCTCACCATAAGAGAAGTAATTTGTATTCAGGCAAGTCAAAAGAAAGACATCTCCTAATGAAAAGTTGGAAAGGAGAGGTGATGTAAAATACAGACAAATTTTGTCATCCAAGAATACTACTGAGTGTGTTTACAAAGCTGTAGATTACTTCAATCCAAATTTATCCAGTTTGGGGAGTGCCTGTCAGATTCAAAAAGGTGAGTGATTTTTATTTTTTATTTGCTGTAACTTGAAACTCCAGCTTTTTCTGCTCAGGGTGCTGAAATACCCTTTCCAGGATGATTTTAATCTTGCATGGAAGAAAAGAAGTTGAAGCCCACTAATCCTACTTAAAATTGGATGATCACAAGCAGGTGTTCTTTGCTATAAATGTGTAACTACTTCTCTTGTCTCTTTCTGCTCTTGGTGTAATGTGAAGGACAAGGAATCAGAATGGGGAAAATCTCATAAAAGGAAAAATATGTACAGTGATTGAACGGACTTTATGATGCAGGTTTTTCGGTTATTATGTATACACACATTGTATGTACCCCCCGAGTTTGTATCTTCCGGGCGTATCCCGGCCTGCCCACCTCCCTGCTCCCCTGTTTCTCTGACGATTGGCTGGAGGAGCTGCAGGGAGGAAACAACCTCCATTCGCCCCTTCTCTCCCCGGTTCCTCCCACGTTCCTCCCTCTTTCGCCTGTGCCCCTATCCTGATTTGCTGCCCCGTTTGTCTGTCTGATACCCCATCCTATGTTCTGGTCCTTTCCCCTACCTGAACCGATAAGAATCCGGCGCACGCCTGAATAAACCATTCTACCTGCATCTCACCCTCGTGTCCCGGACTTGTGTAATGCCGCGGTCCTCCCCCCCTTTTCGGACCGCGGCAATGTAATCCAGTTGTTAAAACAAATAACACTGGAAACAACAATCCAGTTATTAAAATATCTCATTTGTAGAAAGAGAATACCAAGGTAATGTAAGATTTCTGTTGTCAAAGTGTTTTCAGAGGATGCTCCATTGACATTTGGTTGAGTGAAGAAGAGACAAACAGAAGGTATCAGTCACCAGATCTGAAGCAAACTTGATTTAGATATAATGAGCTATTGTGTGAGAGACATATCTGTTAAAGAGTCATATTGTAAACTTTTTATTTACAATAGTGAGTAGATATTATGGTCAACCAACTGCCTAAATGTGACTGAGATAAGTGTAATTTAAGATAAAGAGTAAGGTGTAGAAGTCAGCACCTAGAAAATTGTGGGGAAAAAAGGCTCAAGGATTTGTGCCAAGGTCTCCTGAAAAATCTGAGAAACATTTCTTTACAGAAATTCTGTAACTGGAGAGACAGGAGAAGAAACTACTTATGGACATCATTTAAGATGGAAAATTGCCCCATTTCAGTGCTGTCTGTACATTTCCCAGGCTGAAATAACAAAACTAGAGCTGCAAGGGTTTACTAATGAGGCTAAAAGTAAAGAATGGCATGAGGCACAACTACTTGGTGTGGCCAGCATGGGAGGTACTACACTATGTTCCTAGCAGGAACAGCTAGTGGAAAATTAGCTCAGAATGAATCAGACCTTGCTACTCAGGACATGGTAATAAACTCAAGAAGTGAAGGAAGATTAAGCCAGGAAGAGGAAAGCAATTCGTTCAGCCTTGCGGTTGTCTCTCCAAGAAAGAGACTGTTGTAGTAGCTAAACAAGGCAACAATAAAAACTTCCTAAAATGTATCTATAGAGTTTCTACTATTTTTAGTAAAGCAATCACATGTTAAACCATATGGTTTATGTTTGTTAGTAGGACAAAATTACCTTATTGATAACCAAGTGGTGAGGACTTGAACTGGTATTTTGCAGCAATTCTGTTAAACCAAACAGCCTATGCATTGCTCGTGATCAATTTCTGCAAGGCATGAATCTACCAAGCCTCAGTTTTCAAGTTTTCCACTTTTAGTATCCACAACTAACAGTAAAAAGAGGGGGTTTCCCCCTTTCTTTTGTCGTGCTTCTTGATGACTCGCCATGCAGTTCAATAAGACAAACTGAGCTTATTTATCAATTAAAAAGAGTTGCCTTCTCTCCTCTGCCCTTCTCCTGGTTACATGATCCTGCACTTTTCTCCAGCTGCACTGGCTCTACTTCTACTCAGCAGATTCTTTGCTGATTCAATTTTGTTCATTAAGCCAAAAGAAAAATATTCCATTCTTTCTGCTTGATTTGTTTTTTGCCAGACCAGTGACCTGAATTGGCTTGTCAAAGGGTCAGGCAGTGCTAGAGCAGAGTGGAGCGGCAGGAACACATCGCTGGGAGCAAGAAAAACAACCCTTTCACCAGGAAAAAGACACTAGACAAGCTTAGCCATCTCCTCACACAGCACCCACACAGACACTAAGCTCCAAATAATAAGCAGGAACAACCTGAAGTAAACTTCTGCTGATCTTACTCAGAACATGACAACTCACAGACTACAGCATTTCTGGAGCATCTCAGCTGCAGATAAACTGTTCATACATCAGAATGCAAACTCTTAAGTCATCTTAGTGCCAGTTACCCCTAAGGATTAGGCAACCCCCTAATATGTAAATAAGCAAAGAGAGGAAAAAAATTCTGTACATCAGCTAAGCTTTGCTGACCAACCATATGTGTAACCTTAAGCTCCCAGTTAATTCAAATTGGTTTGGTCTTCTTTTGCTGAAACTGTATTTGCATTTGGTGAGGCTTGGGTTTGTGGTAACCTGGACAGTTACCACAAACATGCTGACTCACAAAAGTTTGTTTGTGTGTCCAAACCATCAGAATTATTTTTTTACAATTTTTTTTCTATTTACTCACCTTCTTTCTCTGCTCCAGTTTTTACTTTTTTTTTTTTTCCTGAGGATGCTTCTCTACTACCCATTAGCTCCTTTGTAGATTTTTTTGTATGCAGAATATGTATTTAATAGCATTATACCTGACATAGATGTATATTTAAAGGTAACATGACATAAAATATTCCAAGCAAAGGTGGGAAAATATTATTCGTTGGAACCTTTTCCAGAAACAAGCCCAGCTCAATGTTAGACAATCCACATAAATTCATCACTACTTTTAGCTGATTGAAACAGCAATTTAGACTGTGAAAATTATATGTAAATGAACAGGGAATAAATCCTGAAAAGAAAATTATAATTTTCTCCTATGGGGGTACCAGTGCAACAGTGAACTTGATTCTAGACAGCGCACCCTTTTTAAGCTCATATGACTCTACTGAAAAGAAAAAAAACTAGCTAATTTGCATCCAGCTAAGAGAAAAACATCAGGGTAAGCTGTGGATACTGTAAAAGTCGCTTGCTGTTTTGATTGCTTGGATGCTGATCAAATGAGACAACTTGAACAAGAGGGAAAATACCCTGGATAGAGAATTGAATGTGTATGCAAGAGATCAAAAAAAAAAAAAGGTAATAATTACAGTTTCTTCAGTAACTAAACTATAAAGAAATGTATGGTGCCATGGAATATAGATTTCAAAATAATATAAGGAGGCTTAGGTTACTTTCACTGCTCACCTGCAACTGAAATCCAGATGTGGAAATCAGTTATCTGTGGATGGTGACTTTGACATAGAGAATTCATAAATAAAGATTTTGTTTGGAACAGTCATTTATTGTAAGCAGATTATAAGAAAATATTTCAGATTTCTATTAGATATACATCTTCTAGTTCCCTAGGCCTTATTCAATTGTGGCATACTATGAAATGTCACCAATGTTTGTAACAGGGGCCAAGGCTAAGAAATGGGAATGCTATACCTGTCACCACCAGTGAAATTGTCCTAAAGTGAGATTCTATCTCCTTCCTCAGTTTTACCCTTCTTTACAAATGAGTTTACTACTGCCTCTATGTTAATAATTTTGCACAGCTTTGCAACACTTGAACAACTTTCAGATGCTGTACAGAAAATACACAAATATACAGAAACAAGGTGAGGACCCCAGAGCTTGTTTACTCGACTACAAAACAGACCAAGGCAAGAGCTACAAATAACAGTAGAGGATTACAAATTGATAACAGCATGCTTCCTCACAATGCCATGGAAGCTCATCAAAACCAGGGCTCCAGACACCATGATGCAAAGCCTGATGGTACCTGCTATATTTCCTTAAAATGTAGAGTGATCTGCAGCAGGTGCCAACATGCCTAACCTTTGACTAACAGCCAGATGCTCAGGCTTTTACATATACCATCCAGCTCCCTTAGTTCCAAACAATGTGTCCTTCTTGATTTTGTTTGCTTTTCTTATTCTTTTTAAGCTTTCTCCCTGCTGTAATAGGCAGGTGGCTAGGGACAAGCAGCTGAGATGCTTTGCTTTTCCCTGGCTAGTGATTTACTCCTTTTCTCCCCTTTTTTACCAGATGGTGAGTACCATCTTCAGGAAAATTGTTCTTGTGTGGTACCCCCTCCAAAACTTCATCTCTGCTGAAGGCACCTCCTCATCAACGAGAGAACAGGAGACGCAGCACAGCGTACCCTGAGTAACATTGGTGTTTGAGGGTGGTAGTATTTATTAAAACCAAAACAAATCTGACTCAAAATATCAAGAAGTATAACGTATTTCCCTGCAGTAAGAGAACAACATGGAACAGAAGACAGGGTGGAGAAGAAGGGAAAAATAGCAGCCATTTCAGTTTCAGATGATAAGCAGAAATGTGCAGGTGCTGTGCATAAGATGACCTTCCCTATGTGGGTCACCATACATCAGTACTCTGTTAGCAGCCTTACCTAGGGCAGCTTGATGTATCTCATTTCTCATGTCTCCACGCAGGAATGATTACCATGCCTAAATATGTATAGGTTGCCTTACAGACTGCTGAGCAGGGAAATAAATTTACAAATATTTGAGAGGTGTAAAAGTCATCAAAAGAGAAGAATTAATTTATCGTAGTAATAGAAATAATTTGATATTAAAGAAATGCAGGGTTTAAAGTCAGATCTACCTAGCAGTGGTAATAGTTTCTCACTTAACAGTATCTCTGGTCCCTTTGTGATTTTCTCAAGAAAAAGGATGCACTATGGACACATTTATTTTTCATTCCAGACTTAGCATATAAAGAGGTTACGGTGACATGACACTTGTGCACGTCTGTGTGACTCAGACCTCTTTCCTCTCGACAACAGAAGCTGTTAAGTGACCTATAACTGATATTACTGACTTAGAACACCCTTTAGCTCAGGCTTGCTTTTGTTTTTTTTTTACAAGTGAGGAATCAGGATTCTGATACTGCCTGGAAATGTCTGTGACCTAGACAGCAATATCTTTTCTCTGAGACGTTATGACTTTGCAGAATATCAAAGAAATGTGAGCAACTAGAAAAATAGTATTCCCACTACAAAACTATATTGCTAGGTAACATTATTTATATGAAGTAAAATTCTTGTTTGTATTTTACTATCCATAATTTAGGATTTTTATGCAGACAATTGAATTCACTTGGACGTCTGCTTTGGTTTTGGACTTAGGTTTCCACTATGAACAGAATTAAACCAATTGCAATTTAATTTATTGTATATGTTCATGTCTTTTGAAGGAGCAAAAAAAAATAATTCTGAATTACATGTTAATACAGTTAACCACAACTGAAATTCATTACAGAATTTGAATTAATGCAGGTACAGTAAAAATTAAACTTCTAGGCCCCTTCTTGCAATAGATGTGACAGAAGCAGGACCTGAAGGTGCCCTGGTTATGAAAAATATTGTGACCTTTTTTTTTAATTTTCTATTCTTCACTCATTTTCTGTGAATACCTCATTGCTATATGGTGTGCAGCCTGAAAACGATTTTGCAACAGTATGTCTGCCCCACCCTGAGGGACTTCTGAGACATGACACTGGATTCCAATCCAACAGACTGAAAAGTGTCTTTGTTTGCTTTTAAGTACTCTGCCTGGCAGCACAGTTTCACCATTGATCTCCATCCTTCTATCTCAACAAGTGCAGCTGTAATGCTTCCTTCCCATTCCCTAGTAAAAAATAACAAACAAACAAATAAACCACAACCCAACAACAACAAAACCAATATTAGTCCTAAAATGTAAATGACTGGAAGTTGCTGACTTGTGCTATTGAGTCTAACATATTGTCTGACAAATTCAACAAACTAGGTACAATCCATAGGAAATGTGTTGATTGTGTTTATATTTGTACATAGAACTAGTCTACTGTTGTGGAGAAAGCTGCTAAAAATTAGGGAGAACATAATTTGCAACTGAAATTTCTTGCAAAACTCTGGACTGGGATCAGTAGAATTAAGTTTCCAGATTTGGTAAACTTCCTGGATATTTTTGAGCAAGTTATTTATCAACATTTCCCTTATTTTCCTGGAGAAAACTTTGAGTTCTCACCCTAGTTAGAGCTTGGGCTCAGCTGCATTCAGGGCAAGTCTGAGATCAGCCAGCACCTCAAGTGAGTACTCTGCTGCTGGCAGTAATGATACTGACCACAAAAATCAGACTGATTTCTGCTTAGTGTGTTTATGGAATAATTCTGTATACAATTAATAGATGTTCAGATAACAGCTTAACATCCATTAATATGTTTGTGAATCCTGCCACTTTGAGGAATTTGTAATGGATGTCATTGCCTTCCTATTCACTGTAGTCTGTTTGCTGGCCTTATCTTACTGTCTGCAAAGTCTGACAGCCATCAGACAGAAAAAACAATCAAACATTCACAGAAATAAAAAGCTCAGTTCAGAACAGTTCAGAAACAAATTGCAGTCTGGCCAAATGGCTAAGTTTGAAAAGTCTAAGAGACTTAGCAAATGCTTACAAATACCAAATATATTCTCAGCTTCTAGGAATGGTTTGGAAATTATTCTGAATTAAAAAAAAAAAAGAAAAGTGAAATTTCAAACAATTTTGGTTTGACAACTACACTTTCAGCAACTCTTACCATAAGTAATCGCAGATGTCTCAAGAAAAACAAAAGTCACTTGTGTTGTGGTTTCTTTATTACTTTCATTTCCTTCCTTTATAACAGAACAAGAAATGTCAATTTGTCTGCTGGATAATTACATAACTTTACCTTGAGTTCTGACTTTTAGTTGATGATTGGTCTTGAAAAAGTAATTTAACTCCCTGCACATCACTTTAGCCAAGTGGCAGAGCCTATTCCATCACAGAGTGCTCAAGAAACATCTATAGAGGACTCAGAAGTAAAAACAAGGGGTAAGAATTACAAGCTGCAACAGTGGAAGTTCCAATTAGATGTAAGAAAAAAATTAATTACACGAGACTGGTTAAGCATTGCATGCCAAGAGAAGTTTCAGAATCTCCATTCTTGGAGATTTTCAATACTCAGTTGGAAAACTATCTGAGTAATCCATCCTGTGGATGTACTGTGAAAGTAGCCCCACTCTGAGTAGGAGTCTGGATTTAATGTCTTCCAGAATGTCTCCTCCTACTTAATCTTTTTACGTTTAGCAATCTAGCATTGTAATGAGTTTAATGAGGTTTTTTGTGGTGTTGATTCTCCAGTGTCTGAAAGCAAGACAGACTAACTGAGTTGCAAGTACTCAGAAGTGCCCTAGCATGTGTATAGGATGACATTCAGGAAATATGAACCTGGATGCTTGCTGAATGCCAAAAGAAGCAGTAGGCTTTAACATGCACCCAATTTTCCACTAGATATAGCTGTGAATTCTCTTAAAAAACTTAGAGAAAAGCATATTTTCTTCAGCCACCATTGGGTAATATCTGTTGGCTTCTACCAGAAAGAGAAAATAAAGAGACAGAGAATTTAGGCAAATTTTTCATTAATTTTTAGGGTTGGATGAGTTTGTATCAAAAGATCAGGAAGGTGTCCACTCACAGTTGAGGTACAGCATTTCATTTTCCCAGGAGTCTTTAGTCAAGGCTTTACTTCACTATAACCTGCATGTATGTGGTTTTTGCCTGGGATTTAGCTGCTACCCATAGAATAGAATAGAATAGAATAGAATAGAATAGAATAGAATAGAATAGAATAGAATAGAATAGAATAGAATAGAATAGAATAGAACAGACTATTTCAGTTGGAAGGTCCTCACAGAGATCATCAGTCCAACTGCCTGAACACTTCAGGGCTGACCAACAGTTATGCTGTAAAAGGCATTGCTCAAATGCTTTTTGAACTCTGACAGGCTTGGGGCATTGATCACCTCTCTAGGAAGCCTATTCCAGTGTTTGCCCACCCTTGCTTGTAAAGAAATGCTTCATAATGGCAAGTCTGAACATCCACTGGGGCAGCTTTGAACCAGTCCCACACATCCTGTCACTGGTTACCAGGGAGAAGAGCCCATCCTCTCCCTCTCCACTTCCCCTCCTAAGGAAGCCATAGGAGGGAGGCCATTTTTCACAGTTCTCAGCCATTTCTCACAGGATGTGCCTTCCAGCCTTTTCACCTGCTTTCTTGTCCTCTGGATGTATGCAAGGACCTTCACGTTCTTCTTAAATGGTATGATGTAGGAGACTGGAGGAATGATTGGCTGGCTCAAAACAAGCAGGTGGGAAGTGGTGGGGGAACAGGGTGAGTTCTGTATAGGTGGGATGGGGCATTGCTCCCCTCCCATCCCCTTGAGCCTTCTCACATTGCACTACGTAGCACAGGCACATTTGAAGAGTCAACCGCTGGTTGGCACTCAGTGAGGGTGGTTGGCTTCATGGGATGACTGGGAACATTCTGGCTCTGTGTGAACACAGGCATGAGACTTTAGTGCTGAAATTAGCATAAGCTCACCTGAGGGAGGCCTCCAATGGACCAGAACAGACAAAAAGATGGTGACACATGTACCACATGACGTGCTCTGTTACTCTGGATTTAAAAGCTACTGAGACCCCACTGAACCCTAGGGTGATGACTATCTAACTTTTTCTTCATTTTTCTTTCTCTGTTTCTCTTTCTCTTCCTCTTCCTCATTCTCGTCCTCTTCCTTCTCTTCCTCCTCTTCCTCCTCCTACTTCTCCTTCTCTTTCTCCTCTTCTTCTACCTTCTTCTCCTCAAAATAATTTTTAAAGTTTGTCAAGTTAAGGTTTGCAAAATGTCTTACTTTGTCTGGATGTTTTAAACATTTTTAAGTTTGGCAAGTGCCTTATTCCACTGGAATTTTCTAAAGTTTGCTAGTAAAAGTTGTTATTGAACCTCCCGAGAATTTTATTGTTTCTCCTATTCACCACCAAGAGCAAACATAACTACCTTCCCCTAAACCCACTGAGTGGACCAGGGCATTACATGGAGCCCAGACTTGCACACAGCACTCCAGATTAGATAGCACCAGTGCTGGATACAGTGGGGCAATCACCTCTTTTGACCAGCTGGTGATGCTGTGTTTGATGTGTCTGAGGATGTGGATTGTCCTCTTGTCTACCAGGATACACTGGTGATTCATCTCTACATCTTACTCCTTAGTAATGAGCACAGCTGTGCCAACAGAAAAGTTGGCTCTGTGCCCTGTGAGGACAATTGCCTGACAGTGCCTCCGGGAAGGTTGAGGAGCTGGAAGCCATGACTAGCCCTCTCTTCAGACAGCCTCTCTGGATAACAGGAATTGCCTCCTTGCATGAACTGTGATACGCAATACCCCTGGCAAGGTCCCATATGATTAACAGTCAGCTCAGACAGACAGAAAAGAGACTTCAGGAGGCAGACAGGCCTAAGAACAGTTTACGAGAAACAGAATCTTGGAGAGGGAAAAAAAAAAGAACCCAAACAAAAATAACTCATCAACTTGTGGAGCTACCATCCCTGGAAGTGTTCAAGAAATGAGTGAATGTGGCACTTAGTGTAATGATTTAACCGACATGATGGTGTTCAGTCAAAGGTTGGATTTGATGGTTTGGAGGTCTTTTCCAATCTATTCTATAACCTGCAATTTGACCCTCATACAATTCTCTCTCACAGAACAGTTATTTATATAAAAGTGTCTTTCACTTCTGTGGGAAAGAAAAAAAGACCATTAAGAAATGTGGTAGAACGGGACTCCTAATACCACACACCATGTAAGTGCTTATTCAGCACTTTGATACACTGACTATGAGGGGACTACTTTCTTTAACATCTCGTAAAAGTGCCCAATATAAGGCAGGATGAATTGATTGACACTACCCATCCCCCAAATACTCTCTTTATTCTCACTCCTCCATCCTTGGAACACCCTTTCATTTTGAGGGCAGCCTTCTTGAGATGGTCCTCAGCTCTCCCAGTGCTGTAGCCCTTCCTCAACATTGAGAATTCTTCCTATGTACTACCCATAGCTGAGACACCTTCATCCTGTAGGAAAGACAACTAATGCAAACAAAACATGTTTCTGCCTCTCAATTCACTGGCAGCCTTGAGGTGGAGACACTATTTCTACTAAACTTAGTGGAGATAGAACTGATTAGCATCAAAGCGAGAGATTTTAAAATCAGTAACTTTACAAAGGAACAAAGGTGGGCAGCTAACCTATTAAATGTCTTTACAAGACAACAGATCTTTTTCTCGTTGGGAAATCACCTTGAGCAGAGTCTGAAATGATCTTCTGAGTTATAGAAGTTCCAGAAGACTTGTGTATATTTTTTCTTAGGTACATCCTATCTGCATACATGGAAAAAGCGAGTCAATTTTCTGCATTGATATCTATCACACATCATGCTTAGGATAATTTTAATAGAAAATTCCAAGCACTTGTTGTTGTCCTTTATCCCCAACACATGTTAAACCAAAACCAACTCCTTCTAACAATTTCAGTTACAGTTGCTAAAGTGTAAAATATGATTTCAGATAGTGACTTCAAGCTGACCTTTGTTCTTAATGTTAAAAATAGAAGGTTAGAATATGACCTTGCTTTTTGGAAAATTGAATATTCCAGAAAAATGAGCATAAGAAATAACTTAGACTTTTGTGTCAACAGCATTTTCCAGGAGGCTGATGAGAACAGGACAAGAGTGTCACTGTTTCAAAGAGCTTTCATCATTAGTATTCTCAGATGGTTCTAATGACATCATTTAGCAGAAATATTCAAGAGGCACTAAAACCAGAAAAGATTACTGTAATAGTACATTGTACATATTTCTTTCTAAAGCAGAAAATATTTTCTTTATTAGTGGGTTTCTCTGAATTTGTGAGGTTCAAATTGAGCTAATAAGTTAGATAAAATTCCAGTGTGGTGTACAGTTCACACAAAAACCTCAAGGCATTTTTTTTTTTAAAGATAATTTCTGTTGAAAAAAAATCTACACTTATGGAATAAAATCTTTTAGAAGCAAAAAAAGAGAAGCAACACATGCATAGGTTTTATCTGGGATGGTTTTGCAACAAAATATTAGTTAGTAGCTGTCTTCACAGGACTTTTAAAACCTAATGATTCAAATTAGCACTTGAAAAATTACATTTATGTATATAATTTTAAAAGTACATAAAATGGGATATACTGGATAGCATGAAAAATCTGGAGTACTATTTATTTATCAGTGCTAACAGTTGTCTACCAAGTGAAATGTTTGTTCTTAATTAATTAGAAGGAGAAAAAGATGCACAAAGTTGCATTCAACAATTGTTTTCAAGTGTTCTTCAGCATCATCAGAGCAAAACCTAGAAAGGAAGAAAAACAGTCTGTGGCTTTCTAATAGGCACAAATCTGTGACATTATTTGCATGTTTAAAGATAAAAAGTATTTTTCAAACATATTTGAATCCACCTGGCAGGTTTTGAATGATATACAAGAACTGGACTATTGATGTACTGTCAGCTTACTTGACTGAGTCATTTTTATGAAAACCTAAGGTAATATGATCTGACACCAAGAGGCAGGGTAAAGCGTATGTGAAACCACCCTTAAAGACTTCAGTGACACTCCAGAGCAACACCTTCAAAATCAGCAACTGTAAAAGTCAGTGAATTTTACCTTCTTGCTCTGAATTGAAATAGGATTAATGTTACACAGCTGTATTCATCTGATAATGATGAAATCTTTGTCCATAAACTGGACAGGAAGAAACCAACTAGGGTTTTGAATAATAATTTGTATGAAACATGGAAGATTTATTTAAAAAAATATTTCAAGAGAAAAAGAGGAACTTTTGTGTATGTTATGGAAGACGAATAGCGGAAATCAAACTATGAACAGCAGAAAATAACAAAAAGACAGTAACAACCAATAGGTGTTGTTTCAAACTATCTCTGTTTTCTAATGACCAATTAAAGCTTTCACAATGTCTTTAGCAGTCACTACCTCCATGTGTCTGAATTGAGGGACAGAAAACAAAATACAGTTTTAAGAGTTTAGTAAACAAAGTGAAATGCAGAAGACAATACAATGTATGCTGCAAAGGATTAGGCTTTTTTTGTCTGAACGTATTGAAAAACATTCACTGAAACCGTAAAGAGATTTTTTCTAAATTATTTTAAAGAGATCTCATCCCTCTTTCCCACCCCTTCCTCTCTCCCCCCTTTTTTTTTTCCTGGCATTTTTGTGCTGTCTGGAGCACTCAAACTTTGCATAGAAACCACCTGTAGAGACCAGCTATCTCTACCTCTATTCACATGGTTCAAATTTCCTGTTTTTCATTATCCCTGGCTTTTCTCTTCTCTTACTCAGTCTACCATGCACAACTCCCTCTATTTTTTTCTTAAAAAAACCCACAAAAAGTCAACCTCTTGTCCCTTTCAATTTCCTTCTCTACAAAGAGCAAATCTGTAGGATTACAAGGGACAACTTGAGAAGAAATCAGAGTAAACAATACTGTTGGGCCTATTTATAGAAAGAAAATAAGGAGAGGATGAATCAGCCCTTAACTACTGAGTTAGTCCCTCTTGCCTTTCTCAGCAGGCAGGTAACATAATGATTCATGAGCTTTTGGCCTAAGGGAATCAGAGCAAAGCTCAAATCCAGATGCCACAGCCTGAAAAACCTACAGTTCTGTAAAATACCTGTGGAAAATATTTTGTTAAGAGGTGTCTCAAAAGTCAGTGTAATTGCTTGAAGTCCTTAAAGAGAAAATTGACATCCTTTAGGAACAATATTGAAAAGCTTAAATTTTTTTTTAATTTTTTTCTTTTATTTTTTTTTTTCTTTTCAAAACTGAAGTTCGTATATAAACTAGACTCATTGGTATTTATTTTCCTAAATCATTATGTTCTGGAGTTCTCATTTCAGATTTTAAGTTTAAAGGAAACTTTCTGTCATGTGTATTTATAACTTTTTACTGACTTTACTAAATGTTTGCATACATCTAGGCAATATATTTCATTTGTTGAAGCTTCAGTTTAACACCCAAGCAGTTTTGTGATTTGTACGTAATTGAAATATGCCAAGCTATGTGGTAAATTGAAATTAACAAAATGAAAACACAGGCTCGTACTAGAAAATCTAAATTAATTCCTTAATATACAGCGGGATTCCCAGACCAGAATCATTCTCTAGAGGTGACTAGCCAGAAGAACAGCAAAAAGAAAAACAGAAATACTTTTTTTGTTTGTTTAAATAAAAATGAAGAATAGAGCCAGTAAAGAGTCCCCCAAAACCTTGAAGAAACCATCAAAGCACTAAATTTTTCAGAGCACATTAACACTTAAAACAGCAATTACTCTGTGGGGATTTGAAGGTAACAAATGTGATGCCGAATTGTAAAGTAATGCCTAGAGAACAAGAAACTAGTGAAATAAAACTTCCATGCCAAGTAAGTTCATTGAAATTGCAATCATGAATTAGTAGAATTAGTAGATGTTAGGTAACTATGATATGATGAGGGAGAAATAACTTGAATTCTGTAATGGAGAATAACTTGTTGCATGTCTGTTAGAGTTTTTGGAAGAAATAAATGATCCAATGAACAGCAACCACTGAAATCTTTAAAGATTATTTTGTTAGGAGTCTATTCAAAATTCTAATTGAATTGATTCCTTGTTGAAGGATAAAGCAAAAGGTAGGAATCATTAGCAGTTTTCTTTAATATAGGTTCCAGTTAGGTTCCAGTGGGATCTATACCTGGATCTGGTTTTAACTATATTGGGATAGACAAGAAACAAATAGAGAGGTGACAAAGTTTATTTATGTATTATTCAGGGTGATAAAACTAAAAGTCCTATGTAGAGATTCCCAGGAATTTCTTATATGATTGAGTGACTGGGCAAGAATTTGGCAGCCAAGACTGGATGGTGATAAATGCAAAGTAACGCAGAAGGGATAAAACAAGCTTTGATATACAAAGAAAGAATATCGGGGATTATCAGCAAGCAAACAGAGAAGATTAAAAAGATACAGAAAAATATCAAAGTTATTGTCAAACCCAATGTGGCTTCCTACAACACTAGGAAAAGCAAGATCTGATCCTAAGATAAGAAACAGTTGTGCAGTCATTTACTCAAGAATATCTCTTACGGTCAAAATGTTTAGCCTCACATAAATGATTTCGGAATTATTTCATTCTATTTAAAATGATTGCATCAGTTTAATAACTTCTCATTCCTTGCGTCGTCTATTTTTAAGGAAGAATATTTACAGGAAAGTTGGCAAAAATAAGTGTGAATTGAAAGTCCTACACCTTGTTCCATTTGGATAGAAGATTATCAAGGCTCTTTAATGAAGCAGATGCAGATGGAAATGTTGAACATTCAGAGAAAACAGTAAAACTGAAGACTTAGTTTGCAATTTCTTAATGTCATTAGATATTTTATCCTGCTGTTACTACACTGAAGATTGTGAAATTGAGAAATAAAGCAAGGAGAAAATTATCTCCCTAGACAAGATTCTCCGGGATTCCCCTTTCAATGGGAAGGACTCCATGAAAACAGATAGAAAGATCTCAAATGAAAGTCAGAGATTTAACATTCAAAACTGCAAATCAATATTGGATGGCTATGCGCAGTCTTGTTAGATCTTAATCTTGATCTCTTCAGATCTTTCTAACCTGCAAATAAGCTCTATTAAAGTGCAAAAGATCCCACAAAAGGATTTGAGACTAAACTGATGGAAGGATAACATGATTAAATCATTGATTAATCTGAATGACTGCAGGCCATTGAGAAGGAAACTAGTGCTGAATGAAAAGAAACAAAACCCTTTAATTACTGATCAAAAGATAGAAACATGTCATGTGATTACAATTTTGGGCCATGTACCTGCATGAAATTACTTCTTTTCAGCTCTTTGAGACTTCAACCAAAGGATGCCCCTTAAATCTGTCTTCGTAATTATACCCTTTACAATAAAATTTTCAGCTGTGTTGATATTGACTGCACCTATGGATTTTAGACTCATTCAGAGGTTCTCAGGGTAGAAAGTTTTAGAAATACCATAACTGATAAGCTGGTATTTACACAGTTATATTAAAATGTCATAGAATCATAGACTGCAACACACCTCAGGTTTTTAGACACTACACCACTTTGTGGTATAAACCATCCATTTCTGGATCCTCTGATCATTCAGAACTTTCTAGCTGAATTAGAGGAAAAAATAATGTCTCTTTTTTTCTCAGACAATTTATGAACTTCTAAGAAAGGAGAAGAAAGAAGAAGAGATTAAAAAATCTGAATACAGATATTTAATTCCTTCAGAACAATGCAAAATAACTTTCAAATGTACCTGGATATTTTTAAGAAACAAAACCTTGTGAATATTTGAACTCTTTATTTAAAAGAACAGGACATTTATATGGGTTGGTGGTGCCCAGGCACTGGCAGCAGGGAGCAGGGACTGCAGGGGGGGCTCTGTGAGGAAAGGCCAGGGCTGCCCTGAGCCAAATACAGCTGTTTCCAGTCTGCTCCAACCCACCCACAGCAGGTCACAACTGAGTCCCCCAGACAAGGAAGGGGTGGCACTGGGGAAAATATTTAAGAAAGGACAAAACCACCAGAAGGCAGAGAGCAGTAGGGTTAAAAAAGTTCAAGAAACAACCCTGGGAACACTAAGGTGGGAGAAGAAGGACTTGGAGAAGATGGTCCAGGTGCTGGAGCAGAGATCGCCCTGCTGCCCATGGAGAAACCAGGATGAAGGAGGTGTTTCCCTGCAGCCTGTGGAAGGACACATACAGGGGCAGGGAAAAAGTGTGAAGGGGAAGAAATTGTAGAGCAGAGTTACGGTGGTCTGACCAGAACCCCCATTCCCTATCCCCCTGCACCTGGTGGGAAAGGGGTGGTAGAGGAGTTGGCAATCAGGTAAAGTTGAACCTTACAGGGGAAAAGAAAAAGGTGGGAGAGAGATGTTGGTTTTGCTTATCTTTTTTTCTCATTGTCTAAATCTGTTTTACTTGGCAATAAATTAAATTATTGTCCCTGAGTCTGTTTTGGCTGCAGTAGTAACTGCTAAGTGATCTCACTGTCTTTATCTCTACCCATGAGCTTTTTCATATTTTTTTCTCCTCCTACCCCACATCCTGTTGAGGAGAGGGAGTGAGAGAGCATGTGATACCACCCGTAAAATTTAAATCCATATCTAGGTCTAGATCCATTTGACTTTACATTTGAAGGATCTTTGTTTTGAGAATTAAGTTTTGCTGTATAAAACACAAACTAAGGAGAACATGAACAATTTTGTTTTGAATATGACAATATATTGCAACACTTAGTATTTTCTATTTCAAACTGAAAAATAAAAAGATGTGGCTAACATATATATATTATATGCAGGACACTTACACTTATATTTTGCAAGTGACTTTCCACATCACTTGGGAAATGTTTGAGCTTTAAGAATCCAAAGTATTTCAGTTGGATTATAGCACAGTTATATTAACTTATTGATTTTAAGTTATACTTCTTTTTACTCTTTAGTAGGTGAAGGAGAAATATAAAGTTATAAAAAGTCATAAAAATTAGATAACATTGTAAAACGTTCACTCAGGCAACAATGACAAGCATCAGCCATTATCATTTAACTAAAAAAAATGTCCAGTATTAAAGTACTATAAATAAAGGCTTTTGATGTCATGAAGTGAGATACTCCAATATTTTAAACTTTAAAAGCTTAAGAATCTATGGCAGTTACTTTCCATGTAGCTAATGCTCTTTGCTGTTGAATCCTTTGGGGAAGCACATTTTAGAGTGTAAAATCATTCTGGAGCCTATTACAAGCCATTACAGAGCACAAATATTATTAAAATTGCATCAAACTTATGGCTGCAGTTGGGGGACCAAATATAGAGGTTGAAGGATCTCCATGAGTGTAATTACAGTCATGTAGGGATAATGTAAGAAAACTTGAGTGGAAGAAAAGAAATTCAAACTCAGCTCAAAATATAAATGGTGAGAAACCCTTCTAGTCTTACATGAATGATAATAGTAATATTTAAATTAATTTCAATCAGAACTCACACTTTCAATCCAATGTCTTGTTTAACGAATTGTGATACTATCAGGATGAGATTCTAACATAAATCTGCAAGCCACATGATACATTCCCATTTAGTTACTAGTACTCCAGTTACTGGTATAACAGCCAGAAAAGCGAATTTCATTGTTTTGAAATAAGACCTTTTAGTTTCCATTTTGCATTAACAGCAAAAGTCTAGAAGAGACAGTTTCAGTTACACCTTTACTTTCACTTATTGTGAACTATACACACACACAGTTATAAATTTGTCAACAAGCTCTTTTCATATTTTCTCAATTATTGAATGCAGTAACATATGTTCAAACAAAAAGAAAATATTAGGAAAAAAAATTTTGATCATTTTGCGATCATAAAGAAAGTGTGCAGAAAATACACATTTCCACATGGAAGGTGGCAAGAAATACAATGGCCCATATTTTTCCTTCTGATTCAGTAGTAGGCCAGCAGCTCAGCATACCCACAACACACCTCCTTCCACTGGTTAACTGATACGCTTTCGGTACCTACTGTGTCTTCTCAGGACTAAATGGGACAAAACTGTCTCTGCTCACTCTGTAGGATGTCTGGTCTGATTTTTGGGAATGGTTTCTTCCCTATGTTAAGCCTAGATTTTGCGAACAAGATTCTGGGGAGATTGCCTGTTCACTCAGGCCGAAAGCGTGCCAGAAGTCATTCCAGAAATTTTGTGGTACTGACAAGAGCACCTGTAAATGCTCAACTTACTAATATGACATAAATATTCTGACTGCCTGTCAGTATAACCTGTAGCCTAGGTTTAGCACTGATAGGTAGCTCTATGAGAACAGATATGGTCTAGGCATTCAGTATATAGGTCCTGACCTCCAGAGGTTCTCACAGATTTCACTTCTACTGGGTGACAGGCTCTGTGATTGATGCCTGCCAAATGTTTACTTTCTTAATCTTGTCAGTGAGAAGTAGATTGGTGGAATATGTTTTTGAGGATTTTTTTTTGCTTTTATATACTTATTCATTTGCTGAAATGTATTAATGATATAATATGCACAAGAAGAAAGGTCAAATTGCTGGGGCAGTATGAGCTGTTCTGTGCCTTGCTCTTGATTGGCTTCATCCACTGAGAAAGTTTTCCTTTCCTCACAAGAAAATTATACTCTCCTGTTTTATGTTCTGGAACTGTATGTGGTTGGTACCCAGCAGCCATGGTTAATCACCCAATAACTTTAATTAATCTTTTGACATATGTGCTTCCCATTGAATGCAAGAAACAAGCAGTTGACAGTTGTAAATATTGAAGCAGACAGTGCTACTGAGGAGAAAATTATTACTTTCTGGTGAAGGAGAAGTATTGCTGGTACTGAAATTCTGTATAGTATGGAAAGCCTTTAACCTCAACTCCATTCTTCCAGTCATGTCACATCCAGCATCTTACCTCCTGATATCCTATCTATCTCGTGTACAAGTACAGGAAAAAAGAAAGTTTAACAAGTACTTGGCTGACTTTACACTAATGGATTTTTTTTCCCAATAGCATGGAAACTTCTTTGATGGCTTTTTGAAAGCAGTTTTGACACTAGTCCTTAGTTTGACCTTGAGATCAAGTTTAGATACTTTGGATAAAAAAATTCTACCATACTTGAAAAATATTTTCTTTATTCTGTAAGCACATTTACACACCCTATCCCATCCCCTCCCTCACTCAAGGAAAAAAAAAAAAAGAAAAAGGAAAAATTCTACCCATGCTATTTAATTTGTTTACTAATTCCCACATCCTGTCACCTTGTGAGCACGGGCAGTATTAATACTATTTTTTAGATTTTTACTCAAGTCACCAGTCCCTACAGATAATGAGTTTTCTAGCAATGACCCTTTGAACCTCAAGGAGGAACTTCCACTCTTCTAGAATAAACTCTCTGCCTGGAAGGAATGCCTTTGAAGTTTTCAGCAGGGAGGTCTTGACACAAGTCTGCAGTCTCAGCATTTACAAAAAAAGGAACAGCCCCCAGACCCCACAGTTAGAACCATTCTTCAACGTATTCAAATTACATTTTACATACTGCCCCTAATTTTAAAATATTTTCTATTTTTATACTTACAAACCAAAATTAATAACTGAACTAATTTCAGCCATAATTTAATCATCCCAATTAGATGATTCTTAGAAGTAAAATTGCTTCTAAGAATCATTAGGGACTTCAGAGCAGCTTTCTGGCATCATTGCAGTTTCTTCCCTTGCAGATTTGGACTTGCAGAAAGCACCTTGGGATAGCTGGTACAAAGAGGCAGGAAGTTTACTGCACACTTGCACATTCCAAGTGTCCACTCCTGCAGAGTGAGGTCACTGAGTCCTGGAAAGACATCTAAGAGAGTTAAACTAGTCTCATAAATTGACATCATCTGAGAGGAATTAGAGAGAGATGTACAGGAAAAATAGAGTTATTAGTATTATAGAAAAACCACATAACACAAATAAAAACAAGCATCTAAAAATGCCTGAGGGCAGCTCGAATAGCTGAGTGCTATTTTATAATTATGTATGAGATGTTCTTTGTTTAAGTATAACTTCATTTCATCAAGTTGAGAGCTAGTACCAGTATGAAAAGCAGTAGGAAGCCAGATTCAAATGTTCAGCAGAAGATGTTGATAAATATTGTCAAAATCACCAGTTTAAGCTTGACAAAATCATGTAAACTGAAGAAATTCAAAACGGATCATGCACTTCAGATGACCTCCACAGCACCCTCTGTCCTATATATGTACTATATGGCATAGGGCCAAGTGAGTTTTGTTCTGTTTTGCTTTGTTTTTTCTGAAGAAGTACACTGTATTTATGAATTTAAAAAAGGAAATAGCTGAGGGCAAATACATTCACAAAATATCCATATCATTTGGTTTATCATAAGAAAGGAAAGAGAACTTTAATCTTGAGTCTGAACAATGCAACCATGTTCCATCTGCAACTTTGTAACCTAATACAATTAGGACCATATTATATTGGTACAACAAATCCATTTCTTTTATATACGAAACAACTGTCAGGATTATTATTTATAAAGTAAAACTAATCTTAAGGCAAACAAAAAAGACACTGGAATAGTGGCAGCATTGAAAATGGGAAAGTATCTGCACAAAATGTGGACAAATTCCTACCTCTTCCAAAATTTGCATCTTAATTATGACATAGAGAGACATGGATGAGATTTTTCATGTAGCTTCGTATCAGAAGACAAAACCATGATGTATCCTGGATCAGCTGGAACTTAATGCTTTACAGAGTCAGGACTAAACCCTAACAAGATGGACTGAATGGAGTCTGTGCAGTGACACCCACAACTCTTTTTAAGGCACCTACTGATATCCTTACAATGGGTATTCTGTAAATGTGAAATGTAAACATTTTCAGCACAATTTAAAGTATCCATTGTCTTTAAAGATGTTCACAGAGTACAAGAGGTCTTATTTCTACTTTCCTGGTACATTGCATCTTAGTGTCAGCAAGGTGATACCTAACATTTGTCAGAAAGCCCTGGCATGTAGAATCAGCTTCAGGTAGAAACTATAACCATTGGCTCTTGAAAGATCTGAAACAAATTCATCATTCTTGGGTGCAGTATAGCATCCATCACCACAATCAGGGAAGAGCAAAGCACCACACAAGTAGATCTCTAAAATCATAGACTGAGATTAGGCTCTCTCAAATAGCCATGGCCAATGAGGCTGTGCTGTGCCTGTGGTCTGCATGCTGCTGATAGCAGGATAAGACATGATCTAAGGTTTCCAGCATGATCTCTCATCCTTTGAGATGATGTTACAGAAAACAATTGCACTAGTTGCTGTATTGTTTCCTTGGTGAACTCTGCAGTCTGAGTGAGAAGCAGAGTTGTTGCTCTGCTTGCTAAATTTTATCTTGGAGAAAACAGATGAGTCTCAATACTTAAGTTAGTTAGCAGCCATTCAGAAAGAATAAACCCGAACACTTACATTTAGCCATGTCAGGACTTTTATAAGGACTGAAAAGGTAAAAAGTGAATCTTCTCTATTGGTAGTGTGACTTGAGCATCACAGTCTTGAGAAACTTTCTTATGAAACAGATAGATAGCAAATAATTTGGAAGAAGAACACTGAAAAGTCATTGATAACATTTGCAGAAAATGTTACGTAAAGTGGAATGAACATATGAAGCCTTAAATAATGAAATAAGCACATCAGTAAATAATGAATCAAAGCTTTTTTCCTTAGAAAAGGGGAAAAAAATAAAAAAGAAGATACCATCACTTTATATACAGCAATTTTTGTATAAGCTGTTGGAAAAAAACTTTCAGTACCAACACATGAAATAATGAATGAGGAAGCCTGACCAAGAAAAACTAATCCCATTAAAAATAAATGGACTGATAATTAACCACTTCAATCTGAAATTTTGTGGGATAGGCAGTTTGGGTAAACACATTGAGCACATTGAGTTTTTTGGAGCCTTTCTCACATTATAATCTTTATATTTCTTACACATTAAAATTTAGCTTGTAAGCTATAAAAGTACTGTAATTCCATATATTTTTTGGAATCCTATGCAGGTTTTTTGATATAATTAATAACACTATGCATTATTAGCTATATGTACAATGAATACATAACCATTAAGACTGTTTATTCCAAAGTGATTTCTAATGTTATATCCAGGGTGCCTTCAATTCCCTTTCATCAGTATTTGCTATCCCATGAAAGAGAATAATTTCTCAACACTCCCAGTATGGGGACAGTCTTTCTCTTTCATAGGAGAGAGTAAAGAATGTATGGAACAATGTAAGCTAGACTTGCTTTCTGAGAAAAGGTTTTTGAAAGTCTCTTCTCCCCTTCTTGTGCCTTCTCTGGATTCTCTGCTTCATTCCTTTTAAGGCAGCTGGGCAAGGTGACAGTGAACTGATAAGAAAGTTAATAATCTGTGTCAGAGGAGGAGAAAAAAGTACATGAGCTCCAACTCTAGCTTTTCATAAGGACCAGTGTTGGCTAGATCAGGTGAAAGCAGTGCTGCCTCATGTCTATGAAATATTTCACTTTGATATTAGTAAAATGTCCTATATACTGACAGGCACATAATTTATCACTGCAGATCTAGAACAGACTAGAAAAGCAATCTTGCTCATTGTAAAATGGATATACCCATCAGATATATCTTATATATCATTAAAAATTCTGCAACTGGAAAAGAAAAACAAACCAAAAAACAACCAACTCCCAAAACACCAACAAACCAAAATAACTTTTTGTTTAGAAATCTAAAAACAAAAGCTGGGGTGTGGGCAGCATATCTCTATGAAAATGTCCTAAATGTTGACCATGCAATGGATTCAACAGAAGGAAATATCAGTCCTATTTAAGAGCTGTTTTGTTACCTTCAGTGTAATTCTAGTTAGGCATGTCACACTGGAAGTTTGGTGGCTCCAGTACTTCTAACCAAGGCCATGATATGACCAAACAGGGATGAGAAAACAAAATTTGATCATGAAACAATTTTATAGAGGTTATAATTTCCACTGGCAAGTCTGCAAACTGTCCTCGGAAAACTCTACTTATTGTGCCAGCTGTAACTAAATGCACATGAATCGAGAATGAGCTGCCAGGTGGCTAGGGACATAGTTTTTACAAAAACAGTGGCTGCACTGTGCAAAAAAGTACTTGGCAGCAAATGCTCTAGCAAAATATGATTATTTTGAAATTTATTATGTAATATGGATAAAAGTAAGTTCAGTCAATTTAGACAAAGAGAAGAGAAACACAATGAAAATTGACACCTAGCACCAAATAAAGATATTTAACTAGAGTAAGTCCTTTGTACATGAGAGATAAATTATTTGTTTCTTTATTACAAAGTTATGTCCCAAATAAGAAAATAAATTCCTGCTTGTAACATTCATTTTAGCACGAAGGTAAAAAAAAGAAAGCAGTAGATTCTCTGCCAAGAGACTCTACCTAATCTCACCCCAGTAAAATAAAGTAAATTGATGCAGTCTTCAATCACTTTAGATGGCATCACAGGAGATGCAGGTACTTACTACTTTCATCTTTCCTCTTCATTGAAATCAGTGAGATTATTATGTCAGCGGATTGTTCTTTAGCTTCTAGGAAACTAGGAAAGACAATTTTCTCCCTGGATTACTATTTGCTCATGGCAGACTGAGTAGACATAGACAGTATTTTGCAATTTATCCAGTCATCATATTTTCTGAAAGGCTCATTTCGTGCATGCAGTTGCCAAATATACCTTTAATGAAGACATCTCAAAACTCTACACACAATGCAGTGTCAGCTTCAAACACATGGCTTGACTACAGCCAAGATTCAGAGATTAGTGTCTATATATTTTTTTGCAAAATTTTCACAAACATCTAAGACTAACACCAAGATGTCTGCAAGACAGTCTGGGAGTTTTTGCTATAATTTTTTGAAAGTGTGCAGTGATTCCAGGTCTTTGTTTAGGTGACTACTACTGCTGTATAAAAACATATTGCATTATCCCTGAGGCAAATGCCTGAAGCTGGGAGCTAGAGAAAGTCATGGAAAACATACTAGGTCACTTTTACTGTTATTCCCACTGCACTATGAATTTGTTATCTCCATGGGTGCTGTTCCCTAAAAATATAGGCTATGTTTGCAGCCAGCAGTTTCCAGTACTGCATCTTGAGCTACTTTGAGCTTCCTGGAAAGCCAGAAACACATGGCACTGATGGAGTAAAGATTTTGGTTTGGGTATTGGATCAACCATACCCAGCAGAACACAGGAGTGCTCAGCTCTCTTCAGCACCCATCCTCTCTCCCTGCAGGTGATGTTTTCCCTTATGCAGCAGGACCCACCATGCCAGGTGAACTTGGCAAGGAGGGGAGGCAGCTGTTATCTGGCTTTGGTAGTGAATTTGTCAGAGCTGACAACTCAAAGCTGCTGGGCACCTCTGAAGTGCTCCCCTGGAGCGAGAGTCAGACCTCCACTTTGAACACAACATGGTGCTTATCGAAGATCTTCCAGAAGGACATTTATTTCCCCATGGTTAGCCCAGATTGCATTGCTATTTAAAGATGGTAGATTAATCAAGATTCTTGCAATTATTACGTGTTCTTCAAAGTTAACAGAGACACACAAACCAGTAAGAGAGCAAGATCAAAAGCTGTAAAATGTTACGCTATGCTTCCAGAAACCAGCTAATAAAGGAAACTGAAAAGCTCACCAGCAATCAAACTGTTAAAAGTAGTACTTCTGATTTGAGTCTCCTGCAGGTCGTTATCATATTGCCTGATCTCTGTACTGAGCCTAGAAATATGAGGTTTTTAACTCCACAAGCTTCAATCCCAAACTGAGAAGTAGGGTAAAGCTGCACCATCATAATATATTACTGATGTATAAATATTAAATTTAAGTGCCCTTGAAAACACGTCTCTTTGCTACTTCTTCTGAAATAAAATTTAAAAAAATAGAAAAAATAAAAATAATAAATTCTTCCTTTCCCTTATACATAATTTGTATGCTGATTTATGGTTTATCCCAGAATAATAACTATAAGATCTAGATAATTCCAATTGGAAACTGTCTTTGTGACAGGACACAGGCATCAGCTAAATGTACTTTATGTATGTTGAAATATATATCCATCTCACAATAATTTGATGTTCAAATCACATCCTTTTAGCAAAAAGATACTTTTCAAAATAAAACAGTAAATAACAGTCTTGATACTGATTAATATAACAATATCAGATTGTAGCCATTTTTTATATCCCATCATACTGGGATGTGCCAGAAGATGGCATTTAATATCCAGCCCCCTCATACCCTCATTTGGCAGCACCTGGACAGAAATAGTTATCACACTTACAACTCACACCTTACCCTAATCCAAAAATTAATTCAAACTAACTTTCAAGTGTAGATAAGTCTCTACTCCTGCCTAATAAATTTTTCACCACATTTATGAATTGTTGTATAGTAATGTGTAAAATAACTTGCAGCAATATATGGAACTCCATGTTAGAATATGGATATTAAAAAACAAACAAACAAAACAAAAACCAACGAAAAACCAAAACACAACTTCATATATTTATGATAAGTCTATTGGAATAGAAAATACATTTAACTTGGAAATTGCTGAGATGACAAAAAGTCTGGCAACTGGAAATAACCAGCTGGTAAAGATCACCAGTCTAGGTGTCTTTGAATAAGGCCAGAGTGACCAAAAATGCTTATTTCAGAGTTAGTAAGTATATAATTAAGGGATATGCTGGGGAAAATGGTATTAATTATAATTTATTACATTCCTTCAGGGATCTTTATCAGAAAACTAAATGATGGGACTGAGAAAAGAGGAAAGTCTGAGAAAAAAAAAATATTTTTCAATCCATTTCTAGATTTGCATGTGTATATATATGTATGTATAGTATCATTTTTAATTAAGAAAATCCTTCCTATTATTATAAAAATTTCTTTTTCATTAAAAAAAAAATTAAAGTGTCAACTTCTCTTTAGTAATTATTAATAAATTGCAGTTTAGTAGAGTTATGGGAAGAAAGTGGTATGCTGTAAACAGATTTTGTTGCTCTAAAAGGAGAAATGTAAAGAGGCTATGAGAATAAAAACTGGAGGTCTCATGAAAACTGGAAAGAGCTGTTGTTTTACTTACTTTAGGTCTGTCAATTCTAAAAAACTATAGATGTTACAGAAATAGTTATCACAGAGCAGTAAGATAATTTTACAATTTTACTGTGTAAAATATTAAATTACTACTGATAGCTATTTTCAAGAGAACATCTGCATTGCTCGTTTCTGTATCCATTAGCAGCAGAGAATTACAGAATAAGGCTTTAATATCAAAGTCATTGAAGCAGGAGTATTGTTAAACTGCTCATATAAAGCTCCAAATCGGCAAGAGCTAATGCAATCAGTGCACATTTCTACTTGACATACAACAAATAAATATTGGCCAGAGGCTGATAGCCACAGTGTCCATGAGAAATAACAATGCCAAAATGATGATAGTGAAGCATTTGGATAAGACATTCCAGAGAGAATTTTAGTGACCCACTGTCCACAGGCTATGTATAGCTGCACTAGGACTCCAAACAAATCTGTAGAGGAGAGCTCTTATAATTCTAAAACTTGCCAGACAATGCCAGAAAGCTACACGAAGATGCTATGATGTACTTCTAACAGTATTGCCACGTACCACATGCTCTAACTTATTATCCTCAGATTAAGGCATTAAAAAGCATTCAGTGACTGAAAGCAGAGTTAAATTCAAACTACAGTGAATATGCATGTTTTTAAATTTCAAGTGTGATTAAGCACAGGAGTAACTTGTTATGGATAGCGTTCTCTTTGTCACTTGGGTTCTTTACACCGTATTGGCTGTACCTTTCTCAAAAGACATGCTTTAGGTCACTCAGAAGACATAATGAAATTGTGTAGCTTGTATTATGCCAGATATTACAGCACAGTTACAACCTGTGGCCTCAAGACTTATGAAAACATAAAACCATTTACGAGTTAATCGTGCTGAGTCTGCTTTTGAGTTGAGGGATAAAACCACTTATAAATACTTATAGGTGAAAAAATCATGTGAGAATAGGTAAACTTCCTCAAATGGGAAGTGATATTAAAATACAAAGGGTTTTATGTGATTTACTTTCATGTCCTTCCCATGATGAAAATAGCTTCTTCCTTAATATTAATATGTTTCAGGTATTTCCCTTTGATAGATGTTAACACAGTGCAACTAGTAGAGAAAAAATCCAAATAAGCAAAGTGATCCTATTAAAGCATGGGCAAACATGCTGTGCAAGCAGCTGTTTATTATCTGAATCAAGGCAAATTCTCCTACCTCTTAGCAACTGAGCCTCTAGAAGACCTTCACAACCACGTCAGCTGTTTCACCAGGCAGAAATGAGCTGTAGGTAAATAACAACTGTCTGTCAGTCACAGTGAAGGCTGTCACCTTCCATGATAAGGTCCATCTGACCACTAACTCTGGAGATTATACAGGACTTAATTTTTTCCTCCACTGCTACTACACACTATTTTTATTAATAATACCTGATGAGGCATTAATAGGGAGGACTTCATGGGACCACCTGTGGGTGATTTGCAGGCAGGGGTAGCAGTTCACAGCTAACTGCTTCTAGTACTTTGTACTTTCAGCTATTAAATTGAAATAGTCTGATTATTTATCAATTATGAGTTTGTAATATTGATATTAAAGTGCCATTCCTTAACCATCTAGGATTTGGCCTACTGATCCTGAATTACTTTTGCTTAACTTAGAACACAACCTTTAGAAATTGACTGAAGCTGTGGCTTCACCAATACCAAGTACAGGTGAACTTTCTTAGTCCTTCTGGCTACCCTATTCTTGACACAGGCCAAGTAAGATGCCATTGTCCTTCTTGGCCATCTGACCACACTGCTGGTTCATATTGAGCTGGCTGTCAACCAACACCCCAAGTCCCTTTCCTCCAAACAACTCTCAAGACACTCCTCCCCAGCCTGTAATGCTGCCTGGGGTTGTTGCTACCCAAGTGCAGGACCAGGCACTTGGCCTTATTGAACCTTATGCAGTTGTCCTCAGTTCATTAATCAAGTCTGCCCAGGTCTCTCTGTAGCATCTTCCTACCCTTGAATTGTTAAGCAAGCTCTGGGTACATTAAGCTATCAGAGCACTCAGCTGTAAGGTCTGCTTAAAAAATCTCAGGTGTCCTTAAGTAGAAGACAAATACTGTCTGTTGCTCCCCAGAATCATGGTGTACCCAGACTTAGAGATATTTACTTAAGGAAACCATGTGATAAGAAATACTATTGCTATGGACATTGGAAAAATTTTAATGTTGGTTTGTTTGGATTTTTTTCAGTTCCTGTGAGATTCCTACACTCTTCCAAAATTGAAATACAGCACATAACAGCTTGTAAAACTGAGTCAAAGTGGTCAGGGCATAAACCACTCAGCACTTGGAGTCATTGGCACTGACTAGGTCAGAGGCATTAATATTCACAGAATCACAGAAACACAGAATATGCAGAGTTAGAAAGGAACCTGTAGGTAACAAAAAATTATAACAAAAATTTCTGGTAAGGTTCTTTATGCTATCCTGGCATGAAATGGAAGTGTGTTGTATGTTAACAAAGGTCATAGTTAAACAGTTAGGAACACATTTATCAGAGGAATAAGCCCCAAATTTCAATGCAAAGAGCAGCACTGGGATCATCATCAATACGTTGTCTGGTCTCTAGTGACTTTATTATGCAATGTATACCTTTTACAGCCTGTCTAACAAACAACTTGTCTGACACAGCTCCTGATTAGGACAGTAACTATTCCACTGACAATGCCTTAATTAGGGCTAAAATTCATCCATTGAGACTGTATGTCTCTCTGGCGAGACAACACCAAAAGAAATGTTCATTTTCTATTGTTATCCCCTCCTGTTCCACTCCCCCTTATTCTCGCTTTATTTCACCTAATGCATTATTTGGGGACTGTAAAACACCTATCATAACAAAGTCCCAATCCAGTATAGACTTAGATTGCCAGTAAAAAGAAAAATTGTAATTAACATTAACAATTGAAATTGTCAGGAGCAGATGTAAAACCCACAGCGGAGAAGTCTCCAACAGTGTTCATGCAGATATTTAACTGATGCAAGATGCTGAAACAGTATTGCATGTAATTGAATGCCATCTTCTGGTACATCATCTGTTTCAACATTTAAGTTGGAGGCAGTATTGCTTATACTGTCTTAAACTTCCCATTTTAAAATCCTGGGATTTGGTCCCTATTTTTTGCACTTGGAGTACAGAAAGATTTCCCATGGAGCTTCAAAAACAGTGCTACTGAAAACTTTCAACAGCAATAATTCCACTGTTTCCAAAACTGAAGTTAGAAAAATAGTGTTTAAACCTGTTACATTGTGAAAATCACATCCTGATTAAACCAACGTTGTCACTTTTCTGGCATATGGATTTAGCAAATGGCAAGTGTGAGGTTTGCTGCTGTTCCACGCCATTATTTCTCTGCTCTCAGCACAGCCCTGCAAAACCCAACGGTAAAACCTGTGTCACCACCTCTTAGTTGCTGTCACCAAAACAATCCTTTTAATTTACTGAAGTGACAAAGGGCTGTGCTAGGAAGTTGATGGCCTCTTACAAAATTGCAATTCACTCAAGGAATTCCATAATATCTCATCTTAGGTTTTTCTGCTTCAACAACATAGAAATTTAACACAAAAAGTTGAGATTAAATAGCAGTATTAAAACTGCACAATAGGAGGTCAAGAACTGTGATTTCTTATGCAAGCCAATATGAAAATCTGCATTAAGTCACCGATTTTAATTATATAATTATCATAATATGTCTTCTTGGACAACTGTCCCATTCCCTCAAGAGTACAGAGCAACCTCAAGGGACTGGGGGAAACCTGAATTATATTCCTTACGGCAGGGACTTAATGCATTCAGGAAGTATTATGCAAAATGCAGCAGCATACTTTTCAACAATCCTGAAAGAAGCAGCAGATCTTAGAAGCAGACACTCATGTTGGAAGGGGCATTGGGAAGTCAAAGAATTCAGGTGTTTCCTAAAGGTGAGATCAGCACCAAATTCAGATCATGCTGCTTAGAGCTTTGTTTAGTTGTGTTCTGGAGACCTCTGAGAGCAGAGATCCTGGAGCTCCTTGGGTTGCCTGGTCCCTTGTGTAACCGTCATCAAGTGAACATTTTTCTGCAGTTACACTCAGAACCTCCCCTTATTTTAATTTATGTTGACTGACACTTATTCTCCTGCTACACATCTCTAAATATTTGCCTCCTTTATACTCTCCCCATTGGCTCCTGTTGAACTCCTGCATAGGTCCTGTTGAACTCTACTTTTTCAGTGACATTCTTGAACTGGGGGCCCAAACCAGTTCCTAGATGTAGTTTAACAAGTGGCAAGTAAAGGGGGAGCAAGTCCTATCCTCAGTCTGTTCACTGGCTCTACCCACACTGACAAAGCCCAGCATCCTGCTACCTTCACTCCTGACAGGATAACACCATTAGCATTTAAATTCTAGCTGGAGTGAATCTTGAGAACCAGGACCACAAGATTGAACTTTGTAATGATAAAAGAGATTATCCCATACACAGGATGATGAGTGAGAAAAAAAGTTTTTTATTTTACACTCTTTTCGTTTTCGTTTTACTAGAGGGTATGTAACACATAGCACTTGTCTCATTTTCCTATTTATATTTTAAGCATTTTAGTCCAGATTTGTATGTCTATGATAAGAAAATGTCTGGTAATTAATTTTTTTCACTGGTATGAGAACATAAAAGATTTGAGTAAGAATCAAAAGTTACAAATTTTCCCTGGAGCAAAGCCTTATTTTAATGTTTGGCTGTATGTCAATCTACTTGTCTTCAGCCTCTAACACTGTGTACAACGCAACTTTGCATATTTACAGGTAGAAACAATTTTAAAAACTTTAAATAAACAGTAAGCATGTAAACAGAGGCTTTTGAGTTATTCTGGTCCAAAGATATAGTTCTTTTTAAAGTCATCACAAAATTCAAAAAATATAACAAAGACTGCTTTAAACTGTTGTAAATATTTCTGGTTTTCACCTGTTCTATTTTAGTTTTCTTCATTCTCCTTTCATTGAATTTTAAAAAGCTTATTTATTACTAAAGATATATTATGTGCAAACACTGTATCCATACTTCAACTTCAAAAAGCTCCTCTGACTATAACAAGGCTTGAAGATCTTCCTCAGAAGTATAGAAAGTCTATCAGACCATAGACCCCTCTATCTTGCTAAACTTTTTAGCATCTTAGGTACATCTTGATCAAAGATGTGTCTTTTATCCAGTATTTTAATATACCTCCTTAAAACAATATCAGATATCCTATTTTTTTAAAGTAGGCAATTTCAAGAGACTGTTTTCCCTTAGAAATATGAGTCCAAGGAGTTAGTTGACTCATATGAAAACCATACTTCTCAGCTTCTTTACCTTAATATATCCCTTCAGAGTTCATTTCAGATGAGGAAATAAGGCATTAAGATGTAAGCCTTAGCAGAAGAAAAGGGCAATTTCAGTCTTCCTGGTTGTAGAGCTCCACATAATCAGCAAGCAAGGAGCATAACACCATTCTGGGTACCCTATACTTAAGTTAGCATGTTTGGTTGCAAATAAGCTTTCTTTTTACCTGGCATGTTTGTCCTCACTGGTACAGAGACAAAATACCTTGTCTGCAAGAAATCATTGTCAGTAACATAGGAGGATTTTTTATTGCTATCACTGTTAACAAATTGAATATTAAATTGAGGTAAAGTGACCCAAAAAGCCAGCTGGAAGTCAAAGTTTAAAGTGAAACTCCAGTGTTTTCTAACCTCTCCTTTTTGTGCTAGCTCCTTTGCAGCAGTGCTGTTGCAAATGAGATTTATAGAGCTTAGGAGTGTTAGTCAACAATTAGACACAGATTCTGAGCAAGTGGAAGTTGAAGCTAGACACAGCTTCTAGGAAATTATTATTGCTACTTACCTTAATGTTTAAAAATAGTTTATATGTTTTTGTTTAGTCTGACTTTTCCTCTTCCTTTCTGGACGTATTTACTACAAATCAGCTTTTAACCTACTCAGAACTTGCAGCCTGAGTACAGCCTGAACCTTCCACTCTGATATTCCTTAGCATACCATAGCAAAGCAGAAAAATCTTTAGAAAGGAAGCTTTCCAAACCTCTAGAACATTCTCCTGAATTTGTGAATGCTTTCTTAGAAAGGAAGATTATACTTCTGTTAGAGAAATCTATTTTGAAGTTTACTGAGGGTGAGACTGTGACTTTCAGCATGGCCCTGAGAAAAGAACAAGGTACTACTACAGCACATGGCAGGGGAAAGCATTGATTATGTTATGTTCATCCTTTACAAAGTCTCCAAGATGGAAGTGTTTTGAGAAGTAAGAGCTATCAATCTACTAAATTCTTCTCCCTTCCACAGTACTGACCACATATTAGGTCTCAGGAGGATTATGTGCTTTATGTCCTGAGTCAATATTTCTGTGGATTCTCTCATCCTGCAAGCAAGCAATAGGGTGTTCTTCCCCAACTTCCTCTTTTGTCCTTTGGGAGACCACTGACCTGGTCTGGATAAATTCAGTGTGTTTCTATACCACCCGAGCATGAAGAGAACAGGTTCACTGATCTTAGCTCAAAGTTTAGGGCATGTTCTGCTGAGCAGAACCTTTAACCATTCCCATTTTAGCCTTGAGAAAGAATTTAAAATTAAATTTCCCACCCAGGCTTCTAACAAAAATCAAGAGGTGGTGCCAGAAAGAGTGATGAATTCATAGGAAAAAATAAGAAGATGTGTATATTTGTTTCCTTCTATTTGCATACTGGATGAGTTGCACTGTCACATAACTGACTTTTCTTCCTCTTCCTGCTGTTCTCTTCAGTGACACAAAGAGAGCAACTGCTCTGGATGCTCATCCCTTAAACAAAGTCTATGTATTGTTCTGTTTGTGGAAGAAGCTTCCCAATATAACTTTCCATTTTCTGCCTTTTCACTGGTACAATCCTTTCAAGTCACTTTTCAGGTAAGTAATAACGGCCTGTTTCACTAACCTGGCTTCTGCTGTTATATTGTGACAGTCTAGGGAGCAAGAATCAAAGTTGCTAACTCTCAAGTACTGAGAACTACTCAATATATGTTAAAAAAAACTATCCAAAAAGCTTCATCTGTGCAAAATAGAGGTTATTCCTTTGAAGTAAAGATCACACAGGTCTTGTTGAGAATGAATAGAGATAAAATATACAAAGTTGAGGGATTTATCTTATACTGCTCCATAAAAGAAACTATAAAATTCAACCATTCAATTCCTGATTAATATAAAATAATACGTGTGTCTGGCAATGCTACAGAGTTCCAAGGTTATAAACTCTCAAAGGGTTGCACCTCCAGAAAAAGGGGTTTTCAACGCATCAAAATTGCTATTAGCATAAATTTATTGGCATGAGAGATAGCAAATAAATTGTTAATCAGTCAAAAATGTCCTGGCACAAACACTGAAGGAATTCTTAAAATCACAGCAAAATCACATGAAATCGGGGTCCTAATTCTGTGCTTAATGGTACATTGTCTTCAAGTTCAGGCAATCCCTTTGCTTCCATTAATTTAGCACATATATACTCCCCGGTGTTCTATCTGATAAAACCTGGTCAAACTCATCTTTTCCACTTGTATAGATGCAACACAAGACTTTGATTCATCTCAGTCATAAATGTAGAAAGCAAACTGTAAAATTACTGAGTCAGGAACTACTAAAAAAGGGTTTAAAAAAAGGACTGTTTTACTGGCATAGAAAACGCATCAGCCATCAACAAAGTCACCTTTCCAGGAACTAGACTACCTCATCAGGAGCACTGTGAGATAGATTTTTAGTCATCAGAATGACGAATTCTGGTTGCTAATTACTACTCAACTGCATCATCATGGCCTGTAAATGGCTTGGATTTTCTGTTCCCCTGCTGCAATAAACACACAGCTGTCAAAATCACTAGCAGCAATAAAATAATGATACAAAGAGCAAAACTTTTTCATTCTATACAAAAATTAAAAAAAAAAGCATTCTGTTATAAGACTGTAAAAAAGAAGTTAACATATTTCAAGTATTAAAAGCATCTCTGTAGGCATGAAGAATGCAATCACACTTGACACGTTTCTTCTGTGAACAATGAAGCAAGCAGTCATAACCAAACTGCTATGTCTGCGCCCTAGCAAATACATCGATTTTTACTAAGGACCAGATTGCATTTTTGCCACATACCCTGTGTCAGAATGAGCAAGCTGAGAAGTTCTTTGATGGTTGCATATGTTGCTACTGTGCAGCACCAACGAACAGCAGTTTCACAAGAATGAACTCTCAGTCTACTTAAATGTATGTGCTGCAGTGCAACCTCTTTCTTGTTCTGCATATGTCCTGTATTAGGCTTTATATCTCAACATGATTGTTAAACCTTGGTTTTTTTTCACTGTAGATCTTCTTCTATGGAAGCAAATGTATCTATGAGGGCAAGAGAAATTCCTATATCAAAAGGAAGCATCATTTTACTTCTGAGGCAGCACAAAGCTTTAACTTAATTTCTTGGCTTGCTCCTGTCAAGCAGAGATTAAAATAACGTCTTTTTTTCAGTGAGGAACAAGGAGTAACAGCTAGAAAAGTAGATGTGGATAACAGTTGACATTACTGTTTCTGATCAACAAGCCATTGAACACTCACCAACAGAATGGTACAAATAAGACTGAGAGTATTCTCACATGGTGAATAATATTGACAGCCATGAAATGCAAGGCTAAGAACAAACTATTCTCAACTGTCGGCATCTAAAATCCAAGGCACTGCAGCCTACATACCTAATAACTGTTAGAAACGGGGAAAACAAAATAAAAACCGATAACAAAGATTTCTCAATACTTTTTTCATGCCATTTTTTGTACCAAGTATTGTTAATGATTTTTTTGGGGTATGATACTTCCACATTCAGCATTTTTGAGTGAAGAGAAGTTTATAAAGCATAATGGTACTCAAATATTGTTTTTGAGAATACCCACAGGTATTATTTACGTATTATACATGGTAACTGAATCTGCATTGTTGCTACATTTCAGTGTTATGGTTTCACTCTCTTTAAGAGTATTTGGTCAACATTCTTAAAGCTTAATATTGGGGGTTTAGGGTTTTTTTGCAAAAGGGACAATTCTTTACACAACATTAATATCATTGCATATAAGTTCATCACTGCCCCACAACTGATCTTTCCTGAAGTAACAAATTCTGGGAAGACAGTTGAGGTTCAGCATATTCCTCAGATCTGATTCCACTTGCCCTTATTGACCTTAAAGGCAAATTGAATTACCTGAATTCAGGTTTCTTTCAAATCCAATTTGGTCTGACAGTAGGCACATCCTCTCAGGAAGCATCTGAGAATTTGTTTTTTTCCAGAAATCAGATATGTGGAAGCACCAAGGTGTATATGTAAGACACAAAAAATGAGCTGGTGACAATATCTGTAGTGAAGCTCAGGAACAAGATAAGGTTCTCTTTTCTCTTCTCTAAAATCAGTGCTGGTTTCAAGGATGGTAATGGAATTATATTTTAAATACGTATATGAACATACTAAGAGTCTACATATGGTAATCTGGGATTCTCTAAGACTTTAGGATATGATTTCAACAAATGTTTGTGCGTGTGAATTTGGTATTTACTTCTCTTAACCGTCTACACTAGTAAACCTGAGATCTCAGAGGCATAATGGATATATTTTTTCAAAACCTCAAACTAATTTCCCGAAATGTTTTCTCTATCTGTTTATTATTAGTAAAGACTACCATTCTGTCATAATTCTCCAGCAGAGGAGAAATAACATTGCATCAGCTATTGGCACTGTGGGAACAAGGAATCTCAGTGACAATCTTTCAGTCTTTTGACAGACATGACATAATTCACAATGCTTAAAAATGTACAGACCTAGATTTAAGAAGTGCTATCTTCCTATTACTTAAATGTCTAAGACAATTCTCAGGATTGTACACTATTTTCCTTGTCTTGGCTTTCCCATCACATTTACTAGTAGCTAGCAATCTTTTCTCTCTTTTCTTTCTTTCTTTTATTTTGGTATTTCATCATCTTAAGTACTTATCACTGTCTTTTCTTTAATCTTGGTTACTGTTTTTCTTTTTCTAGTCACACATTATAAATTTTGGTTATTACTTCTGTTTCACTTTTAATAGGAAGGTACAGGACTGCCAATATTAATTTCCTCTTTCAATAATTCTGGCACTTGTCTCATTCATACTGTAATTATTTTCTGTAAGACTTACAAAAGCTGCTACTATTTTGAGGTAACAGTAAATCAGTTTCTGCACATTTTTGGTTTGAGAAGAGGATCAGCATGACTAGCATCACCTAAAGCTAGTTTTTAGTAACGCAGTTGCAAATATAAGCATCTGAAACCCAATGTTACGAATAGAAAAAATCAGAAAAGCTGAGCAACCCTTCTAAGACAGCATTACAGACAAAACTTGAATTGGGGAATTACCTGTTCCCAGCCCCATGGATAGTCTGTTGAGGGGTATTGCCTACTGCAGGTGAATGTTGTTTCCCTATACTGACCAAAGTAACCTGAGTATGAATATGCAGGAGCAAGCAGATCCTAGAGCTCCCCATGTTGTAAGGAAACCAAAGTGAAATATTGAAGATTAAAAAGTAGGTCAGATTTAATAAATGCATTTTTAAGTAATCTACACTTCAAATCCTGATATGAAATGGATGAAATCTGTGCTCTGTTCAGTAACTAGAGATTCACCCTAGTGCTTTTATTATGCTAAAATTCTTGTGCACGCAGAAATGGCTTATGCATATTTGCATCAAAAAAGGAAATTAAAGAAGCTGCAAAATTAAACTCCCAATTATAAATAAGAAAACTGCACAGCAAAGGTTGGAGCAGGGCCAGATGTAGTAAGAACAGCTATTTTTACCTAGCAGAACAGTTATTTTTACCTAGCAGCTATATGGAAAAATCATGACTTTGTCTAGGAACAGTGGAAATGTCCAACCTTCGTCTTACTGGCCTTCCTTCCTCAACTGCAAATAAAAAAACAATTTCTTATTATGTGCAGAATAATATCTTTCATTTAGTATTAACAGACTGTTTTTATGGGTAGTATTTTATGACTAAAATACAATGTATAGTCAGCTGCTCCACAGATCTTGCCTTTTGCTGGAAAGGACTATAAATTGTAGCAGTTCTCAGTGCTGAATCTGCCTCTGGATGTTGACACTGGAGCTGGTCCACTTTTGCTTCTTATGCCAGATATGAAGCCAAAACATCCTGCTTCTAATGCCAGATATAAAAGCAAAGGCAGTGGAAGGATAGCAACACACTCTTACTTGGAAAAGTAAAGGTTTTGAAACATGGTTGTGCTCCACATGGGAAAATATTATCTGATGAGTCTCCACTGTTCTTTCACTTGCCCATATTTACAAAGTCAATGCTCAAGGTATTTTTATACTTAAAAATAAGTCCTTGGTTCTTTCACTGGACCTCACAGGTAGTTCATGTGGGTGTTCTACATAACACTTAATCCCTTGCTTTTACAAGCAAACAAACATTGCTTTTAAAGATGCTTATAACCTGTAAAACCAGTGGTGTTACTACGGAAATTCACAGTAGCAGCAACTGGGGGAAAAAATGGTCTTGTCTGCCTATTATTGACAGCACATCAGAACCTTGTGCTGCTTCCACAGGCACGGGAGGGCTGATACTCCCTTTATGAATTGATATGCACGCAGGTAGCCTGACTACCAAACCAAGTAAAGGTATTAAGGAAGAGTTTATTCTGAAGCCAAACCCCCTAAAATACACTGCAAAAATCACAGCAGGTGGAAAGAGTGTAGAGCAGCCTATGCTCTGGGTGCTTTTATATGAACGCCTTTCGCATGCCCATAATTTCAAAGTTGTGGTCTCCCAGCAAGGGCATCACAGCATGTCTGTGAGGAGGTGCTATCTCTGCCTAGGAATTCTACTCAGGACAGGCAGAGAATAAACATCATAAATCAAATTTTCCCACACTGATCTCTTCTCTGGCCTTTCCAGCTGTGGAGATCTCTTGAGCAAGAACAACTCTAATGAGCAACTCTCTTCTCCTCACCAAATTCTGCTCTCAGCGCCCTTCCTCACCACACTCCCTAACAAGTTAAGCATGACCCAAGGACTGTGCTTAACAGAGATATGCAGATGAGCCAGGTAAAATAAATGGATTATGGTAATAAGTCCATTATTATTGGGGCCAGAGAATAAACTCAAGGACCATTTTGTTTACTAGACACAAGTCATATTTGTACCTTAAAGGGAGCCCAACCAATGTGAACTTCAGGGAGAAGACTCTTAAACAAGTGTTTTTCATCTTTACAGATGCTATGAACTTGAACATGTTCCCTATTTCATCACTCCTTTGTTGGAGCTCTAGTCAAGTCTTTACTCAGGTCACCAAAACTTTCAACACTGTTGAAAAATGCTGAAACAGGTACCTATCCCCCAGAGCAATGGATATACGCAGTTCTAGGGACTTCATTTTTTCATATTTCCAGTATTATTCCATGAAATTAATAGAGTATGGAGGGACACTGTATCTATATAATCAATCCAAAGATCATTAACAGTCCATACATTTTCATTGACTTTAAGGGTATTGCAGCAGCTCTGCAGTAAGACTCAGTCCCTTGAGTCCCTTTCACAGAGTTCTTTATAACTTACACGTAAATTTAGATTTCCCAAACCCTGATAAGATGATGCCCAGGTTTTCTCAACAGGGAAATAAGCAATCATATGCTTAGGATCTCCAAAACATTCCTCGTGTTTTTTAAATATCAGTTCGAGAATTATTTGAATATCCATCCTTTTACATACAGACATTGAAACAGATCAAATATTACAGCAGCTATGACCAAGAGCAAGTGGGTAAAATATTTCCCATGCTAAGGAAGCTTGAAGTGACAATTAACAATTTGAAATATTTGTTCAGTGTTAAGCCTCCATAATTCCATCAAGACTATTTTGACTAAAACCTTTGATAGAACTTAAAACCATAGATTACTGAAGATATTTGAGAGGGAAGCACGTCACAGATAAAATTTTTACAAAGAAGCTGGTGCTGAGGTGAAGATTTTTTTACTTCATTCCCTTTTGTTCTGTGTGAAAGGGTGGAGGTACCGTGAGCAGATCAAATATGACCCGCTGTGGATTTTATACCACAACAACAGGCACAGAAAGCATACCATTCTCTGAGCATGGTCCTGAGCAGACCTTCCCCTTTTTTGCCGTTGTCCTGACATAGTAGAATGTCCTTGCTGCAGAAAGCCCAGCAGGAGCCAAGGGTAGAGTCAGCTCTGACACTGCAGGTCGCTGCAGGGTGAAGTGTCGTGCCGAGCTCAGAGACCACGACTGTCACTCAAGGAATCATTAGCAATGAAAGAGAGGCAGTGAATCTTGTTGTGTTGTCATCACACTGTAAGAAGGTTGGCTGCAGCCCAAATTAGCTTGCTTAGGGAGTGTGAATCAAAATTACATGCAATCTGAATGTTAATGAAAATTTTCTTGTGCTTTAGACTTCATCTTCCATCCAGAAAGCTGTCATCTGGAAGACATCATCTCTCTGCCTTCCTCTTGCTCTCTTCTTAGGATATGTATTTGCAAATATATATGAAATGAGGAACTATTTATTTCTCTTAAAACTTGTGCTGCTTAGATCTGTTTCCAGAGCACTGTGTTATTTCCAGTAATGGCCCTGTGCTGTAGCAAGTGAAAGAGGAAAGCAATACAGAAAATGCCCTGCTTTTCAGGCAAGATAATTGCAGGGCTTTCATAAGCAAACAAATGTCATAACTTTAAGTGTTGCTGCACAGTAGTGCAGCTGTACTGTCACAGAGAAATCTCTCATTTACATTACCAGAGGACTGGACTGTTTAGGTGTTATTTGTGATAGTCACACGTGTTAGACTGTATCAGTGAAAATCACATGTTATTCCACTCAAGACAATAGAGTTACTCCAATGTGAAACCAGGCTACAGAGCTGGAAATTAAAGGGAAGCCTTTAATGTATACAGTCATCCATTTCCTGACTAATGTGCAGTCATATGCCTCACCACTTGGCAAAGAGCATAGTTAATTTTAATTTGTACCATTTTTTCTAACAGCTATTAGAGACCTCTGGGCCTACTGAATTCAGAGGTCCTCTTCTCTCCCTCATGCATTTGAAGGGCAGCTGCAAAATTTAATCTCCTGTCACATGGTGTCCACTACATACTTGTATTCCTTATATTACACTTCAGGGAAATTCCTACATGTGTTACAAAGACACATGTAATCAGTAAGTTTACAAAAATCTCTTATCAAAGTCAAACAACAAAACCAGAACCAAATAATTTGAGAGATTCAAGATCATAAAATGGTGAGCACTACTCATCTAACTTATAACTGAGTCAGTAAACTATCCAAAAGTCCTCTTTAAATCAACAAACAACAGATTCTGGCTTCAGAATGCGAATGCCTGAACTTAGGAAATTCAGACAATCGCTTTAACACAGAACTATGAATGCAGTGCTATCACTGAGAGACAATTCAACACTTGTAAATGAATTAGAAAAAAATACTGCTTTATAAACATAGTATTAATCCAAAAGGATTCAGATTTTAATAAATACTAACACTTAAAGAACTCTTGGTGGACTTTTAAGATTCTGTATTTGGGCTTTTTTCAAGTTACATATTTACCCTTTCAATAAAGTTGGTTGGAGAAATAATTTTTTCTGCATTTGAGACAGTAGCACACTCAAGAATAAATGTAAAACAGACTGAAGTCCCCCTCAACTGGGACTATTTCAGTTTGGAAAGGATGTCTGTATCAGCTTAAAGTTTAGCTTCTGATTCATTTCTATGCTTAGTCAGTGTGTACACCGTTGTATTTTCAAATATTGAACCAAGAACTTGGACTGAGATACAAAAGGATGAGTTAGGTCGCTAAATTAAATTTCAAAAGTGTTAGGTCAAAAATTTAAGACTGTAATGTCCTGAGAGACACCAACATTTTCACAGGCAAATAAGGTCATTTGGGCTGCCAGGCATTCACAGCTGTCCATCTCCTCCATTTTTTACAGGAGATACATCAGACGTTCTATGAGCAAAACCAACATTACAGAAACAAGGATTGAGTAAAGAGAAAGAGGCATCACATGGATGTCAGCTAATGAACTGAGTTTACAAATCTTTGACCACAGAGTACAATTCTAGAGAATAAAATTTCATTGCTCTGCATTCATTTTTTTTACTTAGCAATAAAACTAACTTAACCACTTTCCTCACTCTGCTGTCTGCTCATCTTGGTGAACTTACTTGTAGGAATGCACAAAAAATAGCAGAATGAAATGGCCCTAAGAACACAAAAACACAAACACTTTGGGGAGCTCTTTTGTAGGCCACATAATTCACTGAGGCTGTCTCCAGGACCATGTACTAATAGCTCCACCAACATAGCAAAAAGCAGCAGTAAACTTTGTAACAACTGTGCAGAAAATATCAAATAGACATTTGTGGGACAATCAGTTTATAAAAAAATATGTCCTTGATGTCATCTAAGCAAGAGAGAGCACCACTAAGTGAAACAGACTAGTAAAACAGCTCTTTCTACTGAGCAAAAATTCATATTATTTTAACTGTATTCTCCTGTCCTTCCTTTGAAATGTATTATTAGGAGGAAAACACCTTTAGTGTCTATGCTGAAAATGTATTTCTTGATAAGTTAGTATTTATTTGCTTGAGGTCTGTTAGATCAGCAGTTTTGCAAAATCCGATCCGTGGAACTAGCTCTAAACACAGAACATTTGACTTTTTTTTTTTTTTCAGGACAAACTATTTTCTTGTAGTTTTATACCTCACAATTTATTTATTTTTGCTGTTAAAATATGGTCGCTATTATTTGGATCCTATTACCAAGGCCGCATCACTAGCTAATGTGCACCTCTGGTACCTCTTATGTGTGGGAAAGGGAGGAGTTATTTCTTTACAGCTAAGGGCAAACACTGCCAAAAGCTCCATGTAAGCTTTAGGCTTTTTCATAGTTTTTGTGCAATGTCTAGATATAATGATATGAAGCCTAGATGTGTTGATCAGATAAATTTGAAAGTGTGCCAAATTAAGAAGCAGCATATAAGGAACTGTGACTCAGGCTTGCTTCCAGTCGCTTACATCTAATTACAACCACTTTCCTGATGTGAAAGGTAGTCTCATTATAATTTACACGCTTAGAAGCTGGAAGGAATTGTAACGTAAAAGAGGTTGGTTGCTTAATTTCCATCTTTCTATATCTCTTCAGCGTGCCATTTAGATTAACCAAGATTTTTTTTGGCAGCAAAGCCCTGCACCTATAAGACCTTAAATGAAAAGGTGGCAAGAATCATTTATAAAGGAGAACAATAGGGAACTTAAAAAATTTCTATTTGTGCAATTTACACCCATCTTTGCCAGATAGTAGGCACATCCTCCATGTGTAACAGCTGTCAAAACATCTTAAAATTACAGAGCAATGCAGTAGATCCATGAATCAATATCAACGTGTTAGCCAGCACTGTGCTGCTGTAAGAATATCTCTCAGGAAAAGTGTATGATATGTGCATCTGGTCAAATGTTTTGCTTTTGGTTTTCTCCTTGAGCAAATCAATACACAGAAGTACCGATATTTTAATTTATGTACACTTTTTGCAAATTCACTACACCTTCTGGAAAAAGTGAACCTTGTAGTAATCACTGCTGCAATCTCAAAACCACACTCATCACACACAATCATTACAAATATGCCTATATGACATTATTTCACGGCCTGTGCAGAGAATGGGGTCACATGCTTCATGACCTCACCCTGGACCACCTCACATTTCAGTGCATGAACTGCAGTCAAAGGAAGCGTAAGGCCAGTTTACATTGGAAGGATATGACTCAGTTGCCCATAATTACCAGGTTTTATGGCATTGCTGAGACTGTCTTGTCTGTAGAAACTGCTGATGCAGACTAATACAGCACAGGCAAATTTTACATTTGCAGGAAAAACCCCAGGGTGGAGTTCTTTAGAGCCTCTGTTTTGCCTGCTATTTCTGCATGCACGGTTACCAGCAATAACACTTGGAGCTGAGCAGGCATATTCAGAAACAAGATGAAGTCCAAAACACAATTAGTTTAAAAGCACTTATACAAAATCTCCCAGAACTCACTAAAAGCTTACTGAGGCACCCTGACAGTTTTCAATATGTTTTTTGCAAAGCCTTAAACAAGTACTAAGGGTTCCCTGGAAGAGTTTCAATATCCAAACCATTTGAACATGCTGTCTCAACTGCTTCCTTCTGAAAACACAATATCTTGAAGCAGTTGTAATTTTTAATAATATCTCTAATCTCACTTAAAGGAGCACCTTTTATTTATGAAATATACATTCTTGATATAATATTATTAAACTAATCAGATCTGCTATCAAGCTTTATTTAAATCAAACTTTGATGGTTAACATTTAGCTACTTTTTTTAAATCCAGTTTTCTTTTCATCATTCTGAGGAATTAACTTTTCAGATCCAGAACAAAGAAAAATTAAAAAAAAATAAAAAGAGAAAAATATTGGGTCTAGCCTCCCCAAATGATACATCTAATTAAATCTCAAGTGTGTAGCTCACAAACTATGAAAGACAGATTCCACTCAAAACTGCAAGGGCATTTAATGTTATAACTGTTCATTCAGCATAATTTATGGTATGCAGTTTCTCTCTAGTTTTAATTTCCTCAATAAATATATTTTTTCTACTTTAAATTCCATGCTCTTACTTGGTATGAATAGCCTGTCCCTTGCTCAAAATATTGAAAATAAATTATTAAAAATGTCTTAGCTTCTATTCTCCAAAGCTAATCTGGAGCAGCAAAATATAATTAATTGTATAAGATGATACAAGTACCACAGTCTCTTTGATATTTATTAAAAAAAATTCACAACTGGATGTTTTGAGGGCCAAAATACACACACATCCACCTTTGCCAACTTATTACCAATTATGCATCTGTGTGACAGACAAAAAAATACATATCTTGCAACTTTTTAAACTTTTAAATTCCTGTACTATTAGAGATTACCTTCTTCCTTCTTTACTTACTTCCAAATGTGCTCTGACCTCCATGGTCATTTTTAAGCCTTGTATATTGTGCTGTCTACTCTCTTATATGGATCCGAATCATGGGTCATCTACTGCCACCACCTGCGTCTCCTAGAACACTTCCATCAACGCTGCCTCCGTACAATCCTAAACATCCACTGGTCAGATTATGTGACCAATACATCTGTTCTAGAACAAGCAGCAGTCACAAGTATTGAGGTCATGTTGCTGAGAACACAGCTGAGCTGGGCAGGGCACGTCTAAAGGATGAAGGACCACCGCCTCCCTAAGATCTTCTTTATGGTGAACTTACCACCGGCTGCTGCAAGAGAGGAGCCCTGAAGAAAAGATACAAAGACTCCCTGAAACAACATCTCAACCTTGGCCATATTAATCAACATAACTGGTCTACTCTGGCCTCCAATCGAGAGGCCTGGAGACACACCATCTATAACGCTGCTGCTTCCTTTGAGAATGCACGCAGGATCACTCTTGAGAAAAAAAGACAATGCAGAAAGAATTATATCTTGCAGAATATACCACCTAAGGAGAATTTCTGCTGTGCCTTTTGCAATCAGATGTGTCTATTGGCCTTTTTAGCCACCAACGTGCTTGTAACAAATGTGGGTAGAGCCCTTCCCAAATCTTTGTTTGCGAAGCCCAGCCATGATGATTATATAGAGCAGCATCATGTGATGTCTTCAAAGGTCTTTGCTCTGGATGTTTAAGAAAAGAGATCTGAATGCTAGAGTAAAAGAGGTGTTTGAAGATACTGTCAGAACTGGGAGCCATTCAACAATTAACATTTAATTGTTTGAATGCTTTAAAAGAAAGCTATAACATTGGGAATATGTTTCCCAAAGCCTGTTGGTCACTTATGTTGGGTTACACTACATTCTACCTTTAAGGTTGGAAAAAAGAACTGAAAGTCAATGAGCCTTTACATCCTCCCACAGTGATGGAAGCTCTTGTGAGGCAGTGGCCACTGTCAAAGAAGCACTTGAAATTCTGCAGGGCATCACAGGGAGAGATTACCAACAAGTAGGATGAGTCTGGGAGAAGGAAGTCTTACACTGCTTGAACTGAGACACAAATAAAACTCACAAGAGCCAAGTTAGCATCCCTACTTACATTCATCTTCATCACCAGGCATAAGTGGCACACATCTTTTTCTTACTTCAACAGGTAAGTATACATAAGTAGCCAAATATTTGAACTGTTATGTCTGGTAAATGTGTCTAGTTGCTGTGTTCCTCTCCTGTACTCTTATTATACAACCTTTCTCCTTATTAGAGAAGGTTAAGGCATGTTTTTGTTGTCTTTGCAAATTTTCAAGTCAAATATAGCTAAAAGATCTTTTAAATTTTTTTCTTGTGTGTTTTTTTTTAATCATCCTGATGTTTCCAAAATCCAAAGGGGAATATCATTGATAATTGTGGGTAGGTTTTTTGTTGTTTGGTTTTTGTGGGTTGTTTTTTTTTTAAGTCTTGTTATTTTCTATTGGAAATTTCCATTTGACTAAAAAGCTGTTTCAAAATACCAACAAAATCAAAACTTTTTTTTTACCAGTAATACTTCTTGGACCTCAGTTTTGAAACCACTCAGGTTAACTGTGAGCATGTTAGTAGCCTCACTTAAATCCAGCACACATGTCTGTACAAATGCAAATTTAATTCACTGTCTCTGAAATCCAAACCAAACAAGTAAACAATAAAAAATGATCATGCCTTGTAAGCCAGTCATAAAGCATAACAACTAGAAATGTTAACAGAGGAGAAAGGAAGAGAACTGTTCTAAGAATCTATTCTTCTTGACAAGTGGTATTTATTTAAACAGTCTTCTTGCTTCATTCTCCTGATTATTACACAAATATTTTATGCTCTGGTCGTTTTACAAGTGCATTAGCTCTTAGGAGAAGTGTAATACTTTTATGAGTGCTCTATGAGACTGTTGTACAAAAACCCACCTGGGAGGTTTAAATTCTATATCTTCAGCTCTGCTAATTATTCTCTAAGGGATTAATTAGAGCAACTTTCTTAGCTTTCCAACAAGTTTATACTCACACACTGATTTAAGAAGGCTTGCACTATGATCACAGAAAAATTGTGTTTGTTTCTTTAATATATAAACCTGCTGATAAGGGCTCACAGTAGTTGCAGTTAACATAAATGTACCTACCAACATAAGAGTTTTAAAAGAACATATTAACATTTCTACTTGCTTTTGTCTTCTGCATTCTCTGGGTAAAGATAATTATTTTAAAATAATATAAGGAAGAAATTGAATGCAGTTAGAAGGCATTCATGTTTGTGATATGTTCTGTTTAAGAGGATCTGGTTACTCAATTAGTTTGTAAAAGTATCTAAAATTTCATTAATGCCTTTCCCTGGAAGTTCCATCAGACTGTGTTTTTTAGACTATCACAGAATAGGTCAAATTAAAAAATAATCTATCTTTACTTGCGTGACTGAAGCCCTCATCCAAATTTCAGAAATAATTTGTTGAGATCAGTGTTAGGTCTGTATTAGACACTGGAACATCTAATCCATGGTCTGATATTCATTCATACTAATATTCTAAGTGCAAATATGGACTCCTAGTTCAGAGAAGCTTAAAAACACAATCTCTAAAAAGACTTGTTGCCTGCTATATTCATTTGAAGCATGATACATGCAATTTAAAGATGGGAAGATAATGTTAACCAAGAAAAATGATGCTAACATTCAGATAACAACAGCAAAACCGTCTGTTGGAAATGAACCCTGTCTGCGCTAGGTCCGACCCTGGGCCCAGCTTTAGTTTGGGGCTGTGCTGGTCAGTCTGAGACAGGACCAAGCTTGAGACCCTTCAAACAATCAAACAGCAAAAATTCTTGAGTTAAATTTTGCTAATATCTATGCAGACTCTGTGAAACACCCTCCAGTCACCAGCTAATCCACTCTCTTCATGGTGGTTAAGAATAGCTCTTTCTGAGAAGGTAAACTACTTTTAAGAGTATTTAAAAGTGAATTTCCAGTCTTGGGTCCTCTCTTATTTTCTGTTGTTTACTACAAAGATGGTAGTCAGTGTTTGCCATGAGTGAATCCTCTGCCAAACCAAGGATATCAAGGCACCAACTGACAACCTAGCTGTTGCAGTTTTGTTGAGGAAAGTTCTCAGTGTTCCTGGACTTCCTTGTGGTCATGGCATCTTGTTGCAGTTCAAAATTCAGATACCAACAGAAAAGGAACTGCTAGGATTAAACAGGAAATCTTGGGCCACAGGGGCTGGGGAAAAACCAGACAAGATCCATTGTCCTGATCTCCCCCAGCAGGATGTAGAGAGACTTTGCATGACTCTATCAGATATCCCATTGTTTTCTCCCTCTCTGTGTAAATCTTTCTTTTGGGTAAAGCTGATCACCCTTCCCCAGTGTAACCCTGCTTACTGGAAATATCAAACCTTTTTCCCTAAAATGTAAATACTGTGTCTGAGAAATGTAAATCCCTTTTTTTTCTTATGTCACCCCTGCTACTGGAAATACTAATAGATTGTGGAATTCCCTATCTGGCATAACCATGCCTCCTTATTAGTATGTTAAGTCCCCGAAACCCTTAAATAGCAGTTTGTGTGTTCAATAAAGGCATTCCAGTTTTTACCCCCATATCTGGGATCATGTTATCTTTATTGGACTGTTACAGCATCTAGCACTGTGATAGTAGTCCAGTGACCCTGAATAACGAGTCAGTTCTTTGCTTACCAAACAAGTGTGGCAACAAAGCACAATTCAATACTGAACTAAAACTGATTCTAAAAAGATGTCAGCTAAAAAAAACTAGCTTCTACATTCCAGATAGGCAGAAGCCAACAGAAATTTTCTTTATGTTTATCTATATTATAATTTATCTTCAGGATCTTCTGTGTTTTCATTAAAAAGTCTGGTAGGCCTTTAACCTTAACAACTGTCCATTGGAACTGCTGATGCACCTGGATGGACACAGTTTGGGTAAAGGCATCCTTTATGAAACTCACCAGTCACTGAGGATCTCATTGAGTGTATAAGCATCCTTAGAGTACTTCTAAAACCTTTAATCTTGATGCAGTCTGATTCTAGCTTTTTTTCTTTTTTATTTACGAGGAAAATATTGCTGGGAGGTACAATGTGAAGTGAGAGACCAAGCTGCAAGGCGTTCCATTCATATAGACTCAACCTATAGGGCAAGGTCAGGTTTACCTTTGCAGACTGCATGTAGCTCGTTTAGAGTGAGTTTACATATTTCCAGTCTTTCTGCTGAGTTAGAGGCCAGCTTCTCTATGAAGACTTTTCTTCATCGACCAGTTTTATTTATCTAAAACTTTAATTCTTAAGTATATTTTTTTTCCTGGGAAGTCTCAGGGATCTGGTAGTTATAGCTTCAACAGCTTTATAGAGGAACTCATGCATTATGGGAAAGTCTCCCTCCGGTGATTCAAGCACACTTTGACCTTAATGTATTGATAGATTCTAAAATAGGAGGCAAAACTTGTTTAGATAAGAGCCTTATTCTGTGGAAAGACATATTCTGTGAAAATTTTCAGTATTCTTTAATAGAGTGCCAAAATCCTTATTCCCCTATTAAAAAACAAAACAAAACAAACAAACAAAACAAAAAACAAACAAACAAACGAACAAACAAACACCCACAAAACCAAACCAAACCAACCAAACAAACAAAAAAACCCCAAACACAGAAACTTTAAATTATTTCTTTAGAGTTAGAAGAAACACCAGTTATCAAAAATGAAGAGTGTGTAACAAGCAATTGCCCAGCCTGGGAAGGCAAGCAAAGCACCTCTTTAGATTGTGGGGTTCTATTTCAATGAAAGAGATTAGAATCCTTTACCATTTACCGTACATTTGAATTATGTAGTAAACAGCTACCCACTGGCAAAGATACAAAACCATTTGCAAAGTTTAATTTCATGATTTACTATAGTACGCCCACAAAGAAACTGTGCCATTGCATGCAAGAAATGCAACAAATGTCAATTTTACACTTGGCAAATTTGGAAACCCTAAGGATTATGTACTTTCTGCTTTGCTGTATAAGAGCTTCCACCCATTGGCAGTAAGAGTCATGGTGTTTAAATTTAATTTTCTTTAATGTAATCGCTTTTTGCCTGCTATGTTTAAGGCAATTTGAATCAATATCCTATGCAAGTCATTAAGAGTCCATAGCTGTACCCATTTCAAGCACTGAATCCACTGAAAAAAAATAATCTGGACTGAATTTCCTACTTTCTCTCACTGCCAGTTTATAGCAGTATTCACTTTTATTTGATTTGATTTTTTAAGAACAAATAATAATATGTTTAACAACATTTGTACTAAACTCTTAACAAAAAAAAAATTCTTGACTGAAAGAATTGTCCTCCTGTTATAAGATACAAGGTAATAGTTTAATCAGGTCTGTCAAGTCTTATACATTGCATTTAGCTCAAGGATCCACTCACATGCCGTCCCAGAATATGGCTCATTCCTTATAAAACATTTGTGGCTGCACTTCTACTGCTTCTGGACATCTCACTGGAATTCCCCAATATCAGTGGTGTCCAGTGAACGCCATCACTAAAAAGGAAACACCGTGGCACCAATCAGCCGCCCAGGAGGCCATGTACCTTCTAAGAGGGCCCTAGGCCAAGCATCAGGCTTTGATCTCTTTAGTTCCACAGACTAGTGTAATTGCAGTGGAGAAGGTGAAAGGTGCCCTCTCACAGGACCCAGTCTACTATTCAGCAGTTCACAGTGGGTCCATGTTACTGCCCCATCTCTCCCAAGAGTACAGTATTGCACTCGCCCTTCAAAGGCAGTCTTCTCTCACAACACAGGTACTTCCAAATCGGCAGAACCCTCACCAAAAACTGGCATATGAATGTCTCCCACTAAAGAGAAATTGTGTACAAAATGCAGATCCTCATGATGTGCTGCCCCACAATATTGGGAATTCCACATGTACCAAGGTCAAGATGTGACTTGACAAGTGGGAAGATGACATTTTCCCTGGTATTAGAGAATTGCATATTTTTCTCAAAGGAAGGGGTGCTCTGCATCATTCTACTGCAGTGAAGGATTTGGTTTTGGTTCAAAAAATAAACCTTCAAAGAACATTTTGCATCAGTGCAGCCCACTTCAAAAAACTGTTCATCTAAGGTCTTTTACACGGTGGCTTTTTATATGACAGTTCAAATTAATTAATAACCGGGTTAAGGGATAAAAAAATCTGTCATGAATTTGACAGATATAGTTCAAATTAGCAATACACTTTTTATTAAGTAACCCTTTATAATCCTAATCTTCAAACTTAATATTTTATGAATCCTCCATAATATATTGTTTAGTCAGGGACCACAAACACAGACAGATAAAATTCATGAGTATGCAAGATTTTGTGAAAAGGTGTTGTGAATACTGAGTTGCACTGGAAAAGTCTTTAAATTGGCATATCTATTTTACTGCTGGGAAGCAATAAAATTGTTGCATACTTTCTGGTATCTAATCTCTTAATCAATATGAATTCCCAGTAACAAGCAATGAATTCAAACCTAATTGAAACAATTAGCCTAACACTGTTGTCAAGAAAATACACTATTATAAATCATGACATATTAAGTATTAATTTCTTAATCTAATTTGAAGTATGACTGCACACAGCCTCTCCATGATACTTACTGTTGATAATACAAATGTTGGCTGTAAGCCTGCAAAGTGATCAGTGTGAGTTTATATTGGCACGTAGGGGCTGCACATTTGTATTACTTTGTAGAATGTAGTGTACAGGGAAAATGGAAACGAAGAAATACTGCAGAGCTTTTTTATGGTTGGCTCTCCCAATCTGGGAATCTTTTCTGCAGGATTCAAGATCACCTTTGTAAATCTTGGGAAACAAGGCTCAGATAGATGCGCAAATAACCTTGAAATAACTAATTACTAGACAACAATAATAATTCATAATTTATTAATTTAATTGTTGTATTCTCAATAATAATTATGAACAATATAATTCTTAAATTATGAAGCTGGAGCTCTCAAACAAGAAGACTTCAACGGTTTGTTCCATTCATTCTTGGATTGTGTGTTTAGATGAAATTATTCCTATAAAGTGAAAGATAACAAAACATAATAAGCCATATTAAAATACAACTCCCTCTGAAAAAGCTAATATAAAATAATAAAGATAATAAGAAAGGGTGATAGTCTCAATACTATTTTAGAGATAGGAGAACTAAGAAATTAATTTCAGTAAGATGCCTCTCATTTAGAGTAATGCGGTTGTCATCGAAATACCTTCATAGTAAAATTAAAGATTAGTCACTTACCTTATATGTATAGTTCATCTCACGCAGAGGTGAACATCAAAAGCAGCTCAAAAAAGTCGTACTATAAAAGTGACTGTTAAGGGCAATATAATATTGTTATCTCATATCTAGCTCTCTGGTGTCCATGACTAAAACTCTATCAATGAAGGAAACTGAACAACACTTTCTTTCGTCTAGTTTTTGCCATCCAAAAAATAGATGTCTAGTCTTATCTAATTTTCATTGCCCTTACTGTAGTTAATAGAGAAAGACAAGCACATTCAGAAGGTAATCTTGCTGTATTTGTCTTTGAATGAAATTACTTTCAGGAGCTTGAATAATGCATTTATGTTGTATATATCTTAAATTAGAGCAGAGAGCCTCATACTCTCAGGTTTACTCAAGCCTGTGCAGAAAAACTACAGCAAATTAGGAAATCAAGAAAAGTGTCAAGTCCCAGGTGACCGTTTCAGCCAAAACAACATTTTTCTTTTCTGACGTGTCTCTTTTTATTTACTGCCTGATAAAACAGTAGTGAAATACTTTCAAAGGAAATACCTTGTATTAGGAAGATCTTAAAAAAATCTTGATACATAAAGACCTATACGTACACATGAAGATCATTTTTGGAACACATGAAATATAGTCAGATCTTGAACGACATTTTACATCATATAGTAAAGAACAGAATAGTATTGCAGAGATTGGCAAGTATCATTCTCCAAGAACTTTTTCATAAACTGGCATATATCTCAAAAGAAATTATATGAAGACCTATATCCTGTCCCTTGTGTGACCACACAACTTACATTTTGTTTACCAACCACTTCAGGATTGACCAACAGTTAAACATGTTGTTAAGGGCATTGTCCAAATTCCTCTTGAATATTGACAACTTTGGGACATCAATCATCTCTCCAGGAGGCCTGTTCCAGTGTAAAGAAATGCATGATAATGCCTGTCTAGTCTAAACCTCACTGGTGCAGCTTCGAAACAATCCCACATGTCCTGTCACAGGATACTAGGAAGAAGAGCTCAGTGACTCTCTCTCCACTTCCCCTCCTCAGGAAGATGCAGAAAGCAATGAGAAGAGTCATCATTTTATGCAAAAAAGAAAAGTCAGTCCCACATGACAAGACACAGCATATCTCACCAAAGCATATTTCTGGACCAGTATTTCATAATCATCGCATAAACATTGTCAGAAAAAAAATGTTGTAAGAATGTATGTGGTGGAATGATTCAAAGAATGCTTTTTTTTTTTTTTTTTTTTTTTTTTTTGGTTCATGGCATTTTTCAAATTTCTACAAACTCAAAAATTCTTCTGTTAGATCAGTTAAAAGATCCTTGATCCTTAATCTAACTGTGCCTAGTATCATTAGAGGAATGCTTACTTAGTCAATGATTCTATATTGCCATTATAACCATTAGATTCTTGTTAGTAAATCAATAGCAGCCTAATCTACCTCTAGAGATCACAGCATTTACAAGAGTGTACTTTTGTTCATGGATCATTTGAGATCTGTGTAGAGTTTTCATGTCAGTAATGATGATGTTTGGGACATAAGAAAACAGCCATACACATAATTTTATGATAGAATAGTCCCACAAATGAACAAATACATTCAAATAAACTCAAATACAAATGCAAAACAGAGGACACATGAAAAAGACATGTCAAAAGTTGGTAAGTGTAGAATTATAAGTGCATAACTTGGAAACTAAGCAAAAAAAGACAACTGTCAGTGTTGATCTAACATGCTAACAGCAGAGATTTTTCAAAACATCTCTAGGAGATGAAGCATAATTCCACTGTAAGTTAATAGGAACTGTGATCCTAAGCTGTGTAACCATGATAAAAATTGTAGACTGTCTATACAGAATCAAAGAATCTCATAGTATTTGAAGATGGAAAGGTTCTCTGAAGGCCACTTGGTCCAACTCCCCCAGTCAAGCAGAACTGCCTAAAGCCAGTTGCCCAAGACTGTATTTTTAATACTTCTAGGGATGAAGACTCCACAACCTACCTTGGCAACCTATTCCCAGTGCTCCTTTACCCTGGAAGTAAAAAAGTGTTTCCTGATACTGACAGCGCCTCCTGCATTTCAGTTTGTGCCTATTGGTCCTTTCACTGGGCACCACTGAAAAGAGCCTGGCTCTCTTTTCTTTGCACCCTCCCTTCAGGTATTTACACACATTTATAAGATCCCTCCTGAGCCTTCTCTTATCTAGGCTGAATGGTCCCAGCTCTCTCAGCCTTCCCTCACTTATGAGGTGCCCCAGGCCCTTAAGCATCCTTGTGTCCCTTTGTTGAAGTCTCTCTCTCATGTTGTACGTCCATGTCTCTCTTGCACTGAGGTGACCAGAAATGGACACAGTACTACAGGTGTGGTCCCACCAGTGCTGAATAAAGGGGCAGGATCACCTCCCTTGACCTTCTGACAATACTTTGCCTAATGCAGCCCAGGATACCATTGTCCTTCTTTGCAGCAAGGGCACATCCTTGGCTCATGTTCGACTTACTGTCCATCAGGACCTCCGGGTCGTTTTCAGCCAGGCTGCTTTCCAGCTGGGTCCAGCTGTCCCCCTACCTTATATATTAGTGTATAGAATTATTCTTTGCCGGGTCCAGAACTTTGCACTTTGTGTTGAACTTCATGGGGTTCCTGGTGACTTATTGCTTCAGCTTGTATTTGGAATTTGCTACTATGCTAGCCATTTTGCTCCTTGTAACTGAAATTGAAGTCATGTTACTGGGTCTTTTTTTATGAGTAATAAAAAATGATGAAAGACTTATTAATTGTTCTCAGTGGAAAAGTGACTTATATTACATGGTACGGATTGCTCTTCAGTATCATGTAGAGTAAAGTACTTGAACAGAAGCGTTACGTGAATCAAAATGTGAATAAACCTGTTGAGGGTGTATACAATAATAAGTCTACATTAATTTGACTCACTTGACCTGGACTGGGCCTTCAAGAGGAAACCAAGGGAGAACAAGAAGTTGTTGAAGCTGTTCAAGACAACAAGCATATGTCTAGATAGTTGAGGTTTTAAATTCCTTTCTTCACCCTCACTTCATTGGTGCTTATGCTATTGAGAGAAATGGCTTCAACATGTACACTGGTCTAATTAATTTCATGGTATTTATAAATTTGATTCCATTATAAATTGCATTGCAAAACTACTGTCTTCAACTAAGATGAATATCTATGCATAAGCATGCATAAATTCACCTGCACTGACTAACCCTGCAATGCAATAAAACACGTAGTATTAATCTACTGGTTCCTAAAGTGGCATGAAAATCATTTGGATGCCAACAGATAAGAACAGTCAAACTGTGCTACACTAATACAGTTCCTCTTTTGTTCCAGCCAAGATACGGTAACGTAAAATTATAGCAAAAGGCCTGGTCCTTGCATTTCAATGTAGGCAAATTAGTGTATTCAAATTAGTGGCTTATCAGTTTCCCCACCTTATGTTTTGTTCTAAACATTCTGAATTCAAATCAATTAATTGAGGTATTAGTGCTAAAGGCTGAAGCAAAATTGGCTTGATGGACGGAGAACCCTCTAAACATTAGAGAAATTTCCAGAAATTAAGGAAGACACAAAAATCTTTTAGGTGTAATTTTCACCTCCTCCTCACATATAATAAAAAAGCTAAATACAAACTATTAAGTCATAAAAAGGCTTACATCAAATCAGAGGCAAATTACATCACAAAGAATTTATTCCCCAAACACTTAAAAATGTAAATATACTGAATTTTTAAACACAAATCAATGTGATACATGATCCTTACAGGAGTAAGGAGCTCCATATAATTTTTTTCTCTAGGACATAGGTCTTTGTCATTTATTTATTTAATTTGCCCACAGTTGACAAAATTAAGAATCTCAGAATTTCATTTCTTGGAATTGTGTTTGGCATTCAAAGCTTCTCAGCTGCTAATTTCAGTATTTTGTTGCAAGACTTCCTGAAGTCCAAGGGTGTTTCTTTTTCTTGTACCATCACATAAACACTCCCTGAAGATACCACAGAGTGTGTTTCACTAATGAACCTTCCACAGAAAGGAAAATCTACCGTGAAGAACATCTGAAAGCTCATCACAAGAAAGCTGCTTCAGAAGTGAATATTCTCTATTATTTTTTAATATACCTTAAAAAAAAATAAAGGAAAAAAGTGTACTGGGAAATATTTTTTTCTGAATATTCCATCACACTGCATTTGTGTCCAATGTCAAAATTTTGTGTCTTGTGACTGAAAAGCAGAAATGTTAGCCTCCATAATATGACTTCTTTTCTGTTTCTGCTCTTTGGGATTGAGAAATCTCTACAATATCACATTACCCTCTTTTGAAAAATTCTTCCCTCCATCTCCTCTTTTCCATGACTTGCAGAAAAGCTATTAACCTGTTATGCTGATTGATCTTATGTTTTCAATTTTCTGTCCATAGCTACCTGTTATCTCACTTCTTACACAGACTGTTCAGAATATATTTTAAAATTTGTGGCAAATAGATTTCTTATTTCTCGGACATTGTCATTATACTTCATGCGACAGAAACAAAACACACTAGTAAAATATTCTGGAAAAGTTCCTACAAAGAAAGTTATTTAAAATAATACTATTATTTTTAAATCACATATTTAGAAGAATATTGTATTCTCTTCTGACACTGTCTATATTTCACAATGGGAGAACTACTCTTTTCTAGTGCAGCTCTGGCATTTGAAATGCTGGAAAAATGTTAACTGTTAGGCAACATTAATGAAGAATTATTTTTCATTAAAATAATCATTTGGGGTTGAAAATAACAGGTTTGGAGCTAAAGGCTGCATTCTGAGGAGCTATTGATGAGGGGAAACCCTCAAAAGACTGGTAGACAACCATTTCTTCTAATGATCCAAAGGAACCTCAAAGTGCAAAATAATAAAATCTATGCCAGGTTGTACTTTACAGAATACTCGGAATAGTATAAAGTAGTTTGAGTTCCTTCTATTATTAAATATTTACAACTATCAATAAAAAATATGAAAATTATATACACTTGAAGGCATGCTACTCAATTTGTTTCTAGATTTTTAAAAAAGAGGGCATCTCTAAGTGTTACAAGACCCATCATATGTATTTTAAATCTATTAGCAAGCAACTGGATGTTTGAAGTATAGTCAAAACTAGGAAAAAAGTAGAACGCAGTGCCGCTGCATTTTGTATAAGTTCATGCTCAGTTAGGGGAGATTACAACTTTTCATTCAGCCAGACTACATGTGTTGTATTCATTTTCACAAAGAATAACTCTCAAGATTTAGAAAACGTAACAGGAATATCCAGGAAATAAGAGGAAAGGGTCAGTGTACATTCCTGGTCAGATCAACACAGTTTAAGTGAGCCATAAATTAATTCTGTCAAGTGAGGAAGTGTCTCAAGCCTGCAAACAAATTACACAAGTTGGTCTGTTACACTGGATGCACTTAAATTCAAATAAAAGTTTCTGTTTAAAAGTATAATCTCTCATATGACAGGATAATTTAGAAATTATCCTGCTAATGTTTACCATAAATGACCATCTTAAATGAATTTCGACAAGCAAGTGGGTGAGTAGAATTTTAAAGTTGTTAACTGCACCAGATTTAAATTACAACAATTTAAATTACAATTTCAATTACAGCAATATTTTCAAAGATTTCATCTTGTTGATCTGAATACTCACAATATGTTCATTCAAAAATGCAACAATTCACACTTATGAAAGACTCTTCCTTCATGTTTGTCTATCTTGGCCTCTTTTGTAAGAATATGACTACTTCATACCTTAAAGTATAAGAATAGTGAGACTACTGGAAGCTGTACAAACGTAAAACTGCTTAGGCTACAGCATAACATTTTTCTAGGTAAAAAATTAAGAAATGAAGGTTAAGAGAAGTATCTTTAATACACTTTAAAAGTTGAGCTTAAATTTTCAGGACTGAAGCCTTTCTGGTTAGTTAGACCTTTACCAACTTTTACTGCGTAGACTACAGTCATTCTAGCAAAAACTGTCCAAGATCCTATAATTCCTTGAACAGTCATATGAGGAAAACCTGGTACTATCCAGCACAAGTTGTTGCATGACATTAAGGTAATTGTTTAAAACAGAAGCTTAAATTATCTTCAATAGGTTCAACCCTAAACTAACTTTGTCTATTAAATGTGCAGCTGCCTCTGGTCCTTTTCTTGCTCTTACAAAATCTAAATGTGAAATGATTTTTTCCTCATCTATGCATAAGGTTACACATTTTCCTATGTAATTGAGACCTTTCATTTTGCTGCTGCTAAATTCTTATAAAGTCAATGTGAACTTGCTTTTCAGGCCTATACTGACCAAGCTAACATGACATGGACTTAGCCACCAAACCAGTGCATTTGCATAACAAATCTTTAGACCTATGTTAAGACACTCATTATTACCCTTTTGATTTTTAACATCCTAATGTATGGGTGAGAATTTGTGCAGGGTTTATTTTAAATTGTGAGAAAAATAGGACTTTCAAATTAAAAATTTAGATTCAGAAAATGTTAAAAAGACACAAAGATTTTTTCATCTATTAAAAATGTTTTTGTCAAACAGCCAAACTGGGGGGAAAATGAGGTATTTGTTAGAACTATCTGACATGTGATTTGTTTTTCTTCTGATCTAATTCATATCTAAATACTTTTGGTTTCCTTCCAAGAAAAAATATTTTGCCTACTGTGAGGTTTAATTAGTTATAGCTCACACAGCACTTTGAAGATGTGAAGTGTTGTCCAGCCGAAGTTACTTCTGTTGTCTCTCATTTACTCCTTGGCTAAACTAAACTAAAGAAAACATTATGCTACTTTTTTTTTTTTAGTATTATTCTAGAGACGCACATGCCAAATGCAATGCAAAATAGTTCTGTGTTTTTGCATGGTGGAAAGGTATTATTTCACAGGTGTATGTCCCTTTGTTTATCATTCTCAACCATCAACAGCAGAAATACCAGCCTTTTCACTGAATGCCAAGAAAGCCAATATGATATGATTTATCTTTATTGGTAGTACTGAACCCAACTTAAATCACAGCCCTGTACTCCACATTGCATATACACAATGAGTCCCAACCTGAAAAGCTTGAAATCTAAATGAACATAATAAATTGAGAGACGTAAGAGGGGAACTGAGGCAGAAAGGTCAGTCAGAGGAGAAGACTTGCAGTTCAGACAGCAAGATCTGTAGTAAAACCAGGATTCAACCTAAATGTCTCAGGGTTCAGATCATGTTTTAACACCAGCACCTTAAGCTGGTACATACCTACTGACTGGGGAAAGAAGAACCTGAAGTTTTATTGTTCATCTACAAACAAAAAGTAAGGATGTACTGAATAAAGCAAATCTAATCCTCAGATGCATCAGCAGTATAAAAGTTCATCAGCTCAGGAAAAACTCAGTTGAAGCTAAGACACTTCAGGAAAACTGTGAATCAGTTAATATGGAGTAAGAAAAAAGGAGAAGATCAGAAAACATTGATAACAACTCACAATAAAATAATGATGGGTGTAATCTTATTTAATCTAGGAAAAGAAGAATGAGGTTGTGGTGGCTCAACCTTGGCTGGCCACCAAGTGCCCACTCATCTGCTCTCTCACTCCACTTCCTCAGTAGAACAAGGGGAGAAAATAATATGAAAAAGTTTGTGAGTCAAGATAAGGACGTAGAAATCACTTACCACTTACCATCATGGATAAAACAGACTCAACTTGGGGAAGAGAAATCTAATTTATTGCCAGTTAAAAATAGAGCAGATTAATGAAAAACAAATCAAAAGTAAAGACACTCCCTATGACCCCCACCTCCCCTTGTTCCCAGACCCACCTTCATTCCCTCATTCTTGATTCCCCTATCTCCTCCCTTCCTCAAACAGCACAGGGGCACGAGGAATGGAAGTTACAGTCATTTCATAACACCTTGTCTCTGCCCCTCCTTTATCACACTATTCCTGATCCAGAGTGGGGTCAATCTGGCATGGACTCTTTTCAAGGACTGCAGTTCTTCAGGAAATATGCATCTACTGCAGCACAGGGTCCTCCACGAGCTACAGAGCAGATATCTGTTCTGACATGATTATCCATGGGCTACAGAAGAACAAACTGATCTTATTCATGATCTGTGTGGAATCTCCACTCTGGTGCCTAGAGCGCTTCTTCCCCCTCATTCTTCACTGACCTTGTCTAAAAGGAGAGAACTGCAAGAATAAAAGTGGTTTGAGATAAAGACTGTTTAATAGGTAAAGCACAAACTGCACATGCAAGCAAAGCAAAACAAGGAGTTCATTCACTACTTTCCATGGGCAGGCAATACACAGGAAAGCAGGGCTCCATCACACATAACAGTAGCTTGGGAAGAAAAATGCCATCACTCTGAATATCCCCTCCTTCCTTCTCCTTCCCCCAGTTTTCTATGCTGGGCATAATTCCATATGGTGTGGAATATGCCTTGGGTCAATTGAGGTCATCTGTCTTGGCTGTGACCATTTCCAGCTGGGGTGAGGAGCAGAAAAGGCCTTGATGCTGCACAAGCCCTGCTCAGCAGTAACAAAATCATCCCTACATTATCAATACTGTTTTCAGCACAAAGTCAAAACACAGCCCTATACATGCTACTGTGAAGGAAACAAACTTTATCCCAGACAAAAACATTATGCTTCTCTCTCTTACAACTTCTGCACAGCAGCTTTTACTTTTTCTAAAATGTTAAATAGTAATAACATTGCACATATTATATATATTTTATATGCTAATGGCAGAGGCACCACCAGCATCCCTGACAGGCTCAGCTTTGGGCAACAGTGGGTCTGTTTTGGAGCCAGCTGTAATTGGCTTTGTTTGACATGGGTGCAGCTCTTGATCTCCTCTCACAGAGGACACCCGTGAAGTCCCTCTTCTACTAAAACTTTGTCACTGTCTGCTACTAAAACAGGTGAAAACTTTAATTCTTCAACTCTATTAAAATATGTAATGGAAGTTAGTAAAAAAATAAACAACATCAAGTTCAGAAAATCTCCTGACATGAAAATGCACGGAGACTGGGAAATTAGGGATGAATTATGGATGCTTGTTCCACATCCCATAATTGCCACTCTTATTGAAGGACATGCATGCTCTTCAAGACAGAATACTGGCTAGATGGTCTGCTCTGAACTCAAGCATCTCTTCTTGTGTCCCTCTATTCTGAATTCTATAAAAACAAACCAATATTTTATTAGTTTTCCCTTAAATGTTACAAAGAGTATTCAGCAAGATACTCTTGCTACATCCCTAAAATTTGAGGATTTGAAGGCATCTTCTGTATCAGACTGAGGGCTTTTCAAAGTACATAAATAGTTGGAAAAGGAAATGCTATTTGCTCAAAACAACCAATAGTACCCATTAAAGTGGTGATGCCTCAAGATAAATGCTTTAACCTAAGGATTGGTCTATGTCATGGGATAAATGAAAGTCTTCCCTTTTTTCAGAAATTCCATTGTTACTGAAATTTATATAATATTGCTGAAATGCCTGAAAGGTTAGACTAGTCTGAAATATCATCACTGTACATACCCTTACACTTCTTCTAGCTGAAGTTTTACCGAATAGAGCCTTTCAAATCTCAGTAGAAAAAATGAAGTTAATGAAAATATCTTGGATTGAGGCGGACATCTGGGCCTTCTTTATTCTCATTCTGAAAATGAAACACACGTTTAAAATGTTCCTGAAGTGTGTCCAATGTAAATAGTGGCTAAAACTTCAACCTCTTCCTTGGGTAAAATAAACCGTTGTAATGAACAATCTAAGAACAGACACAACGGAACTCAGGACTCACTTGTACTATGATTATGTGCATTGTGTCACAGGTGAAACCCTGAAATTTAACTTATGCTGAAACTTTTCTGAAACCAGTAGAGACATAGAAGAAAAATAAGAAAGAAATAAAAAAAGTGATTCAATAGTAAGGTTTTCCCCACATTTCTTAAATGGATTTTTCTAAAAGGTACCTGCTGGATAGGAAGATAAAACAGCTTTCTTTCCTACCCTTCCGAAGTAACAGAATTATTAAAGAAGAACAGGCCAATCTTCTTATACTGCAGTTTGTATCCAGCCTTTTAGCACTAGTTACCATTTGCTTACTACTTGTAAAATATAACTGGTCCATAAATTTCTGTTCAGAGATACCTGGGGATACCAGACAGAGCATGGTCTCCAGAATACATAATTCACATTAGATGAACACAAAAGGATCTAGAAGCTGAAGCTTGTTTTTTTACTGAAAAAGTAACAAAAATTAAAAAAATATTTAATTTAACAGCAAAACTCAGGATGATTATTTATTGGTTATTTAACTGTTATTAAAGAGGCAAACTCAACCCCATAGCAGCACACTTTTAAAGATTCTTCTTTCCTCTCTTTTAGTATGTCCTTTTAAAGTGTGGTCATGCTGCTGTCACACAGTCAGCAAATGCCAAGCACGAGAACCTTAAATTCAGTCAAATCTGAATTCCACTTTTACATTCCACACTCCCCAAAAGAAATAGAAGCTGAGATACACCCACTCTCACAACTTCAAGCTTTATTTATTTATGCTTCCAGGAACACTGCTGGAAGTCTTAAATCATGTTAAAGTTGGTCTCTAAATAGGATTTTCAAACTTCAGAAGAAATGCATAAGCAGTTTAACGCTCTTTCTTCTTATCTTGCATCACCAGGTCTTACACTAATTTCAACAAAATAATCTCTAAAAGGCACAGAATTCATAAATTAGCAACACAGTACCCATTTGAATCCATCCTTCACATCATCTTAGGCTTTGCATTAAGAAAAGGGAAAAAAGGAGTACAAAGCAACAATGTAAAAGTTAAATCTCTGCCTGAAGCACACAGGGTGATGCGAGAATTGACACCACTCTGTCTTTAATGAAAATAAATTTGAGGAAATTCCTTATAAAATAGATCAGCTAGGCTGCAAGTGAATAACATAATAGGCTTTTGCTGCACTGTTTGCTCCTGTTGCCATACTCTTGACTAGTGTTTCTTAGGATTTATTGGACTTTCTCAGAGGTCTTCTTCAGAGATTTAGATTTGGGGCTTTCTTTGCTTTTCTTACTCATCTCTGGTAAGTTACTGTTGTCATGTCATGGGACCACAATTGTTTACTGTGAAAAGTCACTAAGGAACAAATGACCCTGTCGCCTGCGGCACTTGCAGCCTCATGTTAAACTCCAGCTATATAAAAAAAAAAGTCTTCCCAGGGTATTGATTCACTGGCAGTGTTTGATTGTACCCGGGAGACAGGTGACAACTAGGCAACTGGGCTCTTACTGTTTTACGCCCCCTATTACACACAAAAAATAAATCTTCTGTAAATGAATTCACTTTTTTTCTCACTTCTCTACTCCATAACAGTTTGGTATTGAACAATCTGTATGTTGTCTTCTTCTGGGATATTGAACCCAAAATTTTCATAATTTGCATAATGACAAGTTTCTAGACCATCAACTTAACTTTAAAATAGTTGGCAGCATTTGTCGTACTCTACAACCTATGGATTTTTTAAACCGTCAGGTCCAAAGCATGACTGCTTTAATACTTATCACAGTCTTGTGTTACTCAGATTATCTCATTTTGAAAAACTTTTCCACTAACTAGAAATATGGGCAACTCCTACAATATAAGTTCTCTTGTACTGTCACCACAAGTGTAGCCAGCTGGCCTCATAGGGAATGAAATAAGATTTCAGGGATCAGGTTGATCTAGAATACGAATGTCTTGAAGAAAAGTTGCAAGACTTCTTCAAAAAAGTCTTTAACTCTTGACCAAAACTACATTAACCAGCCAATTTCCGCAGAATGAAAAATAACCCCAAACATATGCCTAATAACCACAGCAGGAAGAAAAGGGAAGGATTCCAATCTGACTGTGTTTGCGTAATGACGGGTGTTAACATAAATCTTGAGATTTTGCTGTTTCATTTGAAAACCTCTTTCAACTTAGAGTGTACAATATCCTTTACTTCATGGTTTAATACACATTAGTGCACATCACTGTGGTCTTAAGAGGATAGTCATCTTCAGAAAAGAGCTGCAGTAACGAATGTGATCCCAAAAGACAGGAGTAGCCATAAGTGTGGTCAAATCAGGAACATTTGAATATTCAAAACAGGTTTTCTTGAAAGACTTCTCTTCTGATTGCCTGTTTTCTCCAGCTCTTTTTTCACTCCCTTTAAAACTCAGTTTCACTTTGTACCTAGCCCTGTGATGTGGTCTTCTGCCCTCTCTCACACTTTTTCTGCTCCTTTGTCATAGTTTATGCATGAGTTTCTCAGCATCAAGAAACACCACTTTTTTTTTTTTTTTTAATCTTCAAGCCTTTTTTCACCTTGCATTCTCAATCTATGGCTTAGTATAATCTACGACTGTTTAGCTGCCTCTCTGTGTGACTAGATGAGTTTGACGATCAAGCACAGGGAATGGCTTCTCCACAAGGAACTGTTGGTTAAGTTAGGGTTCTCCCAGTTGCATAACAAACAGTTTTAAGTAGGCTATAAAAGGTTTCAAAACTGTGACTGATGTGGGTGAGTTGGGGTTGACCAGTCAGAGACTATACCAAAACAACGTGTCACCAAATGAGGCCCCAAGGAGCAAGGCTGATCAAAAGGTAGCAGTCCTTCCTACAACCAGCAGCAGATCTGGAGAACCCTATCAAGTATACTGAGAGAGAGGAAAATTTGTACACTACCTCTTCTGTTCATAGATGGCCAAAACAGTTTTTTGCATGAGTAGACAACATTAAACATGATGGGGACATTCTCAGAGACGAGCAACATAGGAACTTCTAGAACATAAGAACAAAAGAATAATATTCCTGATATGTTCCACAGCTCACAACACAAAAGAAATTCAGCTAGTAAAATTAAAAGAAAAAATGAATTTTTATTTAAATTTCTGTAAAAAAAATTTGGTTGGAAAATTTGATGTAGTCCTACTCAACGGACTATAGCTAAATAAATTAATTAGATAATCAAAATATATTTAGCTGCATATATATTTCATTCTGCATTTTGCTATTATTTCAATGCATAAATCTTTTTTCTATATTAGTCTCACAGTTGGAGATTTAGAACTTGTCACCACATTTGAATTTGAGGTTATTTAGACTGACTACAACATTTAACATGCAAGGACAATTTGTGGCCTTCTGTCATCAGTTCTGTCTTAATATTATATATATTTTTTAATTCCTCTCTTTGAAATGCTATTATTTTAAAAGATAATAAAAATGTTTGTAATTTCCCCATTTTATATACAGTGCTTCAATTATTCTTCTGTGTCATTATACTTATCATTTAATATAAAGTAATTTAAGCTTGTAAAAGGAAAATGTGCAGCTATTGTGTTACTAGAAACACACAGGTTGCTCATGTTTTACACCTTACATTTTCAGAAGCCATCAGCCACAAGAAGCTGTGTTAAATCTGAGATTATGGTAACCAGAGAAGAGGCAGGATTTCAATCCCACATGCTCCATTTGCTTTCTGTGAGTATTCACCATATCTGCCTAAGACACAGGGTTAGAGGTATTTGAAAAAAATCAGAAAGTCCTGGATGGACCCCCACTGAATTTAGTTCTAAATAAAACCCCAAATTCTGTTTCAATAATCTATATTTTTAAATTAAGATGAGCCCCACCTTTATTCTAGCCATGTCATTAACAATTACTTCACACTCAAATACTGAAACATTATGCCTCGATTTGTAATGTACAGGATGCTAACATAAACTCACTGATGAATTTGTACCAAGGTTTCCAGCATTGAAGCAGAAACTCAAGACTTTTTTTATTAAGTTTTGAGTTGGTTACCATAGCAAGAAACATTTGTATGTTCAATTGAGGTCTTATAAAATCTACTGGAGCCTTTGAAGAAACTCAAAAGCCTGAGACTTTCCCTGAAGGGGAAGGAAGGATAAAAGGCAATAGTAGAAGTTCTGAAATAGGGACATCCTGTGAAGGGGAGAAAGAATAACACAGGATTATTTAAGAAAAGACTATACATTGCATTGAAGTGTCAGCAAAGTAAAATTAATATTGCTGAAGCTGCTTTAGTTTGGATATTTTCTTATTTCTCATCATCACAAAGAAATTCCAATAAAATAGAGAAATAATTGTAGCTATCTCTGTTTACTATGATAGACGCATATATGTGCATGTGCTCAGAATCATGTATATTCATGTTTGCACAAAAACCAAAGATTCCATGACCTTTACTCCTTCCAGGAAGTACCAATTCAGTTTTTTTCACACAGATGAGGTTATTTTACATCAGTACTTCTCAAATAATGGAAGTACTATCTCCTTTTGAACTTCCTATATACTTCTCTCTCCTAGTATGCAATCACTAGTCTAGGAAGAGGAACATCCAACAGTTTCTTTGTTCTTTCAGAACAAAAAACTGGCTGCAACTACTAGTGGCAGACTAAAAAGCTCACTCTCACTCCTCAAGGAATTAAGTTTTGTAGACATTTAAAAGCAGTTAGCTCTGCTAACTAAACATCTACAGTAACTTCTCATTACCCTTCTCCGAGGAACTCAGTTGTTCAGCTATAAATTATCATAATTAATTTGTAATATTTTTTTTTGTAACTACATCTCCAAGTCAATAAGCATTTTAAACACAAAGACTTATTCTTTCCTCTTTTCACCCTTCCAATCTCTATTTGACCCTTCCTGTGGCTCTTCAATATCTCAGCCCACAGGGCAAGAAAGCTGCCTTGCATCAAAATAAGCCAATACCTACAGAAGCTGTCCTTCACTGTGGAGGATCTCAAGACAAATCCATTCAAGCTTAAGAACATTTGTAATATACCTCTCAGTGCATTACTCCTTTTCCATTTGTTGACACGTTCCAGAAGAGACTTGAACTTTCTCAAACCTGAAAGTGGCAAATCCATTATCCCAAAGAAAGGGTGCCTAATAGTGTTAGCAAAGCTAAGCTAATAGAAGTTCTGTAGATTCCAAGAAAATTAGTAAAGTAAAATATACTTGTTGTGTAGCAATACAAAAATTATTATTTGGCATAATAGATTTTATAAGTCAGATATGTAGACAGCGGTACAACTGACAGACAAACACCACAGAGGACGCATTGCATAACTATATGGTATCCTAAAATTGTCTTTCTTGGAAGAACAAGAATTTAAACCTTTGCCATGCTTATACTGAAATATGAAATGGTTAGTATAAGACCAAAAATTATGCACTGTTTCTTCATTCCCAAAAGCCTATTAGGTTTGTTTAGGACTGGCAACGGTCTTTTATGTGGCAACTCGGGGTACTCTGTGATTCAGTGATTTATGCCACTTCATGTGTGTTCTCAAATCCCTTCTTCTGACCACATAAATGCTTTTTAATTAGAAAGTCAGAAGGGAAAACCACACTAGTGATTTATGAATAGTCTATTATTATTAGGTGCCTTGAAACTTAAAACTGTCTTGACTTACACTAGCCAGAAATCTAACCCTGAAACAGAAAACTACCACATACTTTTCCATAATGAAATTCTTCCACTGTGTCATGTGAGCAGTTATCATGCTTTTTTAAAAACTAGATTTAGGGAGAAAAGATGGAGATTTGCTATATGAACTGAAATTGTATCTCTGTTTCACTGGCAGAAGAAGAAATATTCTGAATTTTTTTAACTGAGTGATTAGTAGAGTAAAACCTAGTCTCTTATAACTATGACTAGCCATTAAATGACAGGCAACATGGACAAGATGCAACACTTAAACAGACTGCATGCAAAAAGTGAAATCTCCAAGTGGTTTTAAAAGACCATGTAGACAAAACAGTAGTCTAATATGGAATTGAAAAAATTTTGTTATTTATTTTATTAATGAAGCCAGTCTCACTTTCAGAAAATAGTTCTTCATGGCCTCTTTAGTAGGTCAAGGTTAGGATAGGGAAAAAGTGCAAAAAGGATATAAAAGTCTTCTTAAAACAAAATAAACAAACAAATAAAAATAAATAAAAACCAGAAAACAAAACAAAACCTCCAAATGAAAAAAAATCCCATTTCTACTATTTTATGATTTTTGTTCACTCAGTCATCCCAGCCGTGACCACAGGCTGGCTATCTTTGATCACATGTCTGTGCTGGCTCATTTTTTCTCCAACAGTTTTTTCTGATTCCCTCTTCTACTCAAAGGACAAGATTATTCAGCCATTGATCATTCCTGAATTTCCTCTTCCATTAAAGTGGCACATGCAGTCCCCAGTTCTCAGGAGATTCTCCTCAGAAGGAAAACCACATGATTATAGTGCCTACCATCCATGCAGTCATGCTGGCTTTCAGTATAAAATTTTAATATCAAAGAGTATTTTCACAAGTGCAGACTGGAACCTCTGAATCTCTTACATTAGTCAGATGAGCCTATTAAAAAAAATAAAAGAAAAATATGTATATAACACGTTATAGTGTAAATAATAGTACATAGTGTATCTAACTGATTTTACATATCACTTGTTCACCCAGTGATGAACAGTAATTGAACATTCTGACAATGTAAAGGTGGTATAATATTGTTATACTACTGTGATGAGTTATCTGGCTGTCAGATGCCCACCAAGTCTCTCTATCAGTTTCTCCTCCACCAACAAGACAGAGGGGAGAAAAAATGACAAAAAGTTCATGGGCCAAAATAAGGACAGGGAGATTACTTACCAATTATCATCAGACTTCACTGAATTAATCATGAAATTAATCATTACCAATGAATAACAGAGTAGGATAGTAAGAAATAAGAATAAACCTATAAAATACCATCTCTCCACTCTTCCCTTCTTACTGGGCTCAAATTCACTGATAACTCTTCTACTTCCTTGCCCCAAGTGGCACAGGGGGACAGGAAATGGGGGTCTTGGTCAGTTCTTCACACTTTTGTGTCTTCTGCTTCTTCCTCCTCAGGGGAAGGGCTACTCACATTCTTCCTTTGCTCCAGTGTGAGGTTCCTCCCATGGGAGACAATATTCCATGAACTTCTCCAATACGAGTCCTTCCCACAAGCTGCAGTTCTTTGTGAACTGCTCCAACGTATGACCCTTCCACAGGGTGCAGTCCTTCAGGAACAGACAGCTCCAGCATTAGTCCCCCATGGAGTCACAAGTCCTGCCAGCAAACCTGCTCCAGAGTGGTCTCCTCTCTCCAAAGGGACAAAGGTCCTGCCAGAAGCCTACTGTAGAGTGGGCTTCCCAGAGGGTCACAGCCTCCTTCAGGAATCTACTTGCTCTGATGTGGCGTCCTTCATGGGCTGCAGGTGGAACTCTGCTCCACTGTGGACCTCCATGGGCTACAGGGAACAGCCTGTCTCACATGGGTGGTAATATGGGCTACAGGGGAACCTCTGCTCCTGGGCCTGGAGCAGCTCGTCCCCGTCCTCCTTTACTCGCCTTGATGAATGCAGAGTTATTTCTCTCACATATTCTCTCTCCTCTTCCAGCTACTGCTGTGTAGTGGATTTTACCTTACTTTAAATATATTATCCAAGAGGTGCTCCCTGTTTCTACCTGGCTCAGCTTTGGCACCCAGTGGCAAGTACCCACCAGTGGAGCCAGCTGGCACTGATTCTGACTCTGTCCCATATGGTGGAAGCGGGTTTCGTTTCACAGAAGCCATCCCTGCAAAACGCTCCCCAGAATCTTGCCCCAAAAAGACCATACAAATGCAATATGTATGGTACAAACATATCATATTGCTGGCATAATCCACTTCAAGGTTTTCTGAAGAGTAATATTTGCATATGTAGTGGGTTTCTGTGGCTGGGTTTTGGTAGCAGGAGGCAGAGTGTTGCAGGGGCAGCTTCTGTTAGAAGCTGCTAGAAGCTTCCCCTGTCCCGTGGAGCCAATGCCAGATGGCTCCAGGACGGACTTTCTGCTGCTGACCAAGGCCAAGCCCATCAGGAGCAATAATAACTCCTCTGTGACAACATATTCAAGAACAGAAGGTTGTGGCGCAGAAAGAATTCCAGCCAGGGAAGAGTAGAGTGAGAACATGGGAACAACAAGGCAGACACCAAGGTCAGTGCAGAAGGGGGGGCAGGAGGTGCTCCAGGTACCGGAGCTGTGGCCCCTGCAGCCCGTGGTGCAGCCCATGGTGGAGCAGCTGTGCCCCTGTAGCCCATGGAGGACCATCGAGGTGCAGAGACCCACCTGCAGCCCATGGAGGAGCCCATGCTGGAGCAGGTGGATGCTGAAGGAAGCTGTGACCCTGTGGGAGGCCCAAGATGGAGCAGGGTCCTGCTGGAGACCTGCAGCCCATGGAGAGGGAAGTCCACGCTGGAACAGGTTTTTCCTGGGTAGGACTTGTGGCCCCTGTGGGGGACCCATGGTGGAGCATCTCATTGGTGAAGGACTACACCCCGCAGGACAGCATTTTGGGAAGAAATGTTGCCCAAGGGATGGACTCACACTGGAGAGGTCCATCGAGGAGTGTCTCCCATTGGAGGGACCCCATGGGAGCAGGGGAAGGACTCCTTTCTCTGAGCAGTGGTAGAAACAACAACTGACCATAACCCTTATTCACTGTCCCCCTGCCCTGCTGGGGGCGTAGGAGAGAGAACATGGAAAGAAGGAGGGGTGGGGGAAAGGTGTTTCTTAAGACTGTTTTATTTCTCACTCTTTAGTTGTTATCCTGTTAAACAGGATAACTCCTGTTAGTAACAAATTTAAGTATTATCCTCACTTTGAGCCTGTTTTGCCCATGAAGGTAATCAGTCACTGTCCTCCTCCAGCTCTTATCTCTACTCATGAATCCTTAGCTGGTTTTTTTTCTCTCCTCTGTCCAGTTGCAGAAGGAGAGTGAGAGAGTGGCTTTCGTGGGTACCTGGCATCTGGCCTGGGTCAACCCACTACAGCATATCATCTCATATTGTACTGCAGTATCACACACATGAAGCCTGCAAAGATACTACAAAGCCAGCATTTTGTATCTCATGGCTTCATTTGGCTTTCATATAAATGATTTGGTTGCATCACAAGGATATCGAATAGGACAGATTCAAAGTGCATCTAAGTCAGGGGAAAGATACCTGTTGATTGCAATGACTTTTGCACAAGAAGTTGAGTGAAGTTGTCTCACTACTTGTAACTTCACAAAGAGATTGGATTAAAAAAAAGAAAATACCCAAATTCATAGAAGTTGAAATGTCTTCTTTCTTTATTGTTTTGCCAAGATCATCTCCTTATTAGTAATACTGATTTAAAGAAATAATTTAATATAATGAATTTTAACATTCACTAATTATTTAAAAACAGGTGTTTCAAATAGATCACTTGCATGGAGGCCAATGCAGAAAAACATTTTCCTTCATATATACAGTGTAAATTGTCATAATATTCATGTAAAAAAAGGTTTTAGTAAGCTTTCAGTAATGGAAACATTTTGATAACAGCAACAAGTCTGGGCATCAAAGTTAGGAATCAGAATCTTGGAAAAATTGCTAGTCATTTCATATATATTGCTTATTGATTAAATGGGAAGTGTGCTTGATGATGCAGGCCTTTGGGGTCAATATGGTGACAATCAAATATCCCAAAATTAAAGATCTGGTCTATTGCAGTTGCTGGGCAGTGTTGGTTGGTTTTTGTTTTATTTTTATTTATTGTGCTCAAAGAACATGCTCTTCAATACCTCATGAAATAATTACTAATGACCAGACAGTAATTATAGTTCAAACAATAACCTCTAGAGTTTCCATAGTATCCACTGCTATTTATATAAAAAGTTATTGCACCATAGGAAAAGGATAATGTGGTTTTCCAATGTAAAGGCAGCACGAACAAGGCTCACTTACTCTGCAACAGACACAGCCAGGAAAGCCATTCAGATAGGCCACCTGCTAAATGCTTTACCACTTCACATCTAAGCCCCAGTATACTATCAAGCAAAACATTTTTTTCTATTTTAAAATGTCCAGAGAGAAGTTAGTGTGTTTGAGAGTGTTAGAGTTTGCCTGAAGATAAAGTTCTAGCTTACATGGAAATTGATAGATTTAGGCTACAAGTAGAATTCCATTTCATGGGATATACAGTTATTTCCAACTTTCCTTTCATTCTGATGCAATATGAATCATCAGATATAGTTTTCTACACAGAAGATACATCCCAAACTGGTTTTGGATGCACATTTTAAAAAAATAAATAAACCACAAATAAACAAAACAAAACAGAACAAAACAAAATTAACATTTCTCATTTTATTTCTTTTTCCCAAAAGAAAATGTCACTGAAATAAACATATGTTCATAGCCAGTTTTATTTCCATCTCATCAGGAAAATCTTTCTACTCAGCTCTGAAAATAACAATCTGGTTTTGACAGCATATTAGCTTTAATAGACTGATGTTATTCTGCTTTGCTTTTCATGATCTTTTGTTCTATTGCTATTCAGCATCCCACTCTTTTCTATAAAATTTAATAATACTTTGATTTATTTCATGTTTATTTACTTAGTGACACATTCATGGCCTCGCAAATATGTTCATAGAATTCCCAAACAAATCTTAAATTCTAATTTTACTTTTCCATGACTTCCCTGGAAACTAGACCAATTATAGTTGTTTTAGTAGAAGAGAAAATTTACTGGAGGACTCAGGAGATGTTAATATATATGAATCTAAGTTGAAAAACAAAGGAGTTCACCAATCCAGTGTAAATGAGGTGTTTGATTAACAACTCATCAAAGTTAATTAAATGATAGTTAACTGTGATTGACCTCCATAAGTTTTAGATCAGTTGATAGCATGTTTGATACTTCTAAAGTAGATGGAACTTGTTTCCTTTTTTATTTCTTTGAATTTGTACTTTACTAGGCAGTAGTGTATTTCTATTTAGATTTTATTAGGTATTAGGGTGCCCAAGGATCAAGGACAAGATTACAGTTTCTCAGCAGCATCTATGAAAGAAGTATTTTGAATTGTGTGCTTTTCAGTAATGAGTGTTTTCTACACAAAAAATATTTTTTTTCATTTTAAGAATGCTAGAAGTGGCATATTATTACTATTCAGAAGTTGTTTCATATTTATATATATGCATATATATGCACATATACGATATATTTGTCTGCAATGCATCTATTTCAAATGCTCACACACACTGTCTGTTGTGTTATAAGCAAATTTCTCTATAAAATTTTTTCTATAAAAAGAAATAATTTTATTTGTATTTGAACTCGAATCATATAATATAATGCATTTCATTATTTTAATGAAGACTTGAAAATTTAAAATGTCTGTTTTTTCCTTTCCATTTATATACAGTAAGATATACAAATGTATATGCAATAGTAATTTCATCTTCTTGTAGAAATTTTTATTATATATTACTACATATTGTTATATTTTTATACAGTCACAGCCAAATCATCGACATGTCCCTTAGACTCAACTAAATCATAAGATTTTTGTTTGTTCTTTCTTAGTTTAAGTATAAAATATTCTTTTTCAAAAATAAAAAATGTTAAACTAATGTATAAAAAATGCAAGTTTTACTTTAGTTACAGTTTTGAAACCTAAAAACTGCATTGTACAGATGATTCATGATAACCTAAAGAAGGATTCAGGTGTACTAATGAAATTCAAATATCATTTTAAGCCTTTCTTTAAAAGCAATCTTTTTTGTGTCCACCTTGCATTAATGAACTGTCTCAAAGTCTCCCTAATAACTGAGTAAAATCAGTGACTGGGCTCCTTTTGTTCTCTCTCTGTGCTAAGTGTATGAAAACTCCATATTTTAAAAATCATCAGAGCCTACATAATGGGATACTCTTGACAAAGAACAAGCTTATGTTGTATCAAAGTCACTTCAGTGTAGCTGCTTCTCATGCAGCAGAGTTTGTGAGATGCTGGTACAGAAAGCAATTTCTTTTACCTTTCCCTCTTGCAAAAACAGGTCTTAACCTTATTAATACATGCAAACATTTTTATCTTAAAACTCTTTCTGTCTCCCTTTAGATTTCCCGTCTAGGCCAATAGCGGTGGGCGATATTCATTCCTATTCCAATGTTAAAACAGTATAGAAGACAGTTTAAGATGTTTAATACCTCCTACTATCTGGAAGGAAAGAATGTTACCTCAGCACCTCTGCTGACTGAGTCTTGTTGATCACTGCACTGATCACTACTACCAATCTGGTAAGATCTACCACTCAGGCTAAAGGAATAACCCATGTTCGTGTAAGAGATTGAGTCTGTGGTAGCCAGGAAGTTTTGGCACTTGAGGAACACTCGTATACTAATCACACAAGAAGAGTACTTAGAAGAAAACTATATGTTGGCTGCCATTTTTATTGTTGCTGGGTGCTTTTTTTTTACATACCCTTGACTTCACTCTCCTTATGTTGGATAGTTTGCTGAAGATAAAAGGAGGAAATATAACATATTATATCACTTGAAACCAAAGTCTATGTATTTCTATTTGGTTTTGCAGAGCCTTGTATAGACAGCCTACAGTAAGGGTTGTAAGAACTACATTATAAAAAAACAGTGCATCTCCAGAATTAAACAACGTGATACTGTTTAATACTTGAAATAAAGGTATCAAATCGCTCTCGCTTAAAATATTATGGGAATTCAGTTGGGAAAAAATCCTCTCCTGAGAGTTAGGCAAGTATCTTACTTAGGAGAGAAATTATATTTCATACCCTCTTATATAATTTCCTATTTGTACAACTGCCATTGTCCTTGTAGAACCATTGGTTTGTGGTGATGTGGTTAAAAGGCATTGCCATAATGCATCCACAAGCAGAAGAGAGATGTCTCCATCAGTTTTAGAAAGAAGTCATGGGCACAAAATACACAGCGCGCCTTGTCCTGGACAGAGTTAATTTTTTTGCAGTAGCCACGAGGGGGGAACCTGGAGCTGTGTGGGTGGAAGTAGGGGATCTCACTTCTGAGAAGAAGGTGGGCATGATTTACACTCAGGGAAAAGAGTGGCAGGCAGAAGATCTGTCAGCCATTGCTTTTCATTGTTCCGGGCTTGGTGAGCATTTTCACATGTAAATCACCCTCTCTTTTGTACTCTGTTGTTAGTACTGATGCTGTTACTGTTCATTTTCTTATGTCATTGCTGTTTCTAGAAACTGTTCTTATCTAAACTGGCAAGCTCTGCTTTTTTTTGTTCTCAAAGGAGGGGGCAGGGAGAAGGGAGTGGCTCCTGGTTTTTCTTTTTTAGTGGGAGCATTAAATTGGGGAATACCATTCTTAAATTCTGACAGCCTGCATCTCATATGGTTTCCCTTGGAGACCCTGAAGTCTGAATGTGAAAAACTGGTGCAAGCTGTTGCGATTGCCTGTGCAGATACTAGGCATGCTCAGTTAATATAAGGAGTCCTTTGTTTTCTAATGGACCTTCTCCAACTCCTTGTGGTTTTACAAACCACAAACACAGCTTGTCTGGTCTTAAGCTCAGCCTGGGAATAAATCTCAAGATGAAAATTATACAGTTAGCTGGAGAAACTCTGATCTGTACTACAGAGTAGTAGACCAGAGACTAGGAGAACAGTCCTTCCATTCCCAATAATTCTCTTTGGCAATGGAGAGGCCCTAAAAGAAGTAGTTTAATTTCAGAAGAGAAAATCAGGGGAGGAGAGAAAACTGCTGTAAGCAGAATGAGAGGATGTCATCAGTTAGAAAAGTTGCAGTGACCTCTGGGACAGTCCAGAAATTGAAAAGTGTAAAAATGTTTAGTCATCTTCCTATTCTGACCAGTCATCTTCCTATTCTGACCACACAAAACACTGCACAAATTTTGACCCTTGCTCTGCTGGAAATATCAACAATCTAATTGCAATATAAGCAAAATAATGCTTGCTGGCTTTCTAAAAAAGCAAGATGTGGCTGTCCTCTACAGAGACTTGTGAAACACATGCAGTTGAGGAATGAGAACTACTTAGATTCCTGCCAATTCCTTGAATCACATCATCTCAGCAAAGAAAGCTTGAGTTATGGTTCTGCAGTAATTCTCAGTTTGTCATGACAGAATCAACACACAGCAGTAGTGAATTCACTACCCTGTGACCTGGTTTTAGCAGATTCAAGTGATACATGTACTAAATGTTCATATATAGCAATAATGAGATTTTACATCTTCATGTGACAGTTTTTTTAAACACTTACCTTCTGACCTACACTAAGGCTCATATTCCCAAGACTAAATGCAAGGATGAATTGTAACATCTTTTCTTCTAAAATTTAATTTTCTGAAACGATTATGTTACTGTTCTTCACACACCTGGAATTTCAGCCTGATGCCTCAAAAAATGCTAAGCAATGTCAGCTGCAAATTACTCCCATACACGATAAATTCCCTCTATAATAAATGACACAAGCTTTTTCCAAGTTTCATTCTTGAAATTCTTTTTGCCTCCCAAAATGATTGTCCAACATACCTCTGGACAAAATCAAATTTCTAAATCCTACAAAATTTCAACAACTTCTTTCCCTTGTCGTTCCCACTCCTATTTTAGCCAAAATAAAGCAATCACAGTTGTAGAATGAAAGCTCAGAAGTGTCAAATAGAATAATTCCATGTTTTAACACCAAAATTACATATTTAGAAGGCATAATTTGTCACAAAGTGGCAGAAATTAGGAGAAATAAACACAATAGAGAAATACAAATTTTTTTTCTCTATAGTAATTTTTTACTTCATCAGAACTTCATATTCCTCTAGAAAATGTGGGAAAACTTTTTACTGTGTCTATTATTCAGAAATACCTATGAATATGTCCATATACATGTAGTCAACTGGGAGACTTTAAGAGAATGTTTCTCACTAAACATGGGCATATTAATGTCCCTGTGGATTCCCTCACTACACTCATGCTTCAGCTTTCCTTTCCAACCAGTTTCAAATGGTTTTCTGCTGCACATGGAAACCATGCTCAGTGATAAGGATTTTCTTGTATTGCTTATTCTTCACATAAAATACAATGTTTGTAAAATATAGTATCTAGGGAACAGCAATTTTAAAGGAGTCATACACTGTAGCATCTTAAGTGTTAAATTATTCACTTACAGTAGCCTACAACAGCAGAGGCAATGCATGATTACCTGAAATTATGGGGTGGTTTTAGACCTTTGAAGGCACTTTTTTTCAAGGCACCAGAAATTTAAACAATAGTTCTCATTTATTTTAATATAATACTTTCTCAACCAGTAAGTTTTTCAACCATTGACAGAAGCAGCATGTGGAAGAGTGTGTGTGTGTGTGTGAGTATGCAAGACTGATTAATGCATCACTATCTGCAAAGCACACTTCAGTTACAATGTCTCACAGTAAATTGCAGAAAAATCACCATAATCCACTGCTCTCAACCACTGTGAAAAAGCTCCTGAAAGCAAGGAAGATGCATGCATTTAAAAAAGGCATTTACAATGCATTCATAAGAATGATATATATATGCCAAGGTTTACTAATGACTGTGGCTTTTATTGAGAGGTTGGTATTAGCTAGATAAATCATCTGCGTTCCATTTTATCAGGCTTTCAAATGCAATTGATATCATCCATCCAGACCACACAGGTCTATACTTCAGGTAAAAATCAAAACAAAGCTGTGTGGTCTAGTTTGTTAGCACTGTAAAGACAACTTATTGTTAAGCTTAAGATAAGCCTCTGCATTTAAATCTATTTATAGCAACCTTCAGTAAGTATGCCTGGGTTCTTTTCTACTTTCCGGGTCAAAGTTACAAAGGCTGTCACAGGAAGGTGTAAATTACATTCCTTTTCTACAGCAAATCCTTTTGCATAAGGGATGGAGTACATTTCAGCTGAAAACAGTGAGCTATTTCATTGCTATCTTCTCTCAGGATTTCTACGACAGAATAGAAGTGTGGGCAATTTAATTTTGATAAAGCTGTCAGTGGAAGTCATTGAAGAATCACAGACCTTGACCACCCCACTTTTATGCCAGAAATGCCTACTTTTAAAAGCTTATACTAGCTCTTCATGCCAGGTAACAAAAAGAACTATAAAAGGAGATTGCAGCTTGTTTGTGACCTCATTCCCTCTAAGAAAGGCAATTAAAATAACTTCCATTTGCTTCCCGTGGAAGAGAATCGGTAAAGTGAGAAGAGTGTTATATGAATCCACCTATTTAATAGCTCTTGTAGAACTAAACTGTAAATATAGAAATAAAACCCCCCTAATAATTAAAACCCACGTGTGAAGGTTTATCTAGGTTTAATATTCTTGGGATTCACAACAATGTAAACTTATTTGCTTCCCTGTCAACTTAGTTCTTGGTATACTATTCCCTACTGACACACACTCACTCTCTGTGATGCTCTCCCTGCATAGGCAATGAAACAACAGAGAGAATCAGGTTTCCCAATACTTCAAAAAGTCAAAATAACTTTATCTATTTTGTTGTAACAGAAAAAGCTGCCTCTAACTTTTGAGATACTCAAAACATCTAGAATGATTACTTGGGAAAGAAGAAGGGACCTAGTTTTAGATCCATCCCACAGAGCCTTCTAATAAAATAATAGAACATCCCTAGCTGCATTAGCATGTGCACACTGGTGTGCTCTGGAAAGCCTGTGCAGAAGCCCTAATACAGTTCACAGTCCTTCTTTTGCAATTACAACTGGTCAAGGGGCTTGACTTATGTCTGCTATTTATAACTTATGCCTCATAGCTTCTTGTTAGAGAGCGAGCTGTGCTACCAGCTGGTGATTGATAGTGAGTTAATGATTCCATTGTCTGCAGTAATGCAGAAAGTACAATTCTCATGCATCAAATTGAACAGGAGCTTTATCACCGAGGGTCTGTGCTTTTAAGTGGTGCTGTCACTAGTACTCCTGAAAGGAACAGCGACCAGGACTGGAGGCAGTAGGATGAGTCTTTGGTATCCATGTTATTAATACTTCTGTTAACTCCCCAGAGTACATAAGTTGTAGAAGAGGACTCATCAGAGTTGTTGTTATAATGAATGCATTAGGATAGACAGAAGAAGGGCAAGTTTTCACCTTGCCTACAGGAATGTCTTAGGGGTCTTTTTGTTCAGCATTGCAATTAAATGCTTACTCAAAATAATTGTTAAAACTTTATTAACTGCCTTTGCTCAATTCAGGCATTACCTTGTTTCCCCCTAATCTACCAGACCTACGACATATACCTCCTATACCTCCTTCATGATAGTCATCCTCACTAACGTGATTGGCAGTGTGCACACCAATGAGAGTGGCTTAAAATTCAGACATGTCTAAGGAGGAGAAGGAGAACACATAACTCTTCCTAGAAAAATTTCATTTCTACCTTTAATAGGTGAGGAACTTTAGTTTCACTGTCATCATTCTGCATTCCCCTTCAGAACTATCAAAAAACAACAGGCCTTCTGCATTCTGCACTGTGTGTCAGGTACAAATGAGGAGCTGGAAACTGGCTGTTGCATTGCCTTTCACCTGCCTGCAGAGATTTCCTTGCATGACATGGAACAATATTACAGCAACTCCCATTGGACCCAAAGTAATTTCTCCAATGGTCTGGAAATGTCATAAGCTGTAACCTCAGAGGTTTAGAACTATCTATCTGTCCTACCAAGGGTGCAGTTTGGTGAAAAAGGCAAAAAGCCTCAGCGCCTACATTTTATTGCTCTATGCTGAGACCTCAGAATTCAGTTTCACAGAATTTTTTCCTTGCAACCTTTGAAAATTTATAGATTTGTTTGGATATATGCTCCATCATTGTGTTTTTTGAATATTTAACTCAGTGAGTAAGATGCAAAACTTACTACAGACCTATACCCCTAAGAAAGACAGAGAAAACCTATAGAATTCAGATAACATTAGGATGCTGCCCTACCTCTGCCAAGAAGTCCTGGAAATATTCTGTTCAGGACTTTTTGCACAGAAATACTTAATCCAGTGCTGTGTAGAGTGTTGGATTTGCACATGATATTTTCTGTGTATGCACTGGATGCCTGTGAGCTCAGACACAGCAGAGGTGTTAGATCTAGCCTGCATTCCCCACAAAAATATCTATTTCTGACAATTTCTGCCCAGAAACAAGTTTCAGACAGGTAAAAGAGGCATGTTCAGGAAAATTTAATTGGATGATACTCTCAATAAATATCACTGTCACAGTTCAGATTTCACTTTTATTTGCCCATCAGAATTTTACATATAATTTTATCTCCCACTGTGAAGAAAGGCAGTCTAAAAATGATCCTGTAGACAACATAATGTGCAATTGTGTGGGACACAATAAAAGCTGACCCAAAGCCCCCAGTGTTGACATTACTGGCATAGACGCATAATGGAAAATAGAATTTTTTGGAGCTAACACTGAAATTTTCATACAAGGCCGGATAGAAGTTATGGCTGTATAAAAGCCACAGAATGGGATCCTTTGTACGTTAAGTCCCGGTGTTTTTGCAGTGCTTATTTTCTTAAAACCATATACCTTTAGATAAGGTGCTGACACAGAATCCCACAAATAGCGCATTTCACAGAATTTGTAGCAGAGTAAAGTACAGGGTAAATGTTATTTAAACATAATGACACTGGTTGTGCTTTTTGTAAGGGTGTAAATGACAACACATCACATGAAAAGAAAAAGAAACTGTCCCAGTTACAATTTTTTCAGTCAACACCAATGGAAGAAAACAAGCCCTTATCCTTAGACTTGTTTAGCTCATTATTACCAACGTTTGTGATGGCCAAGAGGGAAACCTCAGCTTCCTTCCAGAAAGGAACTAATGAGTGTATCAGTCAAAAGAAGAACTTGTAAGGGACTAAAATAGATGAGAAGGTAGTAAAATAATGCTTTGTTCTATAAACTTCCTTCTAATGCTTTGTTCTATAAACTTCCCACCTCCTCCCTAAATACTATTAATCTCTATAACTTTACCTGTCATGTCTGAAATGTTGGCTAGATTTCTCTGTTTTCCAAAGATTCTTTCTTTAAATCTGTTGACTACAGGAAAAAGTACATCTAGAAGTCATATTTATTTTAAGTATGCATGTATAGGAGTTCAAAATTGGGAATGCTTTCTTGAAACAGATATTGATTTTGTTGGTTGAATCTCTAAAATTGTTAAGATTTGAATTGATAACTCATGCTGTCAGAAATGAGGCTGTAGAAAAATATTAAAAAAGGCCTATTTTCAGAACAGTTTATCCTGATTAAAATGTTAATTAAGTTTCTTTTACCATGCTCCACTCTTAAAATGCCAGATAGGAATTTTTGAATGTGGAAGCTTTTAATTCCTATTCAGTGATAACATTAAAACTGTTAAATTCCCAGAGCAACACTAATTCCTTTTACTAATTTGATCATCTGCTGCTGCTTTAGGATGATATGCAGGTATATACATATTGAGGTCTCACTTTACTCCACCATACAGTTAACAAAAACTGTGAGGAAGGTAAGACAACTCAGTTCTGGTCTAGCACTTCTGTAGCTCCCAAATAAAGTAAACAAAGCAGTGAAAGACTTTTCCTCCATTCACAGTAGCTTGTTTTTAAAAATTTGAAAAGAGACTTGCCTCTTGGCAGTGCTAGTAATGTTAGAACATCACCTTAGGATAACAACTTTAATTATACAACCATAACCTTTCACCCCAATTATGTTCTATCTTGGTTTATTTATTACTGATGTCTGATGTATTTTTGGTACTGGGCTTTTTATATTGCCTTGCCTTTTTCCAAAGAAAATATTTAAAAATACCCCACATACAGAATTATTAAAGGTCTCTTGATTAAGGTTCTTTCCTTTGACAAGTCTAAATACAATTAAAGTGCAACAAAGTCCTGAGAGAGCCATTTCTTTTTTCACTTTATTTTGTTCATCATGTTTTTTCTTCTCCCTTGACTTTATAATGCCACTTCCCACTTTCCCTCACTTCTGCAAGGAAAAGCAGCCATAAAATAATCCTATGAAGACCTACAGCTTGCTAAGTAACAGTCATTTTATATCGTATCAAATTAAAAATTCAACCCAAGACAGAATAATCGATATAGCATGTGACTTAAACTAGTGCACATTAATTACAGATTTAAAGGAAAACAAAACTTTTCTCAGAACACTTGGTATCTTCATCTATTCACTAAGCCTAAACTTGATTGCTCATCTGCAGTTTAACCTTGATTGACTGCACTGACTTTAATTATAATGATTTCAGTATAGTTGCTGACCACATTTATTCCTGAGTTATGGGAAGTCACTGCATGAACTCAGAACTAAAGAGCATTTACTCATTTCTTACCCACTTTTCAAGGATTTTTTTTTTAGAGCATTTCTAATCTTGTTTGAAGACGTCATTCAATCTCAGAAAACAAGGCAGTAGGAGCATACCTGCTTTCTCATACTATAGGCAAAATACATAAGATTCAGATGAACAGAAGAACAGAATCACTCTTCCTGTTGTCCTATAGTGGGTAGGTATATGTGGCACCCACATGAGGTTTGATTTGCCCCAGAGGGCTTTTGCACAGGCACAGCGACCCACTGTTGAACTGTAAGTAAGGGTACTCCACCCCTAGATCCCAGTTAGTTTAATGTCTGTGTCTGTATGCGTCAGACCAAAGACACAGAAAATCCAACATCTCTAACCAATGCCAGAGAGACCTTTTACTGGATTGTCTAAGATGACTCTATTTTGTGCAGACACCACTGATTTCAAAGGCAGAAAAAGAATACTGCCCTGAAGTTATGAAATTGCAGACATAGTTAACATAATTTTTTTGGCACCAAGTTTAATTCAAAAGTATTAAATAAGTGTATTCATAGATTTTAAACCAATCAAATCTAGAAGCCATTTCCTGCATTAATTTCTCAGCTAACTTAATTATACAGCCCCAGGCTCTGGCTCATGATCAATTAACAGAGCTGTAAAAATCTGGAGCCCAAGTCTACCACATATTAATCATCACATCTGATGTAAGGAAAGCAGCCTTTATTGTGGTTTCTGGATTTGAAATCAAACCAATATCTACATCTGATGTAGCTGTACTCTGTTTTAAAAAAATAAAATTTTTTTAAATTAGTATTTTTCATGACTTAATAATGTGTGGGAATGATAGATTGTCATATGCAAAACAGGTCTGAAGAATATTTAAAGCAGAAAATTGTGTTCATTGTAAACTATTGAGAAAAGCTATGCATATCTGGAGGAAAACAGCTCATTAATGCAGCCCACCACATGGTATTTTCTGTTCAATACTGCAACTGCTTAATTGTTTTCCTCCTCATGATGCAAAAACTGTCTAGTTCTTGCTCTTCGAGCAAATTAATCATAACAGCATGATGAGCAACTTTACCACAGTTTACCAGTTTGAACACATATTCCCTTTCTGACCCACACACATCTTCAGTTCACAATGGTTTGCTAGTACAGCAGGTGCAATTCTTATTAGATTTCATTTATCTGTCTTAGCAAGAGAATCATACCAGTACCAAAACAGTCTGCAGTGAATCACTCAATAGCTGAGGCAACCCTATGAGGTCCCATTAAATTCACATAGATTAAGGATTCTTCAGAAGGCAAATGCTACCCCTAAAGTACAAATGGACTCTTCTATAAATAGGTAACAAGAGTATAAATAGCTTTAACAACATTTAGGGGCAAAAAAAATTCCAAATTTTGTGCTGACAGAACTTTTCTGTGGTCAGGTTGATGAATAATGTGAATATTTAATAATAAACAAAGAAGAAAATCCACAAAAATTAGAAGGAATTAAATAGATGTGGAAAAAATTCTAATTAGACTGAAGATTATTGAAATTTCCTTCAGGAGAATATTTTTCAGTGGTATCTTCAAGGCTTAATCGACAAAACAGCAGGGTCTATTAGACTGCCCTGATCTAAAAGTCCTCTGAAAAGGCTTCCAGAGATGCCTGTGAGCAGTGAATCATGCTTGTCATTTGCATACTTTTAAATGCTATGTTGAACTGGTGCCACAGATTCCCTGTAGAGACCAAAAGTGAACCATTATATTAGAATACACTTTTACGGCACAGCTTTTCAAAATTTACTTTGTTAAGGTTGCTTTGAAATGTCTTGTGCCTTTCTGGAAGGTCAAGCAGTTATGCTTATATCTGAGAGACAGGAAACAAATTATTAAGCTATATGTTCACAGAATCACTGAATCACGGAATCCCAGAATCCCAGAATCCCAGAATATGCTGAGTTGGAAGGGAACCACAAGGACCATCGAGTCCAACTCTTAGCCCTGCACAGGACCATCCCCAAGAGTCACATCATGTACTCAGAAATACTGTCCAAATGCTTCTTGAACTCTGTCAGGCTTGGTGCTGTGATCACTGCCCTGGGGAGCCTCTTCCAGCACCCAACCACCCTCTGAGTGAAGAATCTTTTTGTAATATCCAACCTAAACCTCCGCTGACACAACTTCAGGCCATTCCCTCAGGTCCTGCCACTAGTCACTACAGAGAAGAGATCAGTGCCTGCCCCTGCTCATCCCCTCACTAGGAAGTTGTAACTGCAGTGAGGTCTCCCCTCAGTGTCCTCTTCTCCAGGCTAAACAGACCAAGTGACCTCAGCCATTTCTCATACGGCTTCCCCTCAAGGCCCTTCACCATTTTTGCTGCCCTCCTTTGGACACTCTCTAAGAACTTAATATCTTTCTTATATGTTAATGCAATTTTCCCAGGTACACATATACCAGGAATGCCTCCTTAATACTTCAGTCCTAAAATAGGTGTTACCAGACACTCTTTAGTTCCTAAGAGCTAGATGTCCTTATACTTAACGTTCTTTACTCTTCAAAAGGGCTGTAAAAGGAAGTTAGATCCTCTATGTTAAGCAATTACATTATATTAGGGGGTTAAGTGGAGACATAACCTGAAGACGTGACTGACCAATGTCAGTCAATACCTAGACTTCTGTAAGGACTTCAACATTGTCCCACACAACATCCTTATCTCTAAATTGGAGAGATATGTATTTTAAGGGTGGACAGTTTAGTAGATAAGGACACGATCAGAGAGTTGTGGTCAACGACTCTATGTCCAGCTGGAGGCCAGTGAACAGTGGTGTCTCTCAGACCTCTGTGTTGGGACCAGTGCTCTTAAATATCTTCATCAATGACATAGTGGGATTGAGTCCACCCTTAGCAAGTCTGCAGATTACATGAAGCTGAGCAGGTCACACACCCGAAGGACAGGATGACATCCAAAGGGACCTCAACAAACTAGAGAAGTGGACCCACAAGAACATCGTGAGGTTCAACAAGTCCACATGCAAGGTGATGCAGGTGGGTCAGGGTAACTCTGAGTACAGTTTGGGAGAACTCATTGAGAACAATCCTGCAGAGAAGGACTTGGGGCTGCTGGCGGTCAAAAAGCTTGAGATGAGCCAGCCAATGTGCACTCACAGCCCAGAAGGCCAGCTGCACCCTGGGCTGCATCAAAAGAGGTGTGACCAGCAGGTTGAGGGAGGTGATTCCCCCTCTCTACTCTGCCCTCATGAGATCCTCCTGGATTCCTTAGCACAGGAAAGACATTGACCTGTTGAAGTGGGTCCAGAGGAGGCCACAAAGATGGTCAGAGGGTTGCAGCACCTCTCCTATGAAGACAGACTGAGAGAGCTTGGATTGTTTAGCCTGGAAAAGAGAAGGCTCCAGGGAAATCTCATTGCATCTTCTTAGAGGAAGAAAGATGGAAAGAGATCTTTTAAATGGGCAGATAGTGATAGGACAAGGGATATCTGAAAACGATACCTTCTTGATAAATAAAGACCTGAAGAATATCAACGCAAATGGGTTTATTTCTGGAAAGTGAGGAAGTAATTACTCTGAATCTTGACAAGGCCTTTTCACCTGATGGATATATTAACACAAATTTAAAGCAAAAGCATTTTGACAAAATTCCCTTCAAACTGTCTAGAAAATCTTAAAGGTACATAGATAATTGAAAACTATGAGGAGGGACAAAAGAATGAATCCCAAACCAGCATTTCTAGTTCTCAGAAACATAATCTAGACATCAAACGAAACAATGAGGATATGCTTAACCATTCCTGGTCGTACCAGACACTATGCAAAAAGAACATAAAACTTACGGGATTTTTTCCCAATGCTTACAAGAGGCCTACTCTTAAGACCCCACAGAAGAGATGTTTGACACAGCAGTGGTAGATTCTGGGCTCTGGCACAAGGACTGTTACAAGTCTTGATTTTGTCTCACAGTTAGGGCATTTTTCTTGTAGGTGAGGGCTTGTTTTCCCTCTGAAGGTACATTTCACAGGTGAATGTTTAAACCAAAATCCTATTATAAACCAATAAGTTTACAACCATTGGACATTACTACTACCATTATACTTTAGAGTGTGTTAGTTACCCAATAGGATGGCTTGGCATCTTAAATTATGTGAAGAATTTAGACTGTGAATTTTGGCTTCACAGGCATAGTGAAGACTATAGAACTCAGGAGAAAAGTGGATTGCAGAAACATTTTAATATTCACCACTTGCTGGCTTCAATGTTCAGTCCCTTTCAGTGCTGACCCATTCAATTCCTTAGCACCTTACTATCCTATCCATTGCTCAGGGACTGCAAACACCCAGCTAGAGTTATGAATTCAACTCCACAAGGCAGGCATACCAAAATTCAGCTGAATTCTGTTGGCAAGGATAGCTTTTGGTGAGTACTTTTTTCATTCATGTTTGCAGATCCTCACCAGGAAGGGTAGGTCTTCATAGGTTAAAGCTAACAAGGAAATGTCAAGATTGGCCTGAAATCAGGGATCTCTCTGCTGTTTCAACTTCAGAGATCTCTTTGCCATTTCAGCTATAACATGTAATAGTACAAGTAAAATAGAACACCTTGTTCACTTGCATTTTGACGGAGATATAAGAGGAAAAAAGATTATGAGGACAGGCTTCCTGACTCTATACCTCTAATCTAGGTATTCAACCCATTCTTATGCTTAATTTCTCTCTCCGTGACTGATATGGTTTGAAGCTGGCTCCCTGCCAAATCTCCAAACCTTACCACCAGAAGCTCCCCCCCCCCCCCCAAACCTCAGGGAGAAGAGGGAGAGAAAAAAAAAAACCAACCAACTAAGAAAAACCCGAAACGAGAGAAAGACAGCTAAAGTGATATATATAAATATATTTACACTTATGTTACAATTGAAATATATATACAATTTAAAAATATATATAGAATTTCACAAGGGAAGGGGAAGGGGAAAGGGAAAGGGAACAAAACCAAAATAAAATATATATATATATATATATATATCCCAATCAGTAGCCCGAGATCTAGTAACTAAGAGTTAGCAAAGAAAATATCCCACCACTCTCCTTGGGACAACCGAGAGTCGCTCCGGTACGATCGCCGGCAACCTCCGCCTCCCAAGGTCGACAAGGCCCTACCAGGCCTCGCTCCCCAACACGGCAGACTCAACAGCAGGGAACCTGCACCTCCAAGCCACCGGAAGGAAAGAGAGCGAAGACCTCTCCTCCTTTCTTCTTATAATCTGGCTTACGTAAAAATCGTAGGGAATACTGGGTAAATCTGGACCCTTCCTTGGTTACAAACTGGTCACCAAGGAAGGCCTAGCCCAAACCACCACAGTGACCTTTTCTCCATGACTTCATTCTTCTGCCTGTCCTTCATTATGAACCTTCACAATGTTGTCTGTTATTCATAATATAGTTAAAACTACATCTTGTTTTTGTAGTCTACGTCTCTGTTTCCAGACAACTAAACCCTTTCCATCAAATGCATACATGTGTAATTAATTTCTTTTTTAAACAATCTGAGCAATTTCTGAATTATCTTCTTTAATCAAATTATAGCTTTCCCCCAAATTAATCCTGTGTTTAGCCTCCAGCAGAAGGAAATTTTAAATATGTGGTTTCTGCCAAAGAAAGACTTTCAACCTACATTACTTGGGTAGTAAACAGTCACAGCATAACTCCCAGAGCCACTGCACATCCCCTCCCTTTACTGGTGCTAACTGTCCTAGGTGGCAAGACAGTTTCTTGGCTGGTGAGAGTAGATAAGAATCACAAGCCATCTCACATGTGATCGATTGACCTCACCTGACCCAGGGACCACACTGGTTATTGGTGTTTCTTTTCAATTGTATCTTTCCTGTGTGTTATCTGGAACTGTGAACTAGATCAGATAAAGCATAAATGTTTAAAACCCATAGGGAGGTTGGGACCTGAGCCACCGTGTCTGTGCAAAACAAAAAAATTAGAGTAAGTATTAGCTTTAAAATATACCAGGAGACTGTGTCTCAAGATTCATTGGTTTAAAGAATCATAGGATCACAGAATGGTTTGTTTGAAAGGGACCTTAAAGATCATCTAGTTCCAACCCCCTGGCGATGGACCGGGACACTTTCCACTTAACCAGTTTGCTCAGAGCCCCATGCAACCTGGCCTTGAACCAGGGATGGGGCATCCATAACTTCTTGGGGCAACATGTTCCAGTGCCTCACCACCCCCTGAGTAAAGAATTTCTTCCCAATGTAAATTTACTCTGTTAGGCTTGGTCTTGCACAGCAGCAGGTCCATCTTGGAGCCATATGGCGTTGGCTCTGCCAAACATGGGGGAACCTTCTGGCAGCTTCTCACAGAAGCTGTCCTTGTAGCCCCCCCACCCCCTCTGCTACCAAAACCTTGACATGAAAACTCAATAAACAGTCATTCAAGGGTAAGAATGTTGCTAGCATGTTGATACAGCAGCAACAATACCACCAACCCTTCTGACTTTGTCTATGGACATCCTGGAGCTTCCAAAGCTGTGAGATGAATATCCATAACACATAGAAATATTTTCTTTATTCTTAGTGTATTGCCAAAGGGGTAGAAATTTGGATGGTTTGTGTGGCTATGAATCTACCACCTCTTAAATTTCAAGCATCTGACTTACTGACCTCAGTAATATTCTTTTAATCTGGTTGATGGTATAATACATGCAAATTTTGCATACCTAAATACACCTTAATGTCTTCTGTTATCTTTCTGTGCTGCTTTTTATCCGAGATCAAAAGTTGTGAGATCTTAGCAGATGTCACTTAATGATATTAAAGAATGAGGGACAAAAAAACCAATTCTGTGTTTATGAAAACTGAAATAGAAGACATATTCAAAATGTCTTGAAAACCTTATGCACTCTGGTTTTCGTTTTAGGGGGTTTTTTGCTTTTTTTTTAAGAAAACTGTCATGAAGTTCTTTGCATTCATTTATCAGGCTTCAATTGGTAAAACAATATGCTCTCAGGTTTAAATGTTGCAAAATGAATTTTTCTGACTCAAATACATGCTTTGGGATGAAACAGAATTAACATGAGTTCAAATTTGTATATATCTCTTTTCAAAACCTATTAGTTCATTTTTTTTTTCTCTAAGAGAAAATGACCAAAGCCACAGGCCTTAGAACAAGACTTCAAATGAAAAGGTAATTAGCAATCTTACAAATCTATCCAGGTAGCAGTTTTCCCTTTGAAAGCATGTAACAGCTTATTGATATAAAAGAACCCTATTTCCAGAGGTTTCATGCTGATAAAGTTAGGTTATTTTGATTTGGTTTTACCAGTACCTATGCAGGCCAGAACTGATTGGCACAGAGCACAATGCTGCAAGGTGCACCTACTGCCTTGAACACTGAAATGTAAAAATTGTAATAACAGTATAGTAAGATCAAATAGTTTTTGTACAAAGATATTATTTTTAAAAAATAGGCCAGAATTAGCATCATTCTACATCTACAAGTAATATATTTTGTTTTCACATGAATTATGTTTCCTTGTAGTTGTTCTCCTACATGACAACATAAATAAAGCTTTATTTTAGCGTATATTCATTTAAACAAAGGAAAAGAACTTTTTTTTAAGCTCAGCAGGAATAGCTTTCTGTAAAGGACCATTTGAAGGATTTTAAACAAATATTTATTTTTATATTTTTCTTCAAATGTTTTCTTTGTTTTTATTATATATGTATGTACATATTTATATATAAATTTAAATTCTACAGTTTTTCACAGAAGATTTCATCATGAAACAAAGTCCCCATAATTTGCTTAGTAAAAACTGATTATTGCATTGTTAACCATAGCTATAAATAAAAAACCACCTTCAGTGTGAAAGAAATGAGAGAGTCTGAATTAACAATTAGTCAACTGTAATACATCGCAAGGAAATCTGACTTAAGATTTGAAAATTCTGTTTTTTCACTTTAAAAGTCATTAAAATCCTTTTAACTTTAAGAGTATAATTCTCCTCCAGACGTCTTTTTCCGTTTCTGAATGGTGGCTTGGGCTTTTTTTTACCTTTTGTATTTATGGCCCTAAAACTGATAAAACATACTGTTCCTGGTAATAATGCTGTACATTCCTCTCAAGGGAATGAAAGACATCTTTAAGGGGTCTCCAAAATCCTGAAAATGGATCAAAGAAAATCCAAGCAATTGAAACAGTCATTCTCAAGTACTCTCCTGCTTGTTCCTGCTGAAAAGTCTATATATTTTTTCTATAGTAAATCTTTTACATTCTATCTATCACTCTGCAGGTTATTGTGTTAACAAATAATGTAGTGTGCTTTTGATGGTGCTCCAACGCTATATCACTATACCACATGAAAAGAGTTTTGTAGTACTGGAGCTGTGCCATATTTGCCCCCAAATTCACCTTTCCAAAATGGTTTGTCTTTTACTACAAAGAATTCAGCAGTTGAAGATGGATCTCTAAGTGATCTTCCTAGACAGCAAACCCACAACTGTTTGTGCCACCACAGTTACCAGTCTGCTGGGCGGCTCCTTGCTCAGCCCCACAATTTAAGAAAGGCACTGAAGAATAGTGGTGGTGGCAAGAAGAGGCTGGGAGGGTGAGCAGCAGGAGGGAATGTAGCAAAGTTGAGTGAAAGATGCGTAGGTGAGAGGTAAGGGCTGCCAGGTGCTGGTGGACATCAGAAATGAGATAAGTAGTGCAATAGTGAAAATTCCCATTCCAAGAACAGAGAATAGAATCAGGTAAAAATTGAACATCTACTGAAGTATTCAGTACATACGCTAGAAGGGAGTCCAATCTGCTCAAATGACAGACATTCTGATGTTAAGACTCATCCCATCAAGTTTGCTAACTCAAGGACGAATTTGGGCCACTGATTTTAAGATCCAAAAATTTTCCCATGACAAGGCTTGTATGGACATTAAACCATCATCACACTTGGTTTCAGAAATAATTCTTCTAGTTCACAATGTAATCTTTGCTATTCTTGCTAACCTTTGTCCTTATGAAATACATGGAAACAGATCACATAAATCCACTAACTTTTTGCAGGTTCTCACTGGATTTGTTACATCAAGTTGGAAAGAGTTTTCTACAGTCTATTCCAGCTACCAAAACTTCATAAAATGAAAGAAAAGGTATTAACTTACTGAAAGCAATAGGCTACAATATCTGTAACTCCATTAAAAATTATATTTAAAAATTAAAAATTCTAAGATTATACTTTTACATTAAAAAAATCTACTCAAAATATTTTTTGTTACTATGCCTCTGGTAAAGTAAAATCAACCAAATATTAAAGAACATATCTTTACATATTTAATATGATGAATTATTGATGCTGTCATTACTAATTTTGAAGAAATCAGTATTGATGTATAAATGTAATAGGTTTCTCAAGTACTCTGCATTTTGTAGAAGTGAAAAATACTCTTCGTTTATCACATATATCTCTCCAAGGATTTGATATTATTTACTAAGTCTTACTTTTGTGTCCCAGCAAAGGAGATTATTAATCAGATATTCTTAACTCTGAGGTAGAATCCCATTAAGACTTTTATCACAAAATTTGACTTTTACACTGTTCATTGCATTTTATGCACTTTATGCATTAAGAACATGAGAAAAGGTATGGAGTGAAATCAAAGGTCTGTTTGGAACACAACCATCTTTTTAAATTTCTGGCTACATCTTCAAAATGATTCATATATGTCAGAAAAATACTGCTTAAATGGAGGTTACTTTGAGATTAGAGGTTCTTGATTAAATATCAAATCAGAGCAAAAGTTACAGTTTGATGATATCAAAAATCTCACCACTTGCTGATGGGAGAGTTGGGCCAAAAATATTTTAAGTACCATAGCATTAACTCCATTTGATTTCTATCGTCCTGACATTTGAGATCAGTTCTCCAGATGAACCTTTCACCGACGTGAGCTGCAACATTATTAGATTCAGAAAACACGTTCTTCTGCTTTTATATCTGATCTGGAATAAATCCCCAAGGAACTAGCAGGGTGAAAATGTAAAGATATGATTCATATAGAAGTCTGTAAAAATATGATTTTGTGAAAGCAGCACAAAGCATGGTGAAGGGAAACAGCAATTACTGGTGTTTTGTGTATATGTGTGATCAAAATCACACATTAGATAGAAGGAAATAGTAGGCTACCCATTTGAATGCACACATGCTGCAATTTCAAAGGAAATCATGAATGCATACCAATATTTAAGAACCAAAATGACATTTTTTCCTCTTAGTCACTTTCTTTATAACCTCACCACTCTTTGGGCCATAATTGTTTCAAGGTGTGAAAACATATGTATAAATGAATATTTTTCTAGAACATATATAAAATAAATCATATTATGCATACTCTGCCTTTAAACTTAGGCAGTTCAAAATGCCAATTCATGGGCCAATGAAGAATGAGAGTGCTGCAAGCCTGGATTTCAACTGAGACCAGAAACAGTTTACTTACAGAGCTAGCAATTCATATTCCGTCCTGGAGTGTTGCCCATTCTAGGATTTGCACACTTCTCTGGCCCCCACAGAGGATTAACCAGATGTTCAACAGCACATGTGTAACACACCTGCTTCATGCTGAAGCATTTGGCTTTGTTAAGGCTAAAGAATGGGAGGAGACGGGGAGGAACAGTGGAAAAAAAATGAGGATTTTAGGTACCCTGATGAGAAACCAAGATCCATTCAGAAGCTGGAGACAATGATTACTAGACAGAATATTTACTAGTTCTTGACACTGCACAGGGGAGCTTTGCAGAGAGACAATCTAGCTGCCAGTTACCTCGGAAAGGGGAAAGGCAAGGCTGAGGGCAAGGCAACACAGAGGAAGGATTGAGCCTATGACTGCGTAACTCTTGCAATCAGGAATTGTGGGTTCCAGTACCTCATTTGGGACATATTTCTATGCTTTAACAGCAGGTCAGTCAACAGTTGAGTGAGGGGCTGAAGTACTACTTGGCTATGGTGATCCCCAAAATTTTTCTGAGAGGAAAAAAAGGTGCTGTTCCTTGTCAGTAATGGAAGGCAGGGTGGAGGGTGCGATGTGTAATGGTCATGATGCAGAAATTGGGAATTCAGCCATTAAGAAAGAGTGGGAAAACATATCTATATTAATTTGCTGAAGTTTGAAAATATAAGTTTAATATTAGTATGTTTTATTTAAATACACATAACCACAGAGAGAAAGTCTGGATACAAACCAGCAGTTATAAACCAGTGTTGCAGAACTCTTTAAAAAAGAAGTATTCTAATATTTAAAATACTAAATGTTTTCAGTATTTCCCACCCACAACAAACAATTATTTTACCAAAAAGCATGACTGAATACCCAATACTGTGATCACATAAAAGTATGGTCAGGAAGGGCTGATATTCATCCAGTGCCATTTGTTGTCCATGGAAGAGTATCTAACATTTCTTAAGAGATGAAAACCTCCATCTAATTACTAGACTGTTAAATTGAGATTTTAAGAAAATTTACCCTTAACACAATTGAAAAAGATAAGCATGCAGGAACCTCTGTTGATATTTTATGAACTATAAAATAAGCACTAAGATAACATATTTTAATGTTTTTTTCTTGTTCGTACTACTGTAAATATCACACCTATTCAGTAATATTTTCAGAAACCATCTTATGGGCAGGAACAGAATCACCTATAGGCTGAGTCCTGAACCTACAGTGACACATTTAGATGTGTTTTCTTCTAAAAAGTACTCTGCATAGAATCATAGAATCTTTAGATTTACAAAAGTCCTCCAAGATCATCTAGTCCAATCTTTGATCGAACACCACTTTGTCAACTAAACCATAGCACTGAGTACCATGTCCAGTCATTTCTCGAACACTTGAAAGAATGATGACTTTACCACTTCTCTGGACAGCCCTCTCCAATGCCTGACAATACCTTCAGTGAAGAAATTCTTCCTGATGTCCAACTTGAACCTCTCCTGGCACAGTTTGAGGCCATTTCCTCTTGTCCGGTCATGAATTGCCTGGAAGAAGAGGCCAATCCCCATCTGGCTACAAACTCCTTTCAGGTAGCTGTAGAGAGCAATAAGGTTTCCCACTCACAGCCTTCTTTTCTCCAGACTAAACAACCCTAGCTCCTCAGTCTCTCCTCATATGATGTGCTCTCCAGACCCTTCACCAATTCTGTTGCCCTTCTCTAGGCACACTCCAGCACCTCAAAGTCTTTCTTGTAGTGAGGGGCCCAGAACTGAACACAGGATTAGAAGTGTGACCTTAGTGCTGAGTACAGAAGGACAGTCACTGCTCTAGTCCTGCTGGCCACACTATTTTTGATACAAACCAGGATGTCATTGACCTTCTTGGCCACCTGGGCACACTGCTGGTTCATGTTCAGTCAGCTCTCGACCAGAACTCCCAGATCCTTTTCCACCAGGCAGCTTTCCAACCACTCTTCCCCCAGCCTGTAGCACTGCATGGGGTTGTTGTGACCCAAGTGCAGGAACTAGCACTTGGCCTTGTTGAACCTTGGACCATTGGCCTTGACCCGTTTATCCAGTCTGTTCAGATCCCTCTGCACTGAAGCAAAGAAGGCATTAAGTACCACTCAAGCACCTTCAGTGCCTTTTCCTCGTCCTTTGTTACAATGTTCTCCCCTGCATCTAATAAAGGACAAAGATTTTCCTGGGCCTTTCTATTGTTGTTGACATCTTTACAAAAACACTTTTTATTGTTTTTCACAGCAGTGGTCAGATTGAGTTCTAGCTGAATTTTTGCCTTCCTAATTTTCTCTCTACATGACCTAGCAACATTCCTGGGATCTTACCTACCCCTTCTTCCAAAAATCACAAACTCTCTTTTTTTTACTGGAGTCCCAGCAAAAGCTCCCTGCTCAGCCAGGCCAGTCTTCTTTCCCAGCAACTCATCTTTTGACATATAGGGATGACCTGCTCCTGCACCTTTAAGGTTTCTTTCTTAAAGTATGTCCAACCCTCCTTTTGTTATTAAGGACTATGTCACAGGGACTTTCTGAACCAGTGTCTCGAATAGGCCAAAGTCAGGCCTCCGGAAGCCCAAGGTAGAGGTTTTGTTGACCTTCGCCCACAAAGAATAGAAAACTGTCATTTTGTGGTTGATATGCCCAAGGAGGCCTCTGATCACCATGTGTTCCACCAGCCCTTCTCTGTTTGTAAACAGATTCAGACCAATTGGCTCCTACCTTTACAGGAAGAAAGCATCTCTTCAATGGCACTTCGGGTGGCCTGTGATTCCCGGTACACTGACTGCCTGGCACCCCTTACACTGTTACCAGTCAAGTCCCTGGACCAAGTATGCTGTTCAGAAATACATTTGCATTTCTATGCCTGTGCTGAGCAGGTACAGAGAATGACTTATAAACACAACTTATCGACAAAATTACTCTCATCAAAGAAAGATCAAGTTATGGACACTCAGAACAGAATGATGTTACCAGGCCAAGATATTAGCCAGGATATTGGTGCCAAATTCCTTTTCAAGAACTGAACAACCAAGTGTCTCATCAGTACCAGTTGCAGGATGTTCTGTGTGAAAGGAACATGGAAACATTTTTAACCAAAAAAAAAAAAAAAAAAAAAATGCAGACTTTGAAACAGAGTAGCTTTTATTGATGTGCTTAGTCAAGTCCACACATATATAATGCATATATTTTGTTCATAGTGTCTAAAAGTAATCCTGTCAGTGTGACAAGATATTTGCCAAATTAATGTTATTTAAAAAGCAAAGAAAATTTTCATGTCCTGCAATTCCCTGTTTTTCCTTTTGTGTCTGCTTTGTTGTGGTTGGTTTCTTTCAGTTCTGCTGAAAAAGATCCAGGTGGGCTGTGCTGACAATTAACCTGGAGAAAGGTGGGTTAATGGCCCAGTGAGCTTTAGAAGGGCAGCTGAGAAAAATTGGGACTAGCAGCTATTTGGAAGGCAATGTGTAAAAATGTGTTTTTTCAGATTTTAACTGGGTTGTTCAGTGTGAAAGGATGCAAAGCGAAATGGATTGATACTTGGAGAGCCATATTCATTTGTATGAGGCTTTTGAATGGTTTGTTTCTTATCTTTTAACTGTTCAAAATTATGCTTTGAATAAAGACAAATGCTGCTCTTTTGTGGAAAAACCCCCACCATAATGCTTTAATTAAAATAGTCCCACTGCTCGTGTCAGTCTGATGACAGGAATGCAGATAATAAGTAACAATCTGCTAGTATTTATGTTTGTGCTACAAGCAAACTGTAAGATTTGGAGAAATGCGGACATGTTAGTCTCCCCCAGTTAATATATGGACTATGATAATTTAATGCCCAAAATTGTTAGAGAGAGGTAGGAGAAAAGACTGAAATATCCTTATACTTTCAAAAATGTATATCTGCAGTACCTCCAACCTAATCAATGGTCTTGTACAGGACATAAAAATGAATAGAACACAATTCACTTATTAAAAGTAGAAGATCCTTATTTTCTGATTACCTTTGAAGAAGGTATCTTTGGATAGGTTGCTCATTAGTTTTATACATATCTACAATTTTTCAGACTCTACAGAACCTCAGTAATACCTTCTCACTATAAAGACTGGAATACTGCACAGTCAGTTAAGCAATTTGTACACCAAATTCATTAGTCTCAGGATAAACCAAACATGCCTAAAACACAGAACCAAAAATTCTAAAGATCACTGGTAGTTAATAATAAATTTATATCTGACAACCAGCCTATCTATTTCCAGACAGTACCCCAAAGCTTGAGACATATAAAGCAGTAAAAAGGGAATTCTCAATCAACTATCTAATTCCAAAGTTGCTCCCTCTTTAATGTTTACTGTGTGGTTGGTTCCAGAACTTCCTCAATGAAGATAAAATTGTGCTTTTAGATATTTTCTAAAAAGGGACACTCACTAGTTAGTAACTCAACAGTTAAGGATTCAAAGTGAAAGCATGTGGGAAAGACCTTCATGTCACTGAAACAGGGAAAACAGTGTTTATAATTAACAGTATTTTTCTTTAGACCAATTTTATTTTATCCAGCAACAGTTTACACAGCCCAGTTCTCTTTTTCAAGTGCAAGTAGAATTTCTTCTAACTTCCTCAAGACCAGGAAAAACTCTACATCTTCTGCTGCCATATCTTTTTAAGGAGGACTTCAGGCCCCTTTCACAGGGCTGATATTCTCAGCAGGAGGACAGACAGGCTTGTAGCAAAAGTAACATCTTCTATTTGTTCTCTAGGTACCCACAAGAAGAGTTGGGCTAGTATCACTGCAATAACAGATTCCTATGCAAGTCTCTTAACACTGCCTGTATAAGGCATTTGCCTCTGTGAAAGAGACAGTGTGAAAGGTGCAATGAAAAACTTTTGTACTCCAGAAGAAAATATAAGGAATATATGGCTGTATTAGGAGCTGTTAATAATGAGATAATGAAATACAAGTCATATGAGAATCAAACCCAAGGAAAATCTTACTAAAATAAAAATATTACTAAAATCTTTACTAAAACTAAAGAGTAATGAATAGCAAAAGTATACAGGAACAAATAAAGAAAATATGACATGGAATATGTGTTACAATTATAAAAGACATAGCAAAAACTTCTATAAAAGCATTAGAAAAATAGAAACAAGTATAATAAGAAAACTGAGCCACTAATGGACTATTAAAGGAAACATGAAAAGTTTAAAGCTTTCTTTTGTTCAGTCTTCACAAAAAGGCTAACTATGTCCAGATGCTTAACTTAATTATTATTAATGAGGATATAGGAATACCAGCCTGAGAATGTAACAAGCAATTAAATAAGTTGAATATATTTGAGTGATTAGGACTTGACAAGCATCACCCCAAAGTTCTTACAGAGTTAGTCAAAGCAATTTGGTAGCTTTCATCAGAGGTGCAGGAGAAACAACAAAGTTCCATGGAAGGTGAACAAGTTCTAGAAAGTCAGAGAACAAGTATTGGAGGTTAAAAGGGACACAGGGAACTATAGAAGAGTCAGCTTTTCTTTGATAGAAAGATAACTGAAGCAAATTATTAAACAATCAATTTGTATTCACCTAAAGACAAAATGCAACCAACATGAATTTGTCAAGAATAACTCATGTCAATGTAATTCAATTTCTTTGACAGGATAACAGGATCTGAGAAAGTAATAGATGTCAGATTCACATGACACTCATAAACCAACTGGGAAGATATGGTCTGAGTAAAGCTGCTGTAAAATCTTGCCCAGAAAACTTTTTAATAGCTTGTTGGAGAATGGATAGGATATATTACATAATGCCCTTCAGAAGACTGACCTGATATTATTCAGTGTTTTAACCAATAATGTGTGTATAGAAAGTTCTTGAATGACAACAACTTGTGAGGGATTTAATTTCAAAAGGCAGAACTGGAATTTAATGTGATCTTAAAGAAATGGAAAAGCCAAAAAAGTTAGATCTGAATACAGAAATACATATAGGACTAAACATGTAAAGGAGAAATCAAATGCACAAGGACAGGACGAAAAATTTATTGGGCAAAGATATTTCAGAAAGATGAGATGCTGTGTTAAAAAGAGGCAGATACTAATTCTATGAACATTAATGATACATATAGCCACCTGTAAGGCTTGAGTGTCACTCTATTCTGTTACAGCATACTGAAAGTATTATATCTAATATTGGTGAACTCAGTATTCAACATATCGGGATGCAGAAGAGAACTCCAGACATAGACAAAAAAAGGTCAAAAATATTCTAAGATTTATGAAGAATGATTGAAGAAAAGGGGTCCATAAAAGAAAGAAGTGAAGGCAGATTACAGTATTAAATTGGTAAATAATCAGTCTTATTCACATCTACTGAACCTGGGACAAGAAATAATTGCTTTCCTTCCAAGCAAGGAAAATGTAAACTTCAGGAATAAAAAAGTCTGCAATAACAGTCATGAGATGATTACATTTGAAGGGGTTGAAAGCAACATCACAGGAGGAATTTAAAAGGCATGCATACCAAGGACTATAAAAAGAAATTGTTGATTTCCATGCTCTGAGACAGAATGACTGCTAGATGTACCTTCACCTCCATATTTCTTGGATTTCTTTAATCATATCAGATGTTGCCCAGAGTCTAAGTTTCTTCCCTTTTCAGTACTTATTTGTAATTTTTTCAGACAGGTAATTAGTCAACTACTGACCTGTGCAACTGGAGATTATAAATAACCATTCAGAAAACCTCACCTAGTTTTCAGACAATAGTCTGTTAATTTACATAACTAAGAAATGTTTACCTACATATTAGATAATGCTGTGTTTTAAAATTTATGAAGTGCCATAGATGTAGAAGTGACATTGCATTCCTGACAAGACTGCAATTTAACAGCTCCATTGTACAGACAGCAAACAGTTTCTGAAGTCTCATTAAAGTGTATCCTTTCTCTTGAGTCCATCAAGAAATTCCTACTACATGCACAGAACAGGCCTGTAGCTCACTTATAACTATACGAATTTTTAGGGAACAGTAAAACATTTTAATTTAGCAAAATAAAACAAAAATCTTAGTATATGACAGGAAAAAAGGAAATTAAACTGTCAAAACCTATAAAAAAATGTAACCAAGATCAGCCAAACCTAGTACATATAAATGTAATGCTGAAACACCTTCCAATGGAGTAACACCTAATAATATTTTTAAAACATTTGTGTGTGGTTTAATATATTTCACATTTTTTGTCAGATCTGTGTGATCTAAAATGCCTCAGTTCAGGGTGGCCTATAGATTTCAAGAAAATCAGTGTAGAAATAAACATTACCCTTCTTATAATTCTCCAAATCTAGATTGAGCTGCTGTTGCCCCAAATGCCACTGGTCACTATACAGGGAAAGAAAAACATCTCAAATAGGTAAAAACATCTTAGATTGTCCTAGGTCAATATCAGCTCCATGAGTCACATCTATCATGTCTGTAATTCATCTTTACACAGAAGTCAATCACAGGTTAAGTCAGACAGAAACCCTCTAATACAGGATTTTCTGAACTTTCCTCTAAAGATTCCAGAATGCACTACCAAAGCAAGAAGTTGAATTTAACCTGGATGAATTCTGGGGGAACAGATGAATTTCATCTGAAACCCTATGAAATGCACAACCCATTTAAAAATACTACTTTTCCTCTATCTAAAAATGCTACTTTTCCTCCTCTTTACCAGGCGACAGACTGTGCCCTCGCAGTGATGTACAGAGATACCATACAAAAATATGCTGATCTGATGCCATATACAGTACACACCCAGGCCTTCTGGAAAAATTGAATACTTCTGACTGGTAAGGAACTTTTCATGTGAGTGTAGATAAGATTTGCTTTTTTGCCATGTGTGTGAGATTGCAAGGAATGCTGCAGGGAATAATGAGTCAAATCCTACTTGTGTAACAGGCAGGATCTATTTATTTCACTAGCCTTCACAGGCAAGATTTCACCCTACAAATTAGTGACTTCAGTGACCTGTGCAAATTTAAGAGTGCCTTCAGGTCAGTAACCCTACAAGTAGTAGACATACGTAAAGCACTGTTCATTCATGCCTAAAACTTGCAGTCTAAACCCGGATCCAATTAGTAATAGCTAAAAGGATTTACTTCTCCAGCTTGTAAAGAAAATGGAACTGAATTTAAAAAAATAAGAGTAACAGGAGTAGTAAAAACATAGAACCTATGGTTAATGCTGTTCTTCAGGGTGCAAATCAAATAGGAAAAAAAAAACGAGGAAATTAGAAACATTTGGGGCAAATTCAGTTCAGTCCCCTTTTACACAAATCATGAATTATATACCGAGAGATTACTTTACTCAAAGGATCATTCCTCAAACAACAGTCTGGACTGGGGATTCTCACTTAACAAGCACGCATTTTGTATTTGGTTTTACTGCAATGACAACTTGTGACCTCTTCTTCCTCTGTCCTATCCTGAATATAAAATTATTGAACCAATTACCTACATAATAGCAAGCAGTATTCTCTCAAAAAATCAGGAATAGAGTGGATTACCTTTTAGAACTATGTACATAAAGCACAGCGATGTTACAATGTAAAGTACCAACATAATCACAAAATCTTGCATGTAACACCTTGCTGAACTCAGGGTGACCACCAAGAAATTGGGAAACAATGTCCTCAGCAGCAGCTTCCTGCAATTCAAATTAACTCTCAACCTGAATACACTGGGAAAATCACCATGAAAGGTCCCTCATACTTTTCCTGTTGATATAATGCTCATTTGGTGGCCACAGAGAAGGAGATTTAGGACTTTCATGTCCTTTTCCAAATTTCTCAAGATCTTGACCTCCAGTTTTCTACAAAGGAACACCAAAGATCCAGTCTCTTTGCCCTGGGGAAATTTTTGTAATCAAAATGGACCTAACTTCACTCTATAGGAAGCTGCCCAACTCTTTTATCTGGATTTATTGCTAGTGTTAATAATAATGAGGAAGCTTAGCCTGAAGCAGACACCTGGTGTGGAAAATTCAAGTCCACGTTCCAGTTTGAAAAAAATAATATAAGCCATGAAAACCAGAAATTTTTGGTAGGAAGAATCAGACTCTCCTAATAATTCTACCTTTTAAATGCAACTAATAGACAATAAGATATTCAGGCTTCAGTTATCAGCAGACAAAATTTGACCCAGTTAGAAAAAAATCTCAGCCGAGTTTTCCTGTCTTTCTACACCAAAGGTTTTTAAAGTAAGAAGAGTTTTTAAATGCAGATCATGGAAGCAATTAGGTAAATATCTTTAGATCAAGGGATCACAAATTTTTTCAGTTTCAATTGAAGGATAAACACAACTAGTTCTACAAGAAGCTTCACAATATGAAGGGGGAAACTTAATGGCACACCACTCACTAAGAAGTCAGGAATTTTGTTAGTAAAGAGAGACAGTGGGAAGACACACTTATCTCTCATAACCCAGGGTGAAAATGAGACCAAAATCATGTTTTCTGTGATGACTAAACTTTTTCTGAAGGGATCCAGGTCTATATGAATTAATTTCTACTCCTATCAAATTTTTGGAATAGGGGGAAGTTTTAGGAGAAAGGGTAAAAAGGAGGTAACCAGCAAAGAAGGCTGCATCTTGGGAGGCCAGAAAGTAAAGTGATAAAGTGAGAATTTCCAACTGCCAAGCTGAGTTAGACCTTTCAAATGAGATGAAAACAAGGAATAAAAGGTTATTTAGCAACATAAATAAAACAAAAGAAGTTGAGCTAGTAAGCAGTGCAAATGGATTCGAGTTTTAAGACTCAATGTGTACAGACCAGAACCTAAATAGTTGAGGTTCCAGGAGACTAACTATGACAAAACTAACATGGATAATGGGCAGGAGAATTGAAAAAAGAAATTAACAGTATGAACTTGGAAGTAAAAATCAAATCATAACAACAGATTATTTCTGTCACTGAAATAATCCTGAAAAACCTCAAATCTGTAAATGCAAATATGATAACAAAGCTATTATCTTCAGTGGGAACAGAAATTTCCCCCTGTCCTGTAAGAACTAATTTGAGGCATCAGTTTTCAATTTATTTAGTTCATATCTCCACTAGCTGTTTGTTGTTAATAACTGTTAAATAGCTGTGAAATCAAAAGTCCTTTCCTTCTAAGAAAACCCAAAAGAGTCAGTGTGATAAAATTATATATTACAACTGCAAATTAGAAATTGTCTTTTTGTGCTTTACTGGACTATATTATTCTTGAAATGTAGTTTTAAAGTGTGTTGAATTCAAATAAAACCAGATTTTTGTCTCATTTCTTATTCATGGGAACTTTATTTTAATGCCTGTGTCACTAACAGTACATGAAAAGTATAACAAGGAAATGTACCTGTCAAATACCAGTGTAAAATATTTTATTTTTTGAAAGAAGTTACATTTCCAAGGGATATCAATTTAACAAACCAAGTCATTATCATTTACTGGTGACCTTGGTATCATGGGAACATTAATCTAAGAAATTTGGAAGAAGTGACAGCTACTGAATAGCAAAGGGTTTCTTATTTGGAAGTACCTAAAAGAATTGTAATACTTCAATTCTTATTCACAGTGAATCTTGGTGGTGGAGATGAAATGATAGCAAAATTATTTTTCTACTGGAACCCAACAAAGATGGGAGAGACTGAGAACTGAGCTGTATTTCATGAAAAAGTGTTTGAACATCAATGCAAATATGTATAAAAACTAAAACCAGAGCTTCCAGCACCAATACACAAACAAGCAAACAAACACTGGATAATGATACTAGAGTTATTTGTCTGAGAAATTTTCTCATTTCCCTTTTCCCAAATGTCATTTCTGCAATCTCTGCACTACAGAAAAAGATATTAAGTAAATTTTATAGCAAAAAAAAAAAAGCACAACAAAGCGCACACTATAAAACCAAAAACAAAACAACCATCCAAAAAAAGAAGAAAAAAACAAACCAAAAAACCAACCAAACAAAAATGAATGAAACCAAACTGCTATGCTAATGTTTAAGTGGAAAAAATATGAAGTTAACCAGTAAAATTGCAGCTACAGGAAGTTGTCCTACTGTGCAAAGAGGTGTATATAAAAGATAGTGAAAGGCAAATTAAACACATGATGACAGACAAACTAGAAAAGTAAAATTGCTTCCTGCTGGAGACTTAACTGAATGAAAGGTGCAGTTAATTGACTGATTTCCAACATCACACGTGATAAATGCTCCCTGCTCTGGAATATAAATATTTTCTGAGAAAAAATTCCATAAAAAACATCTGAGAAGAGGGAGCAGTATTTACCATAGTCTTCATTGATTAAATATCTCAAGTCCTTACAATGAACTGTAAGGAGGATAACACGACAAATTTCTGTTTATACTGGTATAAACACAACGCAGTTACAACTAGAGTCAGAATAAGACTATTCTGGCTTATTCCAGCCATCCACTTTGCAAATTCAAAACCCCCGTGTACAGGAATACACACACGCACACACACACACACACACACACACACACACACTCACACGCAGTTGATTAAAAGTGTTTGATAAAAAACCACTATACTTTTCTGGAGTTCTTTTAATGATCCAGTTGGAGCCTCCTGGAATCAAAAAACTAATTTTTATCTCAAAAAAATCAGATATGACTGTGCAACATGGAGTACTGAATTTGCTGCTGCTTCAGATAAGATGCAGAATTCTTCTGGAGACAAATTGTTGATGATTTCAGACTTCCCTGGCTCCTAGCAGTGCATAAATGTTCGAAAGATCAGTGCCTGAAGTGAAAGGTGTGCAATAAAGTCATTTGCAAACTTTACAGAAAAGTGAAGCCAAAGATAAACAAGCTCATATGCCCCTCATTCAAACAGTATACACCAGCTGTTAAGAGGTCATTTCTTTCAGAAATTAGGATCTAACTCAGTAAAACTGGTTTATTATTGTTAAATAAAGATTGCTAAACAATGCATTCAGTGCAGAAGTAGTAACTCAGAGGCCAAACATTTATCTAAGAAGGAAACACATCTAGACTAGTTTAACACTCTTGCCAATTAAGGCTGCCTCTATTGCTGTGCCCAGGGTGAAAAAAGCATCTACAGCCCCATATTTTGGCTTTCTTAAGACTTATCAGTGTGATGTGAATTCTGGAGAGAAACAGAGAGACAGTATTTTGAAGCCTCCTCAGAGAGGACAAGTTTCAAAGTAAAATCCTAAGACAAAGCTTTTAGGGTAATATTATGTAAATAAGCAATAAGACTGACTGAGGTTTCAGCAGCAGTGTTCTGTGATTTTGCTTTGAAAGTTTTTGCTTTTTGGAGTTCACTGTAACCTCATTATGTTTTGCTGGCACTTTCTCTAGGAAAAGCAGCAGCTGCATAATACTGATAAACATTAAGAAGGCCAAAATGCGTGACTGTGGATGGTGCTCCAGTCTAAATCAACCACATGTAAAAGCTCCAACCTGGCACCATTTGATGTTGTTAATCTCAAATTCTATCTTGAAATTAAAAATGTAATTAAATAAGAATAATCATCCCTAACGGTAAGTCTTTGAAGAGAAAAATACTTTAAAATATTATCGTTTAATTAGTTATAGCACTATTATTATCATCTATTTCTATCGATATTGACTGAATGTTAAATCATTGTAAGGGAGTTGACAATCAAGAAACATCTTTATGCATTATTATTTTAGTAGCCATTGAAATAAATAGATGACACCTCTAAAAATCTTTTGAATACATAGCAATATATAAATAATGTTTGTGACATGAAAATTTTAATCATTTATGAAATAATTTATAAACTTGATAATATTTATTATTGAAACATAATATCCTTTTGCAGAAAATCTATTTTTTACAGATAGATAGATGATAGATAGATAGAAGGATAGATGATAGATAGATAGATGATAGATAGATAGATAGATAGATGATAGATAGATAGATAGATAGATAGATTAGATAGATAGATAGATAGATAGATAGATAGATAGATAGATAGATAGATAGATAGAATTCTAGGCCACAGTAGTTTTCTCTTACTTGAATAATTTAAACTAAAACAGCAAATAATTTTTTTATTTCTTGTTGAACCTACAGATTATAAAAAACATGTTCTTCAACTGTCTTATCTTCCTAAATTTCTATGAAAAGAGAGGAAGGAAGTCAAAAAGTGAAGTCATGTACCAACATTGTCTTATTAAAAATGCTTGGGTAGGTCCAGAATTTCTCCCAATCTCAAGACAGAAGAAAAATAAAAAAGGATGTGATAAGAAATACAGAATGGAATAGACACAAAGTTATAAAATACAAAGCTTTCTCTAAATATGATTGGTCTGTGGAATTATTACACCATACAGCTCATTGGTTCTAAAAGTTTAACAGAAGTGAAAAGGGATTTCTCACACTTGGTCATACAGAACTATAACTAAAGAAAATAAAAATATAGGAAAGGACATGAAGCTCTGTGCCTCCAAATGGAAACCAACTTAACTGAAAAAGAACTCTTGCCTGTAGTTACAGTACTGACTGTATTTGTGACTCACTGTGAGAAGCATCCTTGTGAATGTTGTCAGTAAGATATTTAAATTATTCAATACTAATTTAGAATAGAGTCCACAGCAGTTGGGATCTTTGGACCTTTGCAAGTCTGATCTTAATGGTACAAATTTTGTGCAAAAAAATGGTGTGCTCATGTTATTTTGCACCAGCAGGAATTCCAGTTCTTAGACAGGACTGCTAAAGCTTTGCATTTGGATCATAAAAAGACATCTATGAAGTCTAACATTTATGAATTATATAGTTATGATTCTTAAAAAATCTTCTGATAAAACCAGAAAAATGATAGAAATTTCAAGAGTAACTTGAAATATATTGTAGGCAGGGGAAAAAGGTATTTGACCTACTGCAAAGAAAGGTTTTTTTAATTAACTTAATAGGTCTTTTCTTCAAGTTAATTACTTTTCAGGGTTGCTGCTGAGTATTTCATGTTTACTCAATGCTTAACCTAATCTCTCCACTAAAAGAAGAGTTCCTGTGTCTTCAAGGGTTTGCTCTGTAGTAGACAAGTGTGATACATAATTTCTTCCATACTCTGATCTCTTTTCCAGTTGTATGACTCTTATCTATTTTGTATGTGTAGGCAAGTCTGATAAAACAGAGTCACATAGTGCAGCATCCTTACTCCAGTGATTAAATCTAGATACTCCAGAGAAGTCTTTCTTCGTACACACAGAAAGGACCCCAAATTACATATTTCCAATTTCTCTGTATCTTATACATCAATCTAGAGGCTGAAAAAACCCCTGAAATTTAATAAGTCATACAAAATGTTGATCAGACTCATGACTAATTCGGGGAGTTCTGAAATCCTTGCTAATAAACTTTCCATAGTAGGGAATTCACCACTTAATTCCATCTTTAATACAAAAAAAGGCACTTTGTTTATCAGCCTTAAATTTCTTACTTCTTCAGTTTTAATAAATGTCCCATTGATTTTAGTTTTCAGATCACAATTTGTTACATTTTATTGTTATCCTAGTACTTACTGAATTTCTTTCTAAAGAGTATGATTCCAACTGCTTTATTTTCTTCCTTCTTCTGTGTAACCTGCTTATACTGCATACACACTTTTCAGGACAGCTGTGTTTCCAGTCTTTCCTTCAGCCTTAGAGTACCAATGCAGTGAGAATTAATAATAGTTCTATTTTCATAGAAAATGTATATATTCTCTAATTTTGATTAAAGAATAGAATTAGGATATGATGTTGACATTCATAGGATTAAAATTTCTAAAACAATAAAGAGATAGATGCTGGAAATTCTAAATTACATTTCCCTCTAAGAAAATGTCCAAGAGACATCTCTTTCCTTCTGTGTCCTTTGCTAATCACAGAACTGACCTCCTACGTGTTTCTGTTGCTTTTGAGACACTGAAGTCAGATATATTACAGACTTTAATCGCTTAATGGTGTTAAAGTTTACTGAAGACAAAATTCTTTTACAAATTGCTAACTTTGAACATGAAAGAAACTTGTCCTAACCATTTCTAGACAGTGCACAATAGGATATCTACATAGACAATGATCTTTAAAGGATAAAAATCACTCTCAAGATAAATGTGATTGGGGTTTTTTGGAGGTGAATAAAGTATGTGCAATTAATAAAGTATTCAGACTTTCAAGTGGATTTGATTGAACAAAAAACTTTTTCAGCGTTACTAGCATTCTTGGATGTAAATCTCCACAAAAAGAATGTAACTTGGGAAACAAAGCTCATGTTTGCTGGATTTCTGGTTAGTTGTTGAGCTATCTTTGCTTGACAAGTGCACTCATACCGAGTCTGAGGGAGTTTACATGCTGCAGTGTATCTTTGTGCAGTTATCAGTGCTGGCTATAAGTCTGCTGCCTGTGGAACTGGAAGGAGCCTACTGCTGTGTCCCAGCTAGCTTTTAGCTCTCTCTGCATGGCATTGCATTAAGTAGTACAGACAGAGCTAAGAATACAGTTAATGACCTTTTTTCCCTATCTTTCCTAGCTTACATTTGAAGATGAAGACGAGCCTAGGAAGAGGTGACTTAGGGGACTTTTTGATATTTCTGATCTAGTTATAAATGAAAAGTTCCTAAGCATTTTTTAATTCTGAAATGCAGTACTAGACAAGATTAAAATGTGTGTGACACCCATGCTTAAGGGAGCTAACCAGAAAATCAGGGTCTTGATGTAAGGACTAGCTTCAACTTATTTCCATCTGGTTTGCTTACAGATGGTGTAAGTCATAATTTGTTGTTATGTTTAGTAGTCATCATCATGGCCAGGCTTCGGAAACGAAGATTTTGGAAGGGCTTTACCCACATTTGTTACAAGCACGCTGGTGGCTAAAAAGGCCAATATGAGATAGACATGTCTGGCTGCAAAAGGCACAGTAGGTGGTATATTCTGCAAGATATGGTTCTTTCCGCGTTATCTTTTCTCCTCAAGAGTGATCCTGTGTGAGTTCTCAAAGGAAACAGCAGCATTATAGATGGTGCATCTCCAGGCCTCCCGATTGGAGGCCGGAGTAGAACAGTGATGAAGATCAATATGGCCAAGGCTGAGATGTTGTTTCAGGGAGTCCTTGTATCTTCTCTTCGGGCAGCCAGTGGCAAGTTCACCATAGAGCAAGATCTTAGGGAGGCGGTGGTCCTTCATCCTGGAGATGTGCCCTGCACAACACAGCTGTGTTCTCAGCAACATGACCTCAATACTTGTGACTGCTGCTTGTTCTAAAACAGATGTATTGGTCACATAATCTGACCAGTGGATGTTTAGGATTGTATGGAGACGGCGTTGATGGAAGCGTTCTAAGAGTTGCACTCCTTGCACTACCATCCTGTCATGTAAGAAAAGCAGACTTTTGTCTTGAAAACAATTAAGAGATCCAGGAATTGGTGAGGAAGAAGAGATCTGCTCACCAAGCGCACCTTGCACTGTTAAGTAGTAAAGAGGATAAGAAACAGAGAATAAGACAGAAACCAATATATCGAGGAACAAAAAATAATTTTTAATGTTCTAGGCATAAAATATGCCACCTGGAAGGACAATGTAATGGTGCTGTTATGTTTTACAGTGAGATTCATTTCAACTTATTTTGAGCACAAAAATATGGTAAGTACCGAAGAAATTTCAAGATCTCCATTTTGACAAAAGTGGAGAAACTATAAGAAAGAAAACACATGGATTCTTCATTATGCCTTTAAAGCAAAGATTTTACAACTCAGACTTGCAAAGGAGATGAACATTATCCTCATATTTGAGGCAGACCAGCTTAATATGATGGAAAATCATAAACTAACCCCAAACTTTATTAATCCATTGGTGTTACTTTGGCACTGAGGTAAGTAAGGGCAGGATTCCATCCTTGGTTTCTGAGAATGAATTGTAGATACACTAATTTCTAGCTTTAATCTCAGAGTAGTGCCTCCTACACATACTGTGGTTAAAATAATGTAACCCAAAGAAACTTTCTAAGGAACAAAAGCTGTTTTTGATATTTTCATTTTATCATGGAATTATCAAGAAAATAAGTTGCATTAAAAACATCAATTGTTCAGAAAAAATTGTTTACATTAATTGTTTAGAAAAAAAAAGTAGCATAATGTGTCTATTGTTTATTTATTCAACTAATATTGTGTGGTCTTACTCCTTTCTATTATAAAGAAATTGGCTTATTTTGTCAAGTTATAACCTTCTTACAGACATATGGCAGTATTATTTCCAGATACATTTAAACATCATCTGAATACAATAATCAATTCCTAACAGTTGTAAAGGCAAGAGCTAGGGAAATGAGAATGTTTTTATGATTGAAGGATAATAAAGTTGTAGGTCTCCCTTTCACTTACTTCATAAATGTTGGCTTATAATTACAATGACACGTACAACAAAACTCCGTTCAATAAAAGATTTTAAAATAATACAATAAATTCTCACTTTGATAGCAACATTTATGGGCTTTAGCACAAAGGTAAAAGTGAAAGAGAAAAACCCACCAGTATCTGAGCATAGTTTAGGTGGATAGATATGAATGTTATTTCACAGTTGTTTGACATTAGCTGTTACCTTCTCTAGTTCAAGGACAAAAATAGTTAGCCACAGCTATTTTCTTCATTTTGAAAAGACCAGCAGGTGTTCCTAAGGTAACAATAGGCTGCTTTTTTTGCATTGTAGCTAGAGAGACGTACAGCTGAAAACTAAGGGTAAAAGTAGTAATGAAAGAAGGAAAAGCCTTTTCTTTTTCATCAGAGATTTTCAGTTGTGGAATTTCATCAGGGATTGGATAAGTTTGGTAAATCTGTAAAAAGGTATAGAGAGTAAATTTTTTTTAGACAAATCTGGTCTATACATTGTGAATTACTTAAGCAGTGTATCACAAATAATCACTGTCATTTCCTGGCAAGTGATTTGTATGGGAGATGAGAGGGAGACAAGAAAGAGGTAAGATTAGTTATGCAATTTATTTAAAATATTAAGACTTCAATTTAGCATGCAAGCTTCTTCTATAATTTGGAAGAAATATAAAAATCTATTATCTTTTCACTCTTGAAACACAATACAGCATCACAGAGTGAAGCTGGAGGTCAGTCAGTAGTGGTGTACTCCAGGGGCAGATACTGCAGCTAGTCCTGTCCAACATCTTAATTAAGAATCTGGACACCATGAGCACACCATGAGCAGGTTCACCAATTATACAGAACTGAGGGCAGTGGCTGATACACCAGATGGTTGTGACATCATTCAGAGAGACTTTGACAGGCTGGGCCAAGAGAAATCTCACAGAGTTCAACAAGGACAAATGCAAAGTTCTGCACCTGGGGAGGAATAATCCCAGGAACCAGTACATGCCACTGGTCAACTGTCTGTTAAGCAGCTCTTCATAGCATCCTAATGGACAAAAAGCCAGCCATGATCCAGCAATATGTTCTTGTAGCAAAGAATTCCCACAATATCCTGGGCTACATTAGGAAAATTGTTGCCAGTAGGTCAAAGGAGGTGACCCCTTCTTATCACTGATAGGTCGTCTCTGGAGTACTGCATCCAGTTCCGGACTTATCAGTCCAAGAAACATATGGACATCTGGAACTGAGTCCAGTGTTGGTCACAAAGGATTAAGAGCATTTTATGAGAAGAGCCAGTGTTTTTCAATTAGGAGAAGATAATGCTCAGAAGGGATCTTGCTAATGTGTATCAATGTCTGATGTGAGGCAATGCAGAAGAGTGAGTCAGACTCCTCTCTAGTGCCCAGTGAAAGGACAAGAGGCAACAGGTAAAAGTTCAAAAATAGAAATTCATAAGGAACACAAGAAAACCCTTGGGCCACAAGGCCTCTAGAGGGCCCCTCCAACGAACTTATACTGCAATTCAGTGATTATGGCAGTGCAGAGTGCACTATTGCAGAGCATGGCAAAAGGATGAAATATACTCTTGAGCTGGTATATCAGTGCCATTCAGGTAACTGGAAACCCCACCCCACATATCAACAATGTAGTTGGGCTCATAGAGTCATAGAATCACAGAATGGTTTGGGTTGGATGAGACCTTAAAGGTCATCTTTTCCAATCCCCTACCATGGGCAGGGACATCTTCCACTTAGACCAGGTTGCTCAGAGCCCCATTCAACCTGTCCTTGAATATCTACAGGGCTGGGGCATCCACAACTTCTCTGAGCAGCCTGTTTCAGTGCCTCACCACCCTCTGAGTAAAGAATTTATTCATCTAATACAAATTTCCCCTCTTTTAGTTTAAAAGTGTTCCCACTTGTTGTATGCCCATGTAAAGTCACCCTCCATCTTTTTTATAATATCCAGTTAAGTACTGAAAATCTGAAAAGATGTCTCCCCAGAGCCTTCTCTGGCTCTTCTCCAGATTTGTTTGGTACAACTCTGTATTAATCATAATTTGATTTCATAATAGAATGACTGTCAGGAACAAGATTGAATTACAAGGTCTCTTAAAGTTCTCTAACAATGATGCTATGACTGCAGGTGGTCTCAGGGGATTTTAAACAGAAGTGGCAGTAGCTACATCGAGTTCTAACTTTTGCTCAAGCCTTCTCCATATCCAAGCTAATATCACATTAAATAATTTTGAGGCCAGTTTATTTAAATCACAGCAGTCAAAACAGACAAAGCTAAATGAACATACAACCCCTTCTCCATCTACTTATGTCTGTCTACACAAAAGATGTAGAATGTCTACACAGAAGATTATTTGTGTGCCTGAGACATGTCCACTTTTCAGGACTATCAGCTAGCCTAATAGGAGATTTTATTCCTCTCTAAAAACTTTGCAGATTACTTAGCAGTAGCTTATTTATAAAAGTTGTTTTGTGACCAGTATAATTAATGAAGTAGATGTTCAGTGCAGTTTGGATTTCAGAGTGATCTCATATGTGGATTCTCTGATAACCAATAAAAGATTAATTCAAGCCCTGTTTCTTGTACACAACACCTCACCTTTCCCACCACTTCTGGAATTTATTACATGTAAGACTTCTACCTCCTTCTCTAAATTTAGCTTCAATCTACAACCAAGCACAAAAGTTGCTGGCATAAACACGCAGATAAGTGTAACAAAAATGCTACTGAAATGACGTATGTGTGGAAGGTGTTTGGTTTTAATCTGAGTACTTTGGCAAGACAATCAGAACACGGAATCCACTGACAAACTCTTGGTGATTTTAGTCAGTGCTTTCTCTGTGTGTATTTCTGCGGTGGGTAGACCCTGGTTGATTGCCAGCTACCCACCAAAGCCTGTCTGTCACTCCTCTCCTCAGCTGGGTAGGGGAGAAGAAAGTTTTTTGGGTTGACATAAGAGCAAGGAGAGATCACTCACCGGCTACCATCATGGCCAAAACAGACTCAGTTGGAGAAATTAATTTCATTTATAGCTAATCAAATTAGAGTGGGCTAATGGGAAATTAAACCAAATCTTAAAACACTTTGCCTCCATCCCTCCCTTCTTCCCCAGCTGAACTTCACTTTCTATTTTCTCTACCTCCCTTCTACCACCAGCAGCAGAAGAAGACAGGGACGGGAGCTTTCGTCCAGTTTATCACACAATGTGTCTGCCACTTCTTCCTCCTAAGGAGGGGGACTCCTCACATTCTTTCCTTGCTTCATTATGGGTCCCTCACATGGGGTGCAGTCTTTCAGGAACAGACTTCTCCAATAAGGCTCCCTCACGGGGTCACAAGTCCTACCAGCAAAGCTGCCACAGGGACACTGGTCTTACCAGAAGCCTGCTCCAGTATGGGCTTCCTGCAGGGTCACAACCTCCTTTGAGCATCCCCCTGCTCTCTCCATGCGATCTTCCATGGGTAGGTGGATCTCTGCTCCACCATGGACCTCCATGGGCTGCAGGTGCACAGCTGCCTCACTGTGGTCTGCACCATGAGATGCAGGGGACTCTCTGTTCCAGCACCTGAAATACCTGTTCCCCTTCTTTTGCACTGATCTTGATGTCTGCAGGATTGTTTCTCTTACATATTCTCACTTCTCTCTCTGTTGTTTTTGTTGTACAGGGGTTTTTTTCCTCATTCTTAACTATGTTATCTCAGAGATGCTACCACCATTGCTGATGGGCTCAGCCTTGGCCAGCAGTGGGTTCATCTTGGAGCCAGCTGGCATTGGTTTTGTTGGACATGGGGGAAACTGCTGGCAGCTTCTCACAGAGGCTGTCCTTGTAACCACCCTACTATCAGAACTTTCCCATGGAAACCCAATGCAATTGGCCAAAGAGGGAGAAGGTTTTATTCATGAACAAGTGAAAATAGAATAAAAGAGAAAGAAGGATGGAATATCTGGGATGGGAATGATTTATTCATACTTGCATCCTTTAGCATGTTTGGTGTTACGGTTTAACCCCAGCTGGCAACAAGCTTCACATAGCATTCACTTACCCCACCTGGTGGAATGGGGAAAAGGATTGAATGGTAAAGGTGAAAGAACTCATGGGTTGACATAAAAACAGTATAATAATTGAACTAATAATAATAAATTTCATAATAATAGCAGTGTTAATAAATTTTGATGAAAAGGAAAATAACAAAGAATAATTAAAACCAAGAAAGACAAGTCATGCAAATGAAAACAGTTGTGCATATCAACCAACCAATGCCCAGTCAGCCCCTGAGCTGGGAGTGCCCTCATCAACCTCCCCCCCCCCAGATTTATATGCTGAGCATGGTGCCATGTGGTGTGGGATATCCCTTCAGTCAGCTGGGGTCAGCTGTGCTGACTGTATACCCTTACAGCTTTTTGTGAATCCAGAGCCTCCTCACTGGTGGGGTGGGGAGAGAATTAGAAAAGCTCTTGATTCTGTGTAAGCACTGCTCAGCAGTAGGGAAAACATCTTCGTATTTTCAACGTAGTTTCCATGGGGAATCCAAAATACAACCCCATACTAGTGCATCTGAAGAGAATAGACTGCTATTCAGCAGTGTATCTCAAGCAACCCTGGAAATACTCACTCTATATGGTCAAAATATTAGACTGAGAGCAACTTGCACAGAAGATACAGTGCATTAATTAATGCTCCCAATGGACATTAAAAGTGTTTTAGGATAAATGAAAGTTTTCAAGGATAATATCACTGAATGATTTATCTGAGATGTTTCCAACTACAGGCAATTATGAGTTCCATATCAAAGTAATACGGAGGGAAATGGTGAAAAAAAATAGGATCAGCACACAGCCCAATAACAATTAAAAAAATCAAGATGACTGTATACTGTCTACTGTACATTAGCTTCTGGAAAATCCTATTCTCTGTATGTAAAAAGCATCATTAAATTCATATGTATTTAGGTAGTCACTATAAATTCAGCAAAAGGAAAAATTGCTTTTCTCAGACTAAGGCTTATATTGAGAAAGCTTGTTTACAAATTATGGAGAGAACAGTGCCAGCCACACTTAGTGTGTGTGATAGCCATATGATGAGAACAGAAATAGAATTCATTACAGTGAATCTAGCATTTCAGCTAAAACTTTGCATGGAACTAGATAGAAAATTTTATTTAAAATAATTAAATTTAATTAAATTAAAATATTAAAATATTTAATTAAGTTAAAAAGAAATAAATGTCATCAGAAATGGAAACCATAGTTACTCTAATAAAAACAAAGTTGCAATAATTAGAAATACTGTCTCATATATAACATTGATATATTTCACTAGAAATCTGGTGTTCTGTCATCATGAGTGAAGGGAAGTCCAGGGGGTGAGACCAAGTGACACAGAGGATTCCTGAATCCAGGAGAACCCAAATAGCAGCTTCCTAACCCAGAACTGGTAAGGTAGAGCAAAGAGATCCTTTCAGCCCCAGTCTTATTAGCATATTAGTTTAAGCTTCCTCAGTTAAGGTGGTGACTTGTCATAGAGCTCGATCCCTTAGAGTTGTTGGAGTCACTGAACCAGCCATGGCAGAGGCCTCCAGCCAGACAGACCCACTGATGGCAGACACAGCTCTCCAGGTCACAGGTTACCAGGAGTGCCCAATGTCTCTTCACAAGACTGGGGCTGACAAACAGTTATTTTGCAGAATTAGTCAAAGGACTATTAGTCAAGGGTCTGTTAAAGATAAAGGCTGGAAGCAGGTCACTGCACGTAGTAGAAGGAAGATTTCTCCTCCTTCTTAGAATCTGACGTGTAGGACAGGCACCTTCTACAACAGGTATGAGGCTGTGGAACTAGAAGGTCAGACAACTGATAAGGTGGGAGAAGGTCCTTCTGGGATAGTGGGACCTCCTAAAACACATCGCTTGTGCTCCGTATAACACCTCCTCTATCAAGAGGTAAAGAAGGGTAGTTGTAATAGGAGACTCCCTTCTAAGGGGAACGAGGGGCTCAATATGCAGACTGGGCCCAACTCACAGGGAAGTCTTCTGTCTGCCAGGGACTCCGATAAAAGTACTCCAGTGTAGTAAGGCCCTCGGATTACTACTCACCATTAGTTGTTCAAACCAGCAGCAACAAAATAACAAAGAGAAGTCCAAGAGAGACTTCAAAAGGGACTTCATGGCCCTGGGATAATTGGTAGAGGGATCAGAAGCACAGGTAAGGATTTCCTTGATTCTTCCAGTAACGAGAAATAATATTGATAGGAATAGGTAGATTCACTGAGTGGCTCCAACGTTGGTGAAATTGGAAAAATTTGGGGTTTTTTGACCATGGAATGATCTACTAAACACCAGGTCTACTGACACCTGATGGGATGCACCTTTCTCAGAGGGGAAAAACAGTTCTAGAGCAGGAGCTAACAGGACTTATTGATAGAACTACCTTGGAAGGGGTGAGGACAAAACTAGACTCACCACTGATGAGTGATGGGATGGTGTGCCAAAACTTGAGGAAACAAGCACTCATGGGATCCCTCAATCTGCCTCAAGAGGTGTTGGCTACAATGTACTGCACCTGAAATGTTCCTATACCAATACGTGAAGCATGAGGAACAAACAAGAAGAGCCTAAAGCTTTGGCCCAGTCACAGAGATTTGGCATCACTGGCATAAGTGAAACCTGGTGGGATGATACCTGTCACTGGAGTGCCCTGTTGGATGGCTACAGGCTCTTCATGAGGGATAAGCAGGGCAGAAGAGGCAGAGTTGTGGCACTGTATGTAATAGAAGGGTTAGAATGTATGGAGCTCACAGTTGGCAAAGGCACAGTTGAGAGCTCTGGGTGAGAATCAAGGGGCAAATAAATAAAGCAGACATCATTGTGGAAGTCTACTATAGACCCCCCAGCCAGGATGATGATGCCCACAAACTATTCTTTGAGGAACTAAGGGACACTTCCAAGTCAACTGACCTTGTCCTTACGGGGCAGCTTGACAGAAATTACCTGGGAGCATCACATAACTGGTACAATCCAGGAAAGGAGATTCCTAAAATACCTGGATGAATACTTTATGGAACAGGTTCCAAGGGAGCCAACTCAGAAAGATACTCTCCTTCATCTGCTACTTGTCAACAGAGTGGATCTCGTGAATAAAGTGGAGATTGGCCACAGCGACCAATCTCAAAGTTCTTGAGTTTAAAATCTCTGCTGACAGGAAGAAAAGTGCCAGCAAAACCTCAGCTCTGGACATGAGGAGAGCAGAATTCAGGCTGCTCAGGGAATCAGTAAGTAAGGTCCCCTGAGAAAATGTTTTTGCAGGTGCTGGGGTCCCTCAGTGTTGGTCGCTTTTCAAACATCATCTCCTAAGGGCATAGGAGCAGGCAATTCCAAGGGTCAGAAGTCAAGCAGGTGAGGCAGAAGGCTGGATTGGCTGAGTAGGAGTCTTCTCTTGGAAATAAGACAAAAAAGGAAGGTGAAACCAAGGGCAAGTGACATTGGAAGAATTCAGAGATACTGCTTGCCACTTGTATCAGGGTGAATTTATGCTGATACTTTTGGTCTGTGTTTGGCCCAGACAACTGTAAAAGTTTTGTTCTTTCCCTGCCAAGTTCACTAAGAAAACGGTAGCTTCATCCTTGGAGAGAGAGCTTCTTGCATAAACTATATTAATTGGTGTTATGTGATTGATTCATTGTCTGCCAAGGACATTTGAAGGAGAAACCGAAGAAGAGGGGAGGAAGTCACAACCCCCAACTCAATTAGGGAAGACCCCCGAAGCATACTGCGTATGTGTACGGGGAATTCCAGAATTCTCACTCATGCACTGAAGGGATGCACTTGCGTAATAGGGGGTGGGACTGAGAGCCTCTGGCTGGGCGGTGATGACCACTCCTGCCTAGGTTGAGGTCACTCAGTTAATTGTATAAAAGCAGATAGTGCTTTCTTGGAGGGGAGCAAGCTTCACAACAAGGATAACGTTGCCTTTTGACAGGGACGCCTGCCAATATGTGAACTTACTGACTCTCCAAGGATGCATCTTCTACTATGGGTAATGATAGGCATGCTAGGTCAGTAAGATAACTTTATGGGCAACACCTGGGTAACTGGGGAGGTCGTGCCGGGGGCTTATTTCTGTCCTCCTTCCTCCCTTTTGGGTTTGTTCATTTTGTTGGCCACCTCTTGGTAATAAATATCAGTTTTGTTGAGCTTGCAACGGTCTGAACCCTCCCTAATACACCACTGTAGGGAGAAAATTTGTGCAACCATAGCTCAGCTGGAGTTGAAGTTGGCCAGAAATATGGGGGACAACAAAAAGAGGTTTTTCAAATATATAATAAAGGCAATAAGCAGTATAGAAATACTATTGCCCTGTTATAGGATGAAGATGGTCACCTCACAGACAGAGACAAGGCAGAGATGCTTAGCACTTTCTTTGTCTCTGTCTTCAACACAGATTATGGACAAAGGGGGTCTCAGTGCCCCGAGCTGGAGGACTATGACCGTGAGAATGATCAACCCCCCGTCAATCCTGAAATTGTTCAGAATCTGCTGATCCAGCTGGATCCCTTCAAATCTATGGGGCTGATGGGATTCATCCCACAATCCTCAAAGAGCTAGCTGATGTCATAGCAAATTCTCTCTCAATGATTTTTCAGCGGTCTTGGGAATCCAGAGAGGTCCCAGCTGACTGGAAGCTGACAAATGTTGTCCTGATTTTCAAGAAGGGCAAGAAGGAGAACCCTGGAAACTACAGGCCTGTCAGTTTCACTTCAGTGCCCAGTAAAGTTTAGGAGAAGAGTATTGTAGGAGGTATTGAAAAACACCTGAAAGATAACATAGTCACTGGTCACAGCTAGCATGGCTTCATGAGAGTAAAGTCCTGCTTATGAAACCTGATTTCCTTTTATGACAAGGTAACCCACCTAGTCGATCAAGGGAAGCCTTACTGGATTTCAGTAAAGCTTTCAATATTATCTCTCACAGGATTCTTCTGGACAAAATGCCCTGCAGAGAGACCTCAACAAATTGGACGAGTGGGCAATCACCAACCATAGGAAGTTCAACAAGGGAAAGTGCTGGATTCTGCACCTGGTATGGGGCAACTCTGGATGTTTATACGGACTGGAGAATGAGAGGCTGGAAAGCAGTGCCATGGAAAGGGACCTGGGGGTCCTGGTTGATGGCAAATTGAATACGAGTCAGCAGTGTCCTGGTAGCCAGGACGGACAACCATGTCCTGGGAGGTAACAGACAAAGTATCACCAGCCGGTCGAGGGAGGGGATTGTCCCGCTCTGCTCTGCACTGGGATGGCCTCACCTTGGATTTTGTGCACAGTGTTGGGCACCACAGTGTAAGGAAGATATTAAGTTCTTAGAGAATGTCCAAAGGAGGGCAACAAAGATGGTGAAGGGCCTTGAGGAGAAGCTGTATGCAGAGTGGCTGAGGTCACTTGGTCTGTTCAGCCTGGAGAAGAAGAGACTGAGGGTAGATCTCATTGCAATCTTCAACTTCCTCATGGGGGGAAGACAAGGGGCAGACACTGATCTCTTCTCTGTGAGGACCAGTGACAGAACCTGAGGGTATGGCCTGAAGTTGTGTCAGGCGAGGTTTAGGTTGGATATTCAAAAGATATTCTTCACTCAGAGGATGGTTGGGTGCTGGAAGAGGCTCCCCAGGGTAGTGGTCACAGCACCAAACCTGACAAGATTTCAAGAAGTGCTTGGGCAATACAAGGCACATGGTGTGACTTGTGGATGGTCCTGTGCAGGGCCAGGAGTTGGATTTGATGATCCTTGTGGGTCCCTTCCATCTCAGCATATTCTGTGCTTCTGTAATATTTCAAAGATCTGATGGAAAGAAAGACCAGGAAAAAAATGAGTCTTCGTTTTCCAGTGATGATTTACTGCAATAATATTGTAGTTTTGTGCTTAAACAAAGTGGGGTAGCTTCAGTAATGTTTACTAACCTGGACCTGGATAATTATTAGTGAGTTTTTATTATGTGTATTTTACTAGTACTTCAGTCTCTGTCACTGCTCCATTAAGCAAATTGCTACTACTGAGTACAACAGCAAAATTAAACAGGATTTCTGTCAAAAGTCATTTATCTGTCACACATGCTTCATAACTAGTTTTGCAATTGCTACAGCCATGAGGACAAGGTTTCTTTTTTAGTATGGTACATATCCTTGATGCTGCTGTAATTAGAGTATCGATTTTACACCATCAAGGAATGTACTATGGTTCTTATTGATTTCAATGAATAAATCAAAAAGATATTTCTTTTCGCAGTAGGTCTCTGAAATGTCTAAAAATACAGGAAAATGCTTGATATAAAAAAAATATGGCAACTGTAAAAAGTTATAAAGTCAGTCTTACATACTACCTATTAATTTAAAGAGGTTGAAGGATTATCTAGTAGTGCCTAGGAATTATTTTTTTCTCCTTCCATTTTCCTTTCCTTTTAAAGCAGATTTTTTCTTTTAAATACAGAAAAGCAGATGCAGAAAGGAAATCTCAAAGAAAACAAAAAAGGTAAAATCAAGAAAGATTTCTTATTTTCTCACTTTATAATTCACATTTTGAAAAAAAATAAAGTGTGATGTAATACTCTGGTAGAGAAGCAAAGAGATATTAACAGTAAAATGGGAGAGCATTAAAGGTTTCTGAACTTCATTTATCCCCTATAAGCCTCACAATCCCCACAAAATACACACAAGCCTTTAAGGCAGTGCAGGAGCTCAAAGTTTTTCCTCTGTAAGAAGTCAAATTGTCAATTGATGGAAATAAGGATCTATTGACCTCTGGATCCAAACCAGAAAAAAGTACAATGAAACTAAACCAACACTAAACACTAGATTCTATGAAGATTCTCAGGTAGTCAAAACCAATTTTAAACCAACTTCTAACTACTAAACTTGAGAAAAATAGTTTTCCTGGGGGTATGTCTTACCATAAAGGCCTTTCTTGAAAACTCTCTGCAGTAAAGGTTTCGTATGCTAAAAAAATTCTTGTGAATAATACCACTAGGTCTGTTTTTCAAATATATTTCACCATGGCTGAGTTAAAGAAGACATCACCAAGCTGAACTTTTTCATGTATAACAGTTGGTACTACTAGTTGAGAACAAAAATCTGTGCTGTATTGGTTAAACAGTTTACAGTGAATGCTGGAGAGAAACTTTCTCACTCATGAACCAAGCCTAGGATCAGACACTTCACAAACAGGAACTCTATATTCAGGAGTCCTAATAAACTCAGGAGTTATTCTCTATTCAGGATTCCTGCTCAGGAACCCTAACGAAATGAATGAAACTCTCTGTGTCTGTGTGCAGGAGTAAAAGGAGCTGCTTATGTGGACAACTTTCATTCTTTCATTCATGCCATCTGTGTACACACCAAACAGTTCCAAACTAATTTAGATTATTTCCCATAATGCTCCAAGGATTATTCCAGGTAAAATTGATTTCACAGTCAGTTCCTCATTAAAGTGGGCTGTCTGTTCCTCATAAACAAACCTCACAAGAAGAAATTTCTTCCAAATTTTAATTTATTCCCTTCAAAAATGTCAGGATATTCTGGTTCGGAAAATAAATATAATGTGGACTCTTTAGGAAGAAAACTACTGTAGACTTTTTACCATCTTAGGGTAAAGAACTCAAGAAAAAGTTTTGCTACTGAAGGCAATATCATGAGTTCTTATAGGAATAAGAACAAATTTAGGGGTTGAATTCACCCGTGACACATAAGTTCTTCTCTGATAATATGGAAAAATCTGTTTCAGAATGTGTTGAGGGTAGGGTTGAAGGAAAAGTACATCATATAGACATATAAGCATATATGTATATTTATATGTGTGTGTGTATATATATATATATAATTGAGTTATGACGTCAGAATTTGCCTTGCCTTTGAACCTTTTTTGCAAAAGGAGAGTACTTAACCATTGAATGTGTTGTGTGCTACTGGCAAGTGAAACATTTCAAAACTGTCTCATGCATCTTTTGCTATGACTTGTACATTTACAGAAATACTGGCCTGTTTTCCTCCTCCCTATATATCTTCCAACTCTTCTCAGTATTCCACCTTCTTGACACATTAGTAGTAAAAATTCTTTGATTTATTTGCCATGTAGTCTACTTGTGAGTGTGATGACTGACAGATTGCCTTGGTAGACTACAATGAATATCAGTCTTTCTCTTCAGATTTTTTCCCATTTCTAATTTTACATTACTGGACTCGTTACTCTTAAAAGGTTTTTATCTCATGTTAATGTGGTAGAAACAAAAAAGCTTGTGATTTCCTGCCTCCAGAACAAGTTGATATAATTATAGGCTTATAATTCACAGTTCCTGATATATTATCTTTCCCTTTTCATGTTGACTTCATGCATGCAGATTGGTATTTGGGAGGCATATATTCACAGTTTTGATAGGCAGGGGGGATGTAGGTGGGGGTGGGTGTTGAATATTCTTTATATTATGTACTAAAACAAATTTCCAACTGTTAACATTATGTGAGTTCTTGGACTCTCATATGATTGTATCATGCTCAATTTCTTTTTGGAAGCATTTCTGCTTTAGGCCCTTCTTGGTGTACAAAAAGTCTAAATGGTAATGCTAGCAGAAATTCTGCTGTGGTGAAATATTTCCCAAAGTTTCAGGTAAAGAGTATCATGTAATTTGTAATGATAACCACAGTAATGAATGCATATATAGTCAGCTATTGCCAGCTGTAATTGGTGCACCTTTCATCTCCTGTCAAGCAGAGTGGTGCGGATTAGGACCAAAAGGCAGCTATCAGCTCTTTCATTTCCGGCCTCAAACAAAAGGAAAAGAGGTGCCTGTCTGAGCTGATAGCTTTTGGCCCTTTGATCAGGTCCTATCAGAAGTCAGCCAGACGCAGTAACCTGATTTCTTGTCAATGGGCTACTGTCTTTGATGTAGGTAAGGTCCTACTGCAAATTGCATTTATGAAGGGAAAACACCAGGACACAATCTAAGTTACTGATTCACATGGAAATGTTGCCTTGGCATGCTACTTTCTTTGAGGGAGGTAGTAAATAAGTTCTACTAATATTATTGAAAAGATATTTCTATAAACAAGTAGCAACACAGTCCTTCAGAAGGTTGTGTTTGCTCTCCCCAGTGTAACAGGAACTTAGGCATAGTTCAGTGTTAATGAAAGGTCCAAGTAAAATAACAGAAAATCAAATTTACCATTGAAGGAGGGGGGAAAAAATTCCCTGCTTGGAAATAAAGTGTATTTGGAAAATTCTACTTCTAAGTAGTTAGGCAAACAAAGTACATTTCAGTGCAAGATATTTTGAGCTTTAAGTTCTTCCACCATAAAACTACAATATCAAGTACAGACATATAAAAGATGTGTCAATCCTTTCTCATTTTATTAAAAGTTTTGTCAAGAATTATTCTGTAATGTTGATACTACTGTTACAGTGGGCTACAGAAACAACTTTATCACACATTCAGGAAGATGCTAAACAAGGTTAAACATGATGTAACTAATAGTTGGAGTAAATACTATACAACCACACATATACCATTATTACAAGAATAATTTTGGTATAAAAATTCCAAAGTCTTCCTCTCAATTTCCCATACAAACACTATAAATTTAATGTTATAGCTGCTAATTTCTTCCTGATAAATAGATACTCTGTATTTTCTGGAAAAAAAAAATCTGTTTCCGAGTGGAAGAGTACTGCATTGCAGTTCACTCAGTGCCCAGTGCTTTTTTCCCTAGCCCAACCTCAAAAGACCTTGGTCTGTGACATCATAAAATAACCAACTTTTTTAAATGTCTAACTAGTTAGAGAGATAAATAATTTTCTGCTCAATCTAAACTATTGAATTAAACCTCTATCACAGTTGAGGAAATGCGATAGAGGTACTTTCATAGTCTAGCATCCTAAATTTAATCATTATTTGTTTGTATCCTCAGTTAAATTAGAGTGTGATGTATGACAAGCTGCATAGAGAAGAACAGCTTTTGTAGCATTAAGAAAACATTTCTCTGCTAAGAAAAAAGTTATCCAGTACAAAATTCTTAAATTTCAAATAATATATAATAATTTAAATGCAAGCAATCTAAACCAAAAAAGCAGAACTTGTCAAAGGGGAATGGAATTTTAAATTGATTTTAAAAGAGCTAAGATTTCAGTCATGCTCATAAAAATGAAATTCACTTGTGGATTATTTCTTAAATATATTAAAAAAATTAATCTAAATGTATTTATCAAAATCTTCATGAGTTCACTGAATACTCATGTACTGTTCAATTTTACCACTTCAGGTATTAATAAGATAAAAATAAAAGACAAAAAATAACTTAGATTTATTTTTTTTGCATTGGATGCATTTTCTTAGTCCTCACTTTTTTTTTCAAATCAGTGAGAATTTACATTTGTGTTATTATGTTCAAGAGCAAATCATCTCTTTGAATATGGCCTTAATTTATTTGTAGAATTGGAAAGAGTTGACCACTCAACATCCTGTGTATCTGTTTTTGAGACTCCTACTCCCTGTGGTACCCTCATGGTGACTGACAGGAGATACACAGCTGAAGGGGTGGAGCAGAGTTTCTCCAAATGTGTCACATGCATGAAGGAGACATCAGCAGAGGACACATATAGAGAGCTCAGTGTTTTGCATAGAGGGCTCCTGACATCCATAAGCAGAATGACCTCCCAAAACAGCTTATTCTATGTGTTAAGGTTCAGAAAGAGGACAGCCTACAGCTGAGTACTGCCCTGATTGTTTTTCTCTAAATTCTTCTCACCAAAGAAAAACAAGGATGTGGATATAAACAATAGATGCTGAGGACCCAACTAACAGTGGTAAAAGCCAATGATATTTAAAGTAAAGTAGAGGATAATCTTGCCAATGTTAGAAATTGATTTTAAAGGCATTCATGTATGTATTTGGGCATTTATAAAGGTATTCAAAGACATACAAGGCTAGAAGATTGGCATCCTCTTCTTCTAAAAACCCAATCCTCTTCTCTGGATACAAGTCAAATATTTAAATTAATCTACCATGGAATGACAGGGACAATTTACTTACACTTTTGGAAGATCCCAAACCACCTACATCCCCATATAACAAGTGACCCATAGAATATTTTGTCATACAGAGTCTCAAGTCTGGTTTTGTTGGGTTTGGGTATTTTAAACAGAATTATTTTTCATATGGAAAAGACTGGAGATACCCATCTGCTTTTATCTGACTTGCCCAGATCCCATTAGAAAATACAGTGCTGAAGAATTAGAATAGCACATTTACTTACAGTCCTGCCGTTCTGGTTATTTAAAGGGTTAACTTACATGCTCTAACTGCTGTTTTGAGGATAGCAAACTACCACTGAACACCTTGCATTTATTTCCAATAGAGATTTTAAAATGTTAGCTATTTTTTTTAAATTCAGATTAATAAGAATGCTAATTCATATGTGGTATCAACAACCTGGTTAATATAATGAATTTTATTAGGTAATGTGCATTTACTTTTTGATTAGATACACATTTGATTGAAAATCTCAGTTTATGCTACAGCATATGAAAGGATTGCTGGCTTTTTGTTGATATAGAATGCTTGGTGACTTTTCTTAAATATTTAAACAAAAACTTTAGACATAGTTCCAGCTTCTTATTCCCTTGGGTTTGCTGCAAGTTCATCTTCCCTAAAAACCTAACCAAGGACAAGGGAAAGACAGGTAAAAAATGTAAGGATGGGATGAGCTCTCACTTTCTGACTTGTTCTACCATAGATTTCAAAAAAGAAGGTTCTGCTGCTTGTGATTTTGACAGGAGACACTTACGTCTAACAGAACCCTCGTGGCTTTAACCCTAAATCTGTATGTTAAAGCCATAATGAGACTATGAAAGGACAGAGGAAGAGCCTGTTTTTTCTCTCACTTAACACCTCTTGTGTTAATTTTAGTGGAATTGTTCCCATCTTGCAATTATGCAAACAGAAATACAATCAGACTCTTAATAGCACAAAATGTATATTTTCTCTCCTCTATAACTCTCCTGTGTTAGTTTGGTACCATATTTCCAGGGCCATGTCAGTCTCATTGATGACACCGGTGCATAAAAAACATAGATGTTTGGGCAGAAAACCTTAAAAACTGGCAACAGAAAACTTTGACTCCTATCCAGCTAAAAACATCCATGGTCTTGGAGGTTATGCAAGGCTCTGGCTGCAGATACTGACTGTTGGACAGTACAAAATATTCAGAGACAGATTGGCCTCCAGTGTAAGGTCAAGTAAAAATGCCTCTGTGTGTGGCAGAGAAAGTTTAGTAAATGTGAAGGAAAGAAATATCATAAAACTTGTATTTGTTGCCTGGTGATCCAGATAAAATTAGATACTCTTTGTACTAGTCACTGTAAGGCAGAGTAGCACCATATCTTAGGTCATTTTACAGTTAACATACATAATGACATAGCCAAAAACTTTTAAAAGTATTTATTCTCACAGCATTCTCATTAGGCATAGGAACCGAAGTCTCCAAAGCCCAAACTCATCACACCTACCTTGAGGCATTTGTCTGGGGTCATTAAGGCCCAATAAATAGTGATCACACCCAATAAATAATCGGTAGTTCAGCCCATCTAAATTTCCCTGGCCCTGTGGAAAAATTTTTTTTCTCCACTAGCAATCTAATCTTCCTTTAGTCCCTAAATTTAATGGGAGGAATCCACACATTGTGATCTTATCCCAACTTCACCAGTTATAGGAGAGACTGCAGCTGAGTAGGAGTACCAGTCAGATCTCTTAGGTGTCAGGCCTTAATTACTGAAATGTTCTGCCATTCATCTTCCTTTCAGACACAATAGGGAGAGTCAAATGAGAATAGAATTGCTGAGTAATTATCCTAAGATGAGATGACCCACATCCTATGTGGCACCTGTATGTATTCTGCTGGTTTTCTTGTTTCCCAGTTGTTCCCCAGATATAAATTGGTATTTCTCATATCTTGTCCAATGATAGAAGCTTCTTTGTTCTTTTTACTTCCTATTTCCCAACCAAGGCCCTGTAGTTCGAGATAAACCACAACATCTCTGTTAGGGAGTTGCTGAAATCTTCTTTCACAAACAACCATTTCTGTCCAGAGTTTTCTTCAGGTTCTGGTTTCTTGAAACAGTAACACAAGTCTGAAATATTCCCATGGCTCTCTCTATGGGTTGAGAGCTTGTTTTGATGTAATAAAACAGCTTTGTAAGTATTTATAATCTAAAAGTGTAAGTGCCATGGATAGCAAAGAAATGCATTTTAAGTGGAAGAAATACAGAGAAGAGTTTGGTGTCAACACTTATTCTCTATGTTCCAAGCTCCCATACTGGCAGCCACCTCGTCATAGCAGAATACAATTTGCAAAGAGAGCATTAATTCTTTCCTTCCAAACTGCTAGAAGTTCGGTTACAGAAATAGCTTGTATGACTTCCTTGCATTTTTTTCAAGATAAATGGTATTTATTACCTCTAACTTAGGTTCTAAAAGTTAAATCTTTATTTCTAAATAAGTCACTCTATGTGATGTGTTCACCAGCCAGGAACAGACATTTGTGAGTGGCAGTGCATCATTATCTTGTCTTTAAATCTGTGTTGGGATATTTCTGCAAATGTCTGTATCCTTTTTAGGTCCCAGGGCAGAGTGCACCAGAGTCTGGACCTTTAACACATGTACCGAGCAGAGGAGGTATATGAAAACATAGGCAGAGCGCCACAGATCATTGTTATCTCAAGTGTCATGCTGAACAAAACTGGACAGGAACAATGGCAGCAAAGGACTGGTCAGAGTACACTGCCCAATACATCAGGTATTTTGATATTTCAAATATAATGAGACATTTCTCCTCGGAAAAAATATAATTAAAACATTGCATCTCACAATCAAAGATTAAGGAGTCAGAAAATAAAGGAAGGATGCCAGTCCTTTTACCAGATTCTTGTCCACTCAGTTGAACAAAATGAAGATCTGTGTTGACTCCTACTACATTTTTAATTCACATTTCTTTGGAAAGAAAATATGCTGGACAACTTGTTTTGTGAGACACACACACACAGCTCAACTGAAGATGTGTTTGTCCTTAAAGAAGGATCTGGATCAACTGAGAACTGAAAGGTGTTAAGATAGTCAATAGTTTTCTAATTAACATATTTATGGGATTACTGAAGCCCAGAAAAACTACAGGGAATTTGAATAGTACAAATTTGATCAGGGAAATAAAGATTCTTTTTATGTATGACTGCAGCTATCTACAAAAACTTTTACAATACATTTCTTTATTTCTTCTCAAGCTGCCTAGCTTCATAATATTTATAACTAGTTTCATGTCTATGTGTTCATTTGATGTTGTACTTCTGATTAATCAGGACAGAATTCTTAACTATACTAAAACAGCATATGGTCAATGAGGGCTCAGCAACTTCTAGCAGTACTTTTTCTTTGAATTTACTTTTACTACAAATAGAAATGTTAGAAATATATTTATGATGATAGCAATTTATTTGTTACTACAAATTACTGCATTTTACATATTACTGTCATCAACTTCAAACAAAGTATCTTAAATCAGAAAAACTGTAACAGCCTACCTACTACTCTCACTTTATGGCAGTGCCAATTTGTATTCAGCCATACAGTCAAAACAGTAGAGTTCTTAGTTTATTATTCAGCTGAAGAAATACAGACAGGCTGAACAGTTGGGTCATAAGATGGGAACACACTTCTCTAGAAATCTAACCAGTGCAAAAGTATAGGTGCTTCGTGCAAAACTCAGAAAAAAGAAAGTGCTTTGTGTCTACATGTGTGTTTAAAGAGTCCAAATTTTCTCCTAAAGCAACATTATAATGCAGATTGTGTTTCGAAAGGAATTCAGGTTCTGTACTTCAATTTTGATGAAAAAAAGAACATCAAACTGCTTTCATGTAAAAACAGAAAGGAATTGAAGGTCAGACTTCTGAATTAACATAATTTTTAACATCATGACTAACATAATGATTATTAATATGAAGGGGAATAAAATATTATTCTTTTGAAGTCAACAGCTCCTGTAGTGTTTTTATTGAAATGATAGCTGTACTACCCTGATACTATGAAAGTCTATGGTGATATCTTCTGCTAGAATACGACTTTGAAGGTCATTGAAGGAAATTGTTGGGTTTTTTTCCAAGACGGAGAAAGAGAGATACTGGATTGTGACCTCTTCTCTCAGAGACTTCTTGTACATTTTCTGTTGAACAGCCACTGCTAAGTCACATCAACTGCTTTAGGAACTGGGATAGAGATCAGAATTCCTCCACTACTTCATTACAGAGAGAGATTTAAACACAGGTGTGGGAGGGCTGTCACCTCAATTTTATAATCTCTTCTATATAGTAGCCAGACTTGGTAAGAATGATGGCAACATTCCAGAGTATGCTTTAATCTTTTGTTTAGAGAAGAATTTGGAAGACTGAACATCATCACTATATGAGAACTTGAGCACTGCTGGAATGTGTCCAGAGAAGGGCAATGAAGAAGTTGAAGGGTCTGGAGAGTAAGCCTCATGAGGAGTGGCTGAGGCAGCTGGGGTTGTTTAACTTGGAGAAAAGGAGGCTCAGGGTAGACCTTATTGCTCTCTACAACTACCTGAAAGGACGTTGTAACCAGGTGGGAACCAGCCTTTTCTCACAGGCAACTCATGATAGGACAAGAGGAAATGGCCTCAAGCTGCCCTAGGGGAGGTTCAGGTTGAGCATTGGGAAGAATTTCGTCACTGAAAGGGTGGTTAAGCATTGGAACAAGCTTCCCAGGAAAGTGGTGGAGTCATCATCCCTGGAAATGTTCAAAAGGTATGTGGATATGACACTCGATATGGTAGTGGTGCTGGGTTAAAGGTTGGACTCGATGATCTTGGAGTTTTATTCTTCAATTATTCCATGTTCAAATCACTTTGGTTGAAAACATGAGGAAAGACTAAAACCAAATTTTCTCTTTCTTGAGCATTGTTCTAACTTTTTATATTTTTCCTACTGCTTTTGTGGTTTCTAGGAAAATTAATGTGTGTTCTGGAAACAAAGAGAATAAATGTTTATTACATCTCAGTTCTACACATAAGAGTTCTCACTAGCTGCATATTGTGTGTCTGCTCCCTGGGAGCTCTGGGAAAGATACATTACACTGAGAAAGCTCTCATTTGATGTGGGCCCTCTGACTTCTGAGTTACCTACCATTGACCATAAAGATGGATCACTTATCTCAGGCTGAATGGCCAGAACTGGTTGACTACTATAAGACAGAGAAATAAGCTGCCTTCTAAACACAAATTACCTGGATCAAACCCAATAGCAAATAATGAAGAGATGCTTTTAGAGTTTCTCCTGGTCAGGAGACTATTTCTCATCCTAATACGCTTTGACTGAGCCACTTTGCTCCCACAAATTCATCACTTAAAGACTCAGATATGGGAGCTCTTCTGTAAGAATGGAGCCACACACATAAAGAGGTTCCAGGTAATACAAGAACAACAACCCATAGATTTAGCAGTCCACCATGGGCAGTACACACACAGCTTATTTTAACCTTAGAAAGCAAACTTTCTATGGTTCACCTTGAACTCAACAGAGAAAAAGATATTGCCTGAAATTCCTCCCAGTTCACAGTCTCTATTGTAAATCCTTGAAATTTCCATGGTATCTGTGACAATAGGAATCTAACCACATAAATTTCTCCAAAAGCTGATCAGCTCTTATAGGAACAAGTGGATTGCCCGTATGAAATTTCAGAGACATAAAAACTTGTTGAAAGCAAGATTCAAAGGATGCTTCACAAACTTGATAGTGAGCACACCACTGCGACCCTTTCTGGCCTGTGTTCTGTAACTCATAGATGCTTTCCTATCAAGTATGAAACTGAGGAGACATGTACAGAGGGAAATGTAGTGAAGTACATTGTATGTAACACATTGAAGAATCATACCCTGCTAATTGATAAAGTACCATAAAGTTAATGAATGTTCTGATTTATGTATCTCATTCAAAAGGTAGAATACAAAACTGAGAAGAAATCCCAACCAGGTTAAAGGTTCCTGTTTGATAACTAGAGTTGTTTAAATTTCAGATTACTTTTTGTTAATATGCTGTTCTGTGAGGAAAGTCAGTGTAAAGGTCCCCGTATCATCCTATCAGTAGATTCTACAAATAAAACATGACAAAAAAGAACACAAATACTTCAAATATGGATTAACAATATGTGTGAATACCACATATCGGACTTCAATACTTATCAGATTAAAAAAAAATCAGTTGTTTCCCCCGCAAAGCAATTTTTGCTCCAAAAGTGCAATTTTCTTGAAGAATTTATAGTAAGCATGAAGAACATTTAAAATTTTGAACTGTTATTTTGCTTTGTCTTTGGTATTTTTGGAATTCTGTCTAGAAAGTTAAATTGTCCCTACCAGCATTTCTGAAAACAGATTCAATAAAAATACTTTCCAGTTTTCATTTCAGAATTTTGCAAAAATCCTTTTTTTAATAAAAAGCACTTTATACTGTACAAATAGGGAAAGTTTTTGTGATACTACTTTCCTTTTTAAAATACTACTTCAAACTTGTTTATAATTTCTCTGCAGACTTAACTGTGTGTTGGCCTATTTTATATTAGCAAAGTTACCCAAAAACCAGCAAGCAATATGCATGAAAACTGTCCCCTCAAATCATCCTCACAGAACACTGGTACTCAGTACTGTCTCAGATTCCCTTCTTTCCCACTGGTGATGTGATTTATTCCCAAGGCACCAAAAAAACCTTTAAAATAAACAGTGTATGGCCTTTGACCTCTGCTGATCTGAGAAACAAGATGGATGAGCTGTGCTGTGAGGTTTCACAGACCTCATCCCAATTCTCCTTCCACAATGGAGCAAAGAAGTTTGCACTGCAGATGCGGCTGTAAAGTCAAGACCTTCATTACCATGGACTTGTCCTTAACTTTCTTTTATTATCTAGTGGTTCAAGAAATAAACACACTACAATAGCTACATGTCTCATGTGATACTGTAAAAAGATGACATTATTTCAGTACCTGTTATGCTGAAGTATCCATCTATGTGTTTAATATTCCTAGTACATAAATGTTATTTTAATGTTATACCTGCAGTAAACTTGACCCAGTAGGTTCCAAGTTGGCCAATAATTTTACATAATTCTCACTAGTATGCTGGAAATAAACTCTAAAACTCTGGACGTGATAAAGGTATGTAAAATAATGAGCAGAGGGCAGAAGGGAAGATTATGTTCTCCTTGTCTCAGAACACGTTAAATAGAGCACATTCAGTGCAGATGGAAGAAAAGAAAATAATAACATAAATGAAAAACACTTTTCCTTATAGTAGCAACTATAATGTGAATGCTTTACCACACAAAAAAATTAAGGATTGTAATTTAGTGATGTTCAGTACATAATAGGACATGAATATAGATATTGGAAATCCAAGGAATTGTTATTTTAATTGCAAGGAACATTTTAGAGTGGGTACTAAAATACGTGTTTTGGGGTTTAAGTCAACTTCTAAACTACTGTAGTTCAGAATGTACCCGTGCAGAGCAGATTCTTCTGCTGTCTAATGAAATGTCCTTACATTATCTTGTAACTCTGGCTCAAGACAGCAACAAGATCTGGATGCGATGAATCGTTCCGACTTTGTAATACAACAAGACCTATCAGAGCATCATAGAATCATTTATGTTGAAAAAGACCTCTAGGATCTCCTTCTTCTCCAAGAATTGAAAACTTGATCATTTTGAGATCCCTGTGCCCAGCATGGCCTCTGACTATCATAACACCCACCAGTTTTTCTCTGTTTATGAAAAACAGCTCCAGCTGTTTCTTCAGTTTTCAGAAAAGATAAATGTAAGAACTTTATGTCTGTGTGCACAGGTGTACTCAGATACACAGGAAAACTGAAAACCAGTTTAAAGGCAATATTGGAAACAATTTCAGCAGGTTTAAGATGCTGTCGTGACTAAATTAATTCATAAAAAGATTTGGGAGTCTGTCTTTCGTTTCTCAATCCAGTCTATATGACCAAAGTCCATAAGTACATGTCGAAGTGGAAAGTGGAATTTAAAGACATTTTTTGTGTCGTTTCAACAATATCGCATGTAGAACTTTTCTGTTCAACAAGGTCATTTTAACAAAGCACAATGGTTTAAAAAAATAAAAGAAAATAAAAATAAGGAAAAAAAAATCTCCTTTATAAATATAGCATTTAGAAAGCCTAAGCATGATCTGCATGGAGTGTAACTGCATCAACTTTAATGGAGTTACGCAGCAATAGTGCATTTTTTCCCTTGTGTTCTAGATCTTCATAGAGTAGATCTGATTTTCAGTAAGAACAGAAGGGAAATACTATGTAATCTGTTATATTTTTATAAAAGTACCTTTTTACTTTTGTAAGTACGTTTTGCACTAGTTTGAGGAGAGTCATCTTGCATCAGAAAACTAACAAAATACCTATAAATGCATAGAACCATAGAGAACTATGTATTTAACTGGAATCTACTAAATACATTTCATGGCAGATGAAGAGCCATAATCCAAAACATATGATACTGTTTCATTAGTGCTAACTTTATGAAAATGAAAACCATTTGGAGTGGGTTTTTTGGTGTATTCTTATTGGGATAGTATAGTATATGCATCAGTACAGAGTTCAGCTTTTCTGAATACAAACTTCCTCATTCTAATTTTAATCATATTTGTGCATTGTAAAAAAAGCACAAAACAAACAAGCAAAACCCCGATACCTGTTTTCATGAAGGCAAAGATCTGTTACAACTGGTTGTTTTTAGACAAAGAGTGAATTATCTATTCAGATAGCAGCAGGAAAAAGTGACTACTCAAAAGTGTAAAATAAAACTGGATTACAGCATTCAGTCCAACAAAAGCAGACAACTAAGAAGTCTAAATAATAGAAATAATTGATTTATATTTACATATAATTTTATTCTGAGGAATTCTTCATCTATCTTGCTGTTAGTTTTTATTGAAAGTCTTAGTTTTGATGAACATTCTGTAGTACTACTAAGGGCTTGTTGAAAATGAGGATAGTTAAAATTGCTCGTAAAAATGCAAAACATTATTCTCTTTTTATGTGTTTCCTTCACTGAACTCTATAAGTGAGCTGCCTTAGTTAAACAGGATTCTTTATGCATTAATAAAAAATAATTCATCTGAGTCTAGGCAGACTTCGAGCTTTCTCTCCTCATTGAGATGTAAAAATTGAAATCCTAGGACTTCAGATAAATCGAAACCCGAAGAATCAGCTCAAAGCCAAAATTGTTGAAGCAGGGCAGACTATGCCTCAATTCTACCCCTGTAACTCTCCTTATTTTTCATCATTGCCTTTCTTCTCTGAGTTCTGGAAGGGAGTTAAACTGGTATCCATCCAAGAGGTAGAGGACCTTTGCAGGAAGTCAGCACATACTCCAAAGTTAACTTCTTGGAGGGAAAAAATAGCGTTATTCTTCAGGGACTGGTTATTAGATTATTCAGCAAGATTTGTTTAATTTAACTTGTCTTTTTTAATGTATTATTCATTATACAAAATAGCCACGACAGAGCAATAAGAAGGTCAGTATGATAGCCTGCACCAAAATAAAGGTAATTTTTTCCTGGGTTATACAGCAAAAAGATGAATAATTAGTGTGATACAAAAGAAATAGGTGTATAAACATGAAGGAGAGAAGGAGAGTGAACCAATTATTGTTAACTGGTGATGACAGAAGTTAGAATCATCACGTAATGATGATTCTGGTATTCTAGTATATAGTCTTATGATATAGTCTTATGATTTAATGAGTATTAAAATGCAAAACATCTGCTACACAATATGATTGTACACAATGTGCATAATGAACATATCTCTTAGTCTTTTTTAAATGATGTTTGCACATGGGCAAGTGATTATGCAGATTTTTATAGAACAACAATATCACAAAATGGGTCATATTAGGAGGGACCCCAGTGGGTCCTCTGGTCCAACCTCCCTACTCAGGCAGTGTCATCCTAGAGCACATTGCACAGGACTGTATCCAGACGGTTCTTGAATATCTTCAGCGAGGGAGAGACCACAATCTCTCTGGCCAATCTGTTCCAGTGCTCAGTCACCCACGCAGTAAAGAAGTTATTCCTCATATTCAGGTGGAATTTTCTGTGCATCAGTTCCTGACTGTTGCCTCTTGTCTTATTCCTTGGTGCTGCTGAGAAGAGCCTGGCTCTGCCCCCTTGACACCCTCCCTTCAGATACTTACAGACATTGATGAGATCCTCTCTCAGATGTCTCTTCTCGAGGCTGAACAGAGGGATGCTCCAGTCCCTTAACCACCTTCCTAGTCCTCTGCTGGTCCCACTCCAGGAATTCATGTCTCTCTTGTACTGAAGAGCCCAGAACTGGACACAGCACTCCAGATATGACCTCACTGAGTAGAGTGACAGCTCATTTCAGAGACAACTTTACTTTCCTAATACTCATATATAGTTCTCTTTTTATTATTAATAATTTGCAAGCTTTCAACTTTACAAGTTTTGACATTTCAGAGGAAAAAAAGGATGTTACTAATGTTAACAGTATATGCATGGTGGTTAATTGCTAATCAATATTGTACCGCATTTTTCTATTTGTACTTGCATTTGAGTAGAGTATTGGTCACTTCTTTCTGAATTTGCTTAAGGACTCTTCACTTCTCCTAATTAACTCCGGAGTTGTATTTCTCAAAAAGTAGAATCTAGTCAAAGATTGAGAGAGGAAGAAGGAGACAACAGAGTCTCTGATTTGTATCTCTGCTCAATTTACTTTGAGCAGGATCAAAAATGCTACTGGCAGACCAAACTGGGCACTTTTAGTTCCCACCTAAATCCTGTTTGCAACACTTAAGTGAGGCATAGACCTTCATTGTCAAAGCAAAGATGAATTTCATCATTTATTACTAAACCAGGAAGTAATGCAGCAAAAGACATAAATAATTTTTCTAAGGTCTAGTTTCAAATGCAGGATTGTTTGTACTGAAGCAGAAACTCTAGAGAGAGACAAGAAGTTCAAATGATCACACATTTCTTAAAAATTAATGATAGCATATTTTTCCCTTCTGATTCTTCTGTGCAAATATTGATCTCTTTCCATTGTTTCTGCAGAGTTTTGAAAACTGATTTGAGTGTCTTACAAATACAAAATATCTGCAATGTGGGAATGGAATAGTATTTTCTTGGAATTAGCTCTTAGACTACCTGGAATAAGGCTAAATAGTCACAGCAGTAGCGATACTAATTATGTTAGCATAGGATTCTAATCTTATAATATTTCATAGCCCTCCACAGACCTATCTATCATTTCATAGAATCAAGTGGCAATGCATTCAGTGCCCTAAGAAGTTTTTCGGAAGTAATAAGCAAACTGCAGAAATGTCTGTTTTGCATCCAAACTCATGCTTTAAGATTTTGGTGTTAGCAGCTTGGCACCTGTGTGTGTAACATGGGATCTTACATTGCCGCTTGTATTTTGTTCCTATTTTTTAGCAATTTGTGTGCAAAGGAAGGGTGAGAGATGATATGGGTAGGATATCAGATACAAATTTGTTTGTGATCTTCTGTGTTTATGCAAACTCAAAGGAAAAAGGGCAAGTGGATTTTTATAGAAGAGCCCCATAACCACTACATGTGTAGTAAGGAAGAAAAAAGACCCAAACAACCATTTTAAAAAAAAATTCAACTATACTGCGATTTTCTTCTCTTACCTTGACAGCCAAAGATAATCAAAGATCAGCACCACCCACACCCATGCACCCTCTCAGATTACAAAATGGGATTTGGTGACAGTCTTGCAGATGATGTCCAGGCATGCAAGAGAGATTTGGGGTGAACTAAATCCCAGTACTTACCATCTGGGCTTTCTAATGGACATGACTCTCTATTAAAAATACGTTGCAAATAGAATTTACCCATCTTCATCTCTGTGCTCAAATGCTCCCTGTAAGGTTGATTAAGTTGTAACAGATGATGAAAGCAAATTAATTGAACTTCTAGGTGTCAGCTGCTCCATCAGTAAGGAGAGAATCACAAATATAAGAGATTAAATGAGCAATGTGATTAAAATGCTATCCATGTGCTTGAAAAAATCCTAGTGATTTTAGGAATGTTAGAAGTTTCAAGATTGCCTCTTCTTCAGACTAAGGTGAGAAATCCACAACATTTGTAAAAGCAGAATGAGCATCCTCAGACTGTTCAATGTATAACACCACCAGTGGCAATTTTATAGCACTTTTCAATGAAAGTGCTCTAAGCATTTCAAACAAGACATCCTGTTTCATTAGCTTTATTTTACAGTTGTGATGGAACAAACATACTGAAAAAGTGGCAAAAAAAAATGATGGAAACAAGATCGCTACTGAGGTCTTGCAACTCCAAATTCAGCTACTCTTTATTTAACTGTTCTTAGGCTACCTTGTAGGTGTCCTGAAGATGTAGACTGTTCAGGAAGGAGACATACAACTTTATGTGCTTCTCATGACCTTGGGAGGGTATGCATGTAGTAGGTTCAGTACAAGTGTGTGCACGGATATGAGAATCCATAACAAAATTGCTGCAGTGATGTGAAGTGGATTCAATATTAGCTGATCTTTGCACCTACTTCCCACTCTGACCCAGTTCCACACCAGCCCTGTTGTCAGCACTCCATAGACCACAGCCAGCATACTGCATCTGGCTTTGGGACCCAGAGTGAGAATGAAATCAATAAACAGGAGAGAGTTCAGTGGAGGACTATCAGGATGGCCAGGGATGAGAGCACTTGCCCTGTGAGGAGAGGCTGAGGTACCTTGGCTTGTTCACCTGTGATTTTGTAAAGGGAAATATTCTGCTTCTATTCGGGACAATATTACCATATATGCAGGCTTTGTGACATGTGAAGATCTTGTTAACATTGTGATACTGTTAATAAAGAAAAATATGTAATCCTTCATCTACTCCACTCATAATCTCTGAAATTACTATGTCAGCAATTTTAACTAATAATGACTGTGGGTATATAAAAAGGAATTTAATGGCACTTAGAAAATCAGAACCTATCAGACTGAAATAGGTTTTCTCTTAGCCTGGAAGCAGATGTTTTCACTGTAGAGAAAAAAGAAAGAAAAAAAAGAGGTTTTTTACATGTAAGTGTATTGCTTACAGTAGAAATAACAAAAGAACAGTACAGTACAGGAATTAAAGTACAGAATGAAGAAATGAACATCTGTCCCCTGTTCAAGACTGTAAATATTTCAATACAATTGAAACCACAATTTCTAAAGTAAAACAAAACAAAAAAATATCTACTACTAGATGCTTTATTATTACAAATCCATGTATGATAAAGATAACATGAAGTTAGTAATTGAGAGATAGCATTTAAAATTATATGTTCTACAACAAAGTGTTTAGAAAGGTTTTTATGCAAATCTTGTCTAGACCTTAATCTTGAAAATAATTAAGCACATGTACACTTGTACCTGTGAAAAATCGCTCAGATGAGTCAAGCTATTAAGCTTACAAGAATGGATTAAAAACAACACAGAGAGGGCCATTTATACTTAAAAAGACTTAAGACTAAAGTGACTTAGGTATCACGCTCTGTTAGTTTCCATCAGTCTTCAGAAATAGAATACCTGCATATGGGTGCAGTGTCATGCCTGAAGCCTCAGTGCTTCATAAAAACAGTCTACAAAATTAGCAATTAATAAAAACGTAATAAATCATATACTTCTAATGTAAAGTATGTTTTCTAAGAGGAAACAGAAACATTAAATGGGCCTTCAATGTGTAGAGGACTGTGAAAGTCCAGTATTAGATATGTCAGACTAACTAAATGTGCACAGTACAACTGTTCTGAGTATGTCTTCAGCATTGCTGAAGAATTGGACTTCTATTCACGTGTACAGACACTCCATATTGTATCTGTACCATTTCACTTTTCTGTATCTATCCATATTTGCATCCCCAGCTTGTGGCTTCCTCAAAATAGCCCTGCTTGTGAAGGTATCACTCTTGACTCCTGACTAAGTTAGTGAGTTCATTTCATTACATATAATTGTTTTAGAGAATTAACTAACACTGTGGTTTAGATCCAAAGCATAATCCTATTGACACACAAAAGCAATGAATTAAACACATATATATAGTGTGAAATTGGGTATTGAATGAGAATTTTTCTTGCAAATTGTTTGGATTACATAGGTTGTTAAAACTTACAATTTGTCTTGTACCTGAACCATTAAGTAAATAGTGGGGGCCAACACATAGACCATATGACTGATACTGCATAGTGGATGTAAGAATCACAGTCTCAGAAACTGTATTCGCAACAGTTGCAAATGAAAAGGTCCTCTAACCTAAGAATGGATCAGCCATTTGACCTAGGCAGCCATTGCAAGGTAAGGCAATCATTTGGGTAATTATGGTACTGGCTGCCTAGATTTTTCATACTCTCTGTTTTAAAAAAAATTTTATCAGATATCATATTCTAGAATCTAAGATTTTATTTGAACTCCTGATTGGAGATAATAACAAGAAAACACCTAACCTCAGTTCCTTAGAGAGTAAAAGAGCAAGTAATTAGAAGAAAACATGAAAACACCAAGAAGAATTTACAATAAACAAGCAAGAATAATTTATTAAGATGAAACCAAAACAAAAAACAAGCTACCTAAGATTATGAAGATTAGAACTGCCAGTCTTTTTTTTTAAGTATTAGAATATTACTGGAGAGAGAAAAAATTTGATACATGCACTTAGACGACTCCAGTTGTCTTGAAAACCTCTTCAGATAAACTCTGCAGTTTACTTTGGAAAACTCCTTAGATGATTGAAATTTAATTGTGCACACATTCAAACCAGTGATCAAAAACCATTAAAAATAGTAACATTTCAGAAAAACTGGAATCATTTGAATATGGTGTTGTCCCTGCTGAAATAATAATCTTACAAAACTTCTGCTATTCAACCTGCCATGCATGCAGACACAAAGCATATTTACGCACTTGAAGGAAAAAGGCTGTACTTTTTTGTTTTCTTCGTTGCTGTTTGGTTAAGGTTTTTGAGACTTTTTATTACAGAGTTGCACTCATAGAGTCTGTTAGTCAAAGTCTTCCCTGTATTTCCTGATGATATACTATACTTACCAAACTATCTGTAGAGACACATGTGTATGTATTCTGTTATGATAAACTAATAGGATCCTACCCTCAAGTGACAAGTATTACAGCATCAGGAATGGTAGAAAAAGGATGATACACAAAGGTAAATTTTCAACACTATTGGGAATAGACAGAAACTCACTATTTACCAGCTGAGAGTGTATTCCCTGATATTTTGTGTTAAAAGCATAGCTGCAATTTGCCCACATATTGTCAAAAAATTTGTTATAAAAATGTGGGTTTCCAGTGGTTTTGCATGTCATTCTCTGGCATGTGACAAACAGAAGTGATTTTTTTTGCAAGAAATGTTTTATAGAGCACTCTTACCTCGATTCAGTGGATTGTAAATTATCTGCAAAAGCAGAGTTATCCTATTTCATACCTGAAACCAATATATAACCAAAAGGGTTTTGAATACTGTCAGGCATTCAGAAATATGCGGCTCTGATTTTATTACCGGTATAAAATAGTTACGGAAACACGAATTCATTATAGCTTGTCTCTTTTATTTAATATGAATAGAATCAGCGAATTATAGAATCATTAAGGTTGGAAAAGATCTCCAAGATCATTTAGTTTAACCTTTGACACAAAACCACCATGTCAAGTAAGCCATAGCACTAGGTGCCACGTCCAACTGTTTTTTAAACTCTTCCAGGGATGGTGACCCCATCACTTCCCTGGGCAGCCCGTTCCAACTCTTAGCCACCCTTTTGGTGAAGAAATTCTTCCTGATGTCCAACCTGAACCTCTCCTGGCGCAGCTTGAGGACATTCCTCTGGTTCTCTTTCTAGTTATTTGGGACAAGAGGCCAATCCCCACCTGGCTACATCCTCCTTTCAGGTAGTTGTAAAGAGCAATAAGGTCTCCCCTGAGCCTCCTTTTCTCCAGGCTAAACAACCCCAGCTCCCTCAGCCACTCCTCATATGACTTTCTGTCTGGATCCTTCACCATCTTCATTGCCCTTCTCTGGACTCACTCCAGCACCTCAATGTCCTTCCTATAGTGAGGGGCCCAGAACTGGACATAGGATTCAAGGTGAGGCCTCACCAGTGCCAAATACAGAGGGACAATCACTGTCCTAGTCCTGCTGGCCACACTATATTTGATATAGGCCAGGATGCCATTGACCTTCTTGACCACCTGGGCACACTGCTGGCTCACGTTCAGTTGCTGTCAACCAACTCCCCCTGACTCTTTTCCCCTGGGCTGCTTTCCAGCCACCCTTCCCCCGGTCTGTAGTACCTCTTGGGGTTGTTGTGACCCAAGTGCAGGATAGAACTGCAACTTTTAAATGTGATACTGATGACGCATGACTAATTGTGCTGGTTTTGGCTAGGTGAAAGTTAATTTTTTTCATAGTAGCTATTATGGGGCTATGCTTTAGGAAAACAGTGTTGACAATTCAGGAATGTTTTTGTTATTGCTGAGCACTGCTCACACAGAATTGAGGCCTTTTCTACTCCTCACCCCACTCCATCAGCAAGGAAGATGCAGATGCACAAGAAGCTGGGAGGGAACACAGATAACCCCAATGACACAAGGAATATCCCAAACCATATGTCATCATGCTCAGTATATAAATCTGGGGCAAGATTAAGGAAGGGTACATTTGGAGTGATGGTGTTTGTCTTCTCAAATCACCATTACATGCGATGAAGCCCTTCCTTCCTGGGTATGGTTGAACACCTGCCTACCCATGGGAAGTGATGAATTAATTTCTCATTTTGGGTTTTTTGTCCATGTGTCTTCTGCTTTACTTATTAAGTGTCTTTATTTCAACTCACAAGTTTTCTCACTTTTACTCTTCTGTTTTCTCCTCCATCCTGCTGGGGAAAGTGAGCTGAAGGTTGTGTGGGGCTAAGTTGCCAGCTGGGGTTAAAGCACAACATTGTCCAAAAGTCTGTCAAAACATAGTATGTCAAATTCAGCTTCCTTTCACAAACATATCACAATCTGTTTTGATGGGGAAGGGATGTAGTTTAATTATTTGTTTTTAATCTGACTCCAGACCTGACATATGGCACCTCATTAAGTTCTCTTCACTTGTTCTGTTAAAAACAACTATCTGCAAAGGAGGCATGCAATTTCTGGGACAAAAAATAAACTCATAAAACTTTGTGTCATCTTATAAGGTAATTCAACCTGTACTGAACATCCAGCTTTTGGGTTTGAAGGATAACTACCACAGCACATGTAACAGCTTGGTAGCAAATAAACTTTTCATTTATACCTCAGAACTTTTCCCCTGCCACAGATTCCAATGATCTACCAAAATCAAATAATAAATTCATAATCCACTACAAAAATGAAGGTAAGTATGGAAAATCTGAAATAAAATCAGAAAGAAAAGGACATGGGTAAGTTGATTTCTGACATAGGCAGTACCTTAGTATCATTCAGTCAGATTTTTGAAAGCCAAAAATGCATTCTATAGCATATAGAATTTCAAGACAGATAAAGTGGCTGTGACATTATTTGAAATGGAAAAATATGACAGTACTTTTTCAACCTCAGTCTAACACAGCTAGTCATTTAGAATTTAAGCTAAGGCTTTCACAGGGGATGAATCATAGAATTATTGAATGGTTTGGATTGGAAGAGACCTTAAAGATCATCTGGTTCCAACCCTGCTGCTGTGTGCAGGGACACCTTTCACCAGAACAGGTTGCTCAGATCTCCATCAAACCTGACCTTGAACACTTCCAGGGACTGTGCATCCACAGTTTCTCTGGGCAATGAAAGTCACCAAAAAAACCCAACAACCCCTTCAAGAACAATACATAAAGCACAGAGTTACCACGAGGTATATCATGGAGCATTAGGGTAAAATAATGGTATCTTGAATTTGCATAGCACATTTCATCTGGGCAATCAAAAGTACTTCAAAGGTATGTGGTTTAGGCCCTGCAAAGGTGTTCTGACTATGCGTTCTCTAAAACGTGTATTACTCTCTTCCTGGATTTCCATTTATATTGTTCTTGGTGACCCTCTTTGCCCATGGAAGCAAGCAAGATTTCAGTCCTTGAAGTGCAAAACAGTCCAGGGCAACAACATTTTATCCCTAAAGTTTTCTGCCTAATACAACATACTCCAGCCTGAGAAATAACTTGAGTTTTCTAAGAGTAATTTTTCTAGGATCTTACATCTCCCATCACTCTTAGTACTTTGATGTGAAGCACCAATCTCCAACCTTTTCTGGAAGCTGTGCAACAGAGGATCAGGTGATTCACATGTCAAGGCAGAGCTCAGATTTCTTTTGTTGTGGGTCAGATATTATATTTACAGTGATATTTAAGTCCTCAAGTATGTGTTGGAGAGCCAGATTACAGCAGCAGCAGCAGCAGCAAACCCTATTGTGCTATAATTTTCCAGTACTGTTTTGTAAAGGATATTTTAATGGAAAGATTTTACTGTTACTTGAGAACAAAACATGTTTAGCTTTTCTTAGGAAGCATGCTGTATATTATCAGAAAAAGTTGCTTTATACTAAGTGAAGGAGCATGATAGATAAAATCATCAAGTCAAAACAAAAAGTTGAAGAGTTTAAGCAGCTCTTCAGAAATCTAGAAATCTCTTTCTCATGTTTTTAATACCACAAAGGCTCCGGGTTCTCTGTTGGTAATGTTAAAGCGCTGAAAAGATCCACAAATTTGGAAGGAATGTGTTATAATTTGACATAGGGAGAATTCTATAACTTGGAGTTCGACCCAGAGAAATTACAGGTTTTGCAATAGGGTGAATATCCCCCTTGCTTTTTCCACAGTCCAACTACATAATTCCTTGTCTTATTTAAAAAAAAAAAAAAAAGAAAAAAGAAAAAAGAAAAAAAATTACTCGAGGATGTTTTGCTCCCATATTTTTAAATACCTTCCTTAATGTTGACAGATATTCAGTATAATTTCTGCTTGTGCTGTGAACATTGTCATTCCTTCCTAAAGGATGAGGATACCTCTCAAAAATTTTTGTGGCTCTCTGAAAATTGTCTAGCACTGACGATATCCCATATGGCAATCTACTGTGCTAGGTGAAAAATCCTTACATTCTTACTCCAGATTCAGTAAGTAGTAGTCCTTTAGCTTACTACAGATTTTACAGACATCTGCAACCCTGAAAAACCTGCTATGTAGAAAAAAGGATAACAAATCTAGAAAACTGAGATGTGATAACTTTGAAACCTTCTCAGGGCAGACTGGGAAAATGTGTTCAGAAAACTGCAGTAATAATGCAGTGTTCTCTTCTTTTAATTCATCAGTCTTAGTTACATTTATATCTTAGAGAGTCAAACATAGAGCTTTTAATCTTAATAAGTAAAACTGTTCTACCCAAGTAACTAGAGCTGCTCTTGTATTCATTAGTGCATTTATACTGCTGATAATTGCAGTCGCTGATTACAGCCACCAAAGGCCATGCTTTGTGTTCCTGTTGACCCCACATTATTACTTGCAAGTTCCCTCTTTCCTCCAGACAGAATGTGATATTTACATTATCTTCCTTTATGTTATTTCTTCTTAAATTAAGGACATCTCTTTTTTTTTTCCTCTTTTTCTGAAAGCTTTTGATTCATATTCCTGTATTTCATAGAATTATAGAATGATTTAGATTAAAATGCATCTTCAAAGATCGTCTAGTCCAACCTTCCTGCCATGGGCAGAGACATCTTCCAGTACATCAGATTGCTCAAAGACTTATCCAATCTAATTTTGAACACTTCCAATGATGAGGCATCCACAACTTCTGTGGGCAGCCTGTTCCACTGTCTCACCACTCTCCTTATGAAAAATTTCATTCTTACGTATCTACCCTCCTTCATTTAAGACTAATAAAAAGCAACTCTCCTTCTCAGAAGCCCCCTTTTTATATTATAAAAACTCAATAAGGCTTCCCCAAAGTCTTGTCTCCTCCAGGCTAAACAACCCCAACTCTCTCAGCCTGTTTTTGTAAGTTTGGTGCTCCAGCACTATAATCATCTTTGTGGCCTTCCTCTGGACTTTCTCCAACAGGTCCATATCCTTCTTGTGCTGAGAATCCCAGAGCTGGACACAGCACTCCAGGTGAGGTCTCATGAGAGCTGAGTAAAGGACAGAATCATCTCTCTCGATCTGCTGCCCAAGCTGCTTTAATGCAGCCTAGGATATGACTGGCTTTCTGGACTGCAGGCAGACATTGCCAAGCCATGTCCAGCTTTTTGTCCACCAACACCATGAAGTCCTTCTCAGCAGGGCTGCTCTTCGTCCATTTGTGCTCCAGGTCTCTTACACTCCCTCAGGCTGCCTGATGTAGGGGTGGGGGTGGCTACTGTTACTCCTGTCCTCCCCACACATGCCTCCTCCTCCACTCCCAGGCAAGCTGCCAGTTCTGGCAGGTCTTGGTACTCCCTTGGGATTCCTCTATCTCAGGAACCCCCTTCCCCTGCACACTGTGATCCCCCACTCTGCTGTGGGACACACCTTTTCTGGAGCTGAGAAAGTTGAAAAAAGTTTTCCATAATAAATAGGGGGTTTTCTTCATGAAGTGCAAATTTCTGTTTCAAATGACAGACAGCATTAGACAAATATATTATAAACATATTCATCCTGTGTAATCCACAATTTCATGCTACTGAAATGATTATCAAAACTACCATCACATTTATATTTTTCCATTTTTGTCTTTAATATGAGTTTCATAAAAGACTATGTTCTTTAGCAAAGCAAAATCTTTTAGTCATGACCTGGCAAACAAATTTAGTAAAGGAATAGGTAACATATATGAAAAGTTTCCCACTGCTTAAAATAAAGTTTCAATCAATTGAGATTTTCCCATCTTCCTTAACATTTGAAAACCCTATGAAAAATAAAGCTAAATGAAATGGTATTAGCTGAAGGATAAAATTTGGTTACAAGTGGGTAAAAAAAAGGAGTCAGAATGGAAAATTATCAACTACATAAAAAAAAATTTGAATTGCTTGACAAGTTTTGAAATCCTTTAGTGATATGCAGATAAACCTCAGCAAACCTAAATTAGGCTGAATAATTTTTAATTAATGTACCACTCTATGATGCTACATATGTAAGAAGGGTGCAGTTTTGTTCCTTCCTGTTTACAAGCTTGCATCTTGTTCAAAATCAAACAGCCAAAAACACAAGACTGTCTGACAAAAAAACAATCTAGAAATCAAAACTGCTCTTTGTCACATTTTGTGTGAAGTTATAGTTTAGTTACTTAGGGATGACAACACCTATGAAGAAACTGAAGAAGCACTTATTACAAAGAGCAACAACTTGATTACTTTAAAATATGACCTTTTTTTTTCATAGTATCTGGAGTTACATTTCAGAGATAAGTAGTTATGGCATAGTCTTCCCTGGTGTTCAGCTGTGAAAGAAGAAAAGTGACTCCTTATGTTGGCTTGTTGACATCTGTATTAAACACAGATGTTCATTATAGATTTTCTAAGCATTGTCACTTAGAAATAGATCACAGATGTTTTCTAGAGGAGATGGAGAAGTAAAACTATTGGTTTTTAATACACAAACTTAAAAAAGCACAACATTGTAATGAAAACCAGCAAGGTGGTCAAAAGTTTGATTCAATATTTTGGACTTTTTGAAAGCTTACAGATTTTAAAAACCTTAACTAATATTTGTTTTTATTTTACCACTTCTCCTTTCATTTTACTCACTGTGTAGAATACCAGAAACAGGATTATGCAGCTCAAAGGTCAGGATAGAGGAGAAGTTTCTCCTGCTGCCATGATTTTATCACAAACCTCAACAGCATTATTTAAGTTGGCAAATGTTGGCATCTGTCAGTGGAGATGTTTCCACACATTAGATTTTTCCACCACAGCAAGTAAAACATGGTACAAAAATAAGACAAATTTCTGGGGGGTTTTTGCACCAAGGTGACAAGCAAATCTTTGTGTAGCCTTTCCGTCATCTGGTCAACTCAAGTGCAGGAAGCTGACCTGCTGCACTGATCCTTGTTTTCTTAGGGAGACACAGAGTTACCAGGGACCTGGCATCATAAACTGAATTTTTACAGGTTTTTTTTCTCATTTTCATTTTGATTATAATAAATGCTTCCAGTGTAAAGCTGTAATGTGGTGCCCCCACACCTATGAACGAGTTGAGAACTCTTCCTGTGATGAGAATTTCTAGTCCTTCATAAAGGGGACAACTGGGATAAGGTGCTTTATAATCACTGGACTGAATAATAGTACAACTGCACCAAATACCACTGCACGCTACCTGTAAAAAGAGTGGCCTTTCAAGGGACTTGCAGGGTGATGAATTACTTACAAGCAACAGTTGAATAGTGGGTGAAAACATAAAATTTTGAGTGATGAGATGGTTCCTAATGTGCAAGCAGGAGAGGTAGAAGGCTGGCTTGGCTGAATAGAAATCTTCTCTTGGAAATAAGGCAAAAAAGGAAGGTATACACCCAGTGGAATCAAGGGCAAGAGAAACAGGAAGAATAAAGAGATGCTGCTTGCCATTGTAGGGGGAAAATTTGTGCAGCCATAGCTCAGCTGGAATTGAAGTTGGCCAGAAATATGGGGGACAATAAAAGGAGGTTTTTCAAATACTATAATGGCAATAGGCAATATGAAAACATCATCAGCCTGTTATAGGACAGCGACCTCATAAAACAAGGACAGAGACAAGGCAGAGGTGTTTAATGCTTTCTTTGCCTCTGTCTTCAACTCTGATTATGGACCAAGGGGATCTCAGGGACCTGAAATGGAGAACCATGATTGCGAGAATGATCAGATCCCAGATGACCCTGAAATTGTGCAGGATCTGCTGCTTTAGCTGTATCTCTACAAACCTATTGGGTCTGATGAGATCAATCCCAGAATCCTCAAAGAGCTGGCTGATGTCACAGCAAAATCTCTCTTCATGATTTTTAAGCAGTCTTGGTAGTCCAGAGAGGTCCCAGCTGAATGGAAACTGAAGAACGTTGTCCCAATTTTCTAGAAGGGCAAGAGGGAGAACCCTGGAAATTATAGGCCTGTCAGTGTTATGTCAGTGCCTGGTAAAATTATGGAGAAGATTATTCTGGGAGGTATTGAAAAACACTTGAAAGACAACACAATCATTGGTCACAGCCAACATGGCTTCATGAGAGGAAAGTCCTGCTTATCAAACCTGATTTCCTTTTGTGACAAGGTAGCTCATCCACCTAGCTTTCCATCAAGGAAAACCAGTTGATGTCATCTTTTCGGTTTTAAGTAAAGCTTTGATACTGTCTCTCACAGACACCTGCTGGACAAACTGCTCAGCATACAGCTGAATAAACATATCACGTGGTGGGTGAGCAATTGGCTCACAGATTGAGGACAGAGGGTAGCAGGGAATGGTGACCTGTCTCTAGTGGGGTTCCACAGGGCTCCATCTTAGGCCCTTTGCTCTTCAATATCTTCATAAATGACTTGGATGCAGGACTGGAAGGAATATTAAGCAAGTTTGCAGATGACACAAAACTAAGAGGAGCTGTTGAATCCCTTGAAGGCAGAAAAGCTCTGCAGAGAGACTTCGACAAATTGGAGGACTGGGCAATCACCAACCATAGGAAGTTCAAAAAAGGGAAGTGCAGGATTCTGCACCTGGGATGGGGCAACTCCTAATGTTTGGACAGAGTAGGGAATGAGAGGCTGGAAAGCAGTACCTCAAAAAGGGTCTTGTGGATCCTGGTCAATGGCAAGTTGAACATGAGTCAGCAGTGCCCTGGCAACCAGGAAGGTCAACTGTGTCCTGGGGGGCATCAGGCAAAGCATCACCAGCCGGTCGAGGAAGGGGATTGTCCCGCTCTGCTCTGCACTGGGGTGGCCTCACCTTGGATTTTGTGTGCAGCATTTGGCACTACAATATAGGAAAGATATTAAGTTCTTAGTGTCCAAACGAGGACAACGAAGATGGTGAAGGGCCTTAAGGGGAAGCTGTATGAGGAGTGGCTAAGGGCACTTGCTCTGTTCAGCATGGAGAAGAGGAGACTGAAGGGAGACCTCATTGCGGTGACAACTTCCTCATGAGGGGAAGAGGAGGGGCAGACACTGATCTCTTCTCTGTGGTGACCAGTGACAGAACCCGAGGAAATGGCCTTATGTTGTGTCAGGTGAGGTTTAGGTTGGATATTCAGATGTTCTTCACCCAGAGGGTGGTTGGGCACTGGAACAGGCTCCTCAGGGAGCCTCACCAAGCCTGACAGAGTTCAAGAAGTCTTTGAACAATTGTTTTAGGCACATGGTGTGACTCTTGTGAATGGTCCTGTGCAGTGTCAGGAGCTGGACTCGATAATCCTTATGGGTCCCTTCCAACTCAGTATATTCTGTGATTCTGTAATGCTCTTACCTGTGACTTCGCTTTTCCCCACCGGGAAACCACTTGAGACCTCAAAATCAAGTTACTGACTTGGCTGAAGTAAAAGTAAATTAGATGGAGTTTAATCTGAAAAATCACCCAAATAAGTAAGCCAGAGCCATGGAATTCGCTGAAATACTAACTGTAACTATTGTTGCATGATTTTTGTTGGCATTTTGAAGCAATATAGTGAATTGAAATCCTGACCTCATGCAAGAAATAATTAAAACAGTGGATGAAATGGTACTTCCACTGAAGTCAGCACATAAAATTTGATCCCAAGTGTGCAGCCTTTTTTATCCCCCCCAAAAAATAGATGGAAATAATTACTCTTTGAAGTCTATATTCATTAAAACTGTATTAAGACATGAAAACAGATATACATGTATTAAAAACGCAGTGCAAAGCTACCTACATTATATTTTGTGCTGAGATTTCTCTTTGAAGCTTGAAATGCACTGAAATATTTTAAGTGAAACACAGAGCAAGAATATGAAAAATAAGGAAACCTCGATGAAGAGTCACAAGAACTACAAGCTCACATGACTAGTTTTATGTGATCCCATCAGAACTTCTAATCCAGAAGTTTAAAAAAAAATAAAGAAATAAAACCAACCAAAAATGACTGAATATCTGTAGTATTTGAAATTATTATGATGACACATGAATATAAGGAAGAGTACAATATAGTATTGCCATCTTATTATAGCACTGCAGCACTCTTTATATTGATTCTTCTCCATGTGGGTGATATTGTAGTTTTGCACAACAGTCTTACTGTTGACAGGACATACGTCACAGAATCACAGAAGGATAGAGGTAGGAACGTGTCTGTGGAGGTCTAGGCCAAACACCCCTGATCAGAGCAGCATCAGTGACAGCAGCCTACTCAGGATCATGTCTAGTCAGACATCAAACATCTCCAAGGGTAGAGATTCCACAACCTCTTTGGCACTGTGACAGTGACCACCTTCTGGATTAAAAAGTATTTTCTTATATTTAAATGAAACTTCCTGCATTTCAGTTTTTGCCCATTGCATCTTGTCCTTTCGCTGAGCATCACTGAGGTGAGCCTGGATCCTTATGATATTTTATGATTCATAAGGTATATATTCCCCTGAGTCATCTTTCCTTCAGACTGAACAGTTCAAGCTCCCTCAGTACTGCTTTGTACACCAGATGCTCCGGTCCCTTAAATATCTTTCTGGCTATTTGCTGAATTCACTCCAGTATGTTCATGTCTCTGCTGCACTAGGGAGCCCAGAACTGGATACAGCACTCCACGTATGTCTCACCAGTGCTGAGTAGATGTGGTGGAAAGTGGTTTTCCTCCTGGAGTTAAAAAAATAGTAACCCCCGAGGGGGTAGTGTCTCTCTTGGTGTTGACCCAATCAGCGCTCCTGCAAAATTTAAACATATCACACCAGACCGGAAAAGAAGGATGAGGAGGTAGTTGGAGGAGAAATGACCATGTTCTGAGACCACGAGGAGAGAGAGAGGGCCAGGAGCCCCGCTGGGCGGCCCAGGCCCCACTAGCCCTGGCTGGAGGGCTGTAGAGACTCAGAAACAGTGTTAAACTGGACTGAGTTTTGTAGCTGAGAGCTGGGGGAAGTTTCTCCACTGTGAACAGCAGCAGGAGCAGAGGTAGAAACAGCACTGAGAGGAGAAACGGGGCAAAGAGCCAAAAGAGATAAGAAGAAGCAGCAAAACCGTCATGGAGCCAAGCAGGAAGACACAGAGATGTCTAATGAAGAGAGAGAGAGAGAGAGAGAGAGAGACGACTAAGCTCTACAGAGAGAGTTTTGGGATAAGAACTGATTCAAACTCCGCAAAACCCTTTTGAGACCTCTCCTAGGAGGAGAGGGTGGACTCCTACTTGAGCGGAGTCTTGGAATGCAGCAGTACCGGAGAGAGGAGCTGAGAAGCTCAAGATGTCCTGGAAGCTGGACCACAACGGCCAGACGGAATGCAAAGGGGGTGACCTTACCCCCCCGCTGCTGCTGCCAAGATGGCAGCCTGAGACAGAGTACAGGAGCTCTGGTAGAACTCTTGAGGCAAAGACTTTCAACTGAAAGCTGCCCGAGACATTCTGACTCAGAGGTAAACCCCCTGAGGAAAGGGACCGTCACAAAGATGCCCCTGCACTTCGTGATATGATGTGGTGAGGTGAACCTTTGTCCCAGTTATCGCAGCCCACGGGAGAGAGAGACCTTCACTTGGAGTTGAAGGGCTGAGAAGGGGTGAGAGGAGACCCCCCTCATGTGTAATGGAAGTAGATCCAGCTACAACTTCAGCTATGACTGCTACATGGAAGAAGAGAGACACTGCTGTTCTGAGAGTGGAAAGGATCTTTTCCTTCTTTCCTTCTGGACTTTTATTAGAGGGAGAAGCGATTTGATCCATTGTAAATACTGCTTTGTCATAGGAAAGATAATTAGGATGGTATATATAATGCATTATAATATTTATTTGTGTAGTGATTGAAATATGAATCCCTTACCCCCATACTGAGTCTTGTGTTTTGTCTGGAAAACCCCTCTCACACTGGGGTGAGTTGTGGGAGGGGGGCTTGGACTCGGAAATTGGATTTTGGGGGTCTCAAACTACGACAGTAGAGAGTAACGATCACCTCTCTCCAATGGTACTGGGCATTCCTGCTGCCAGCACACATTGCTGGCTTATGGTCAACTTGATGTCTGCCATCAAGAACCCTTTCAGCGAAGCTGCTCTCCATCCTATTGCCCTCCTGTTCTTACCAATGCATGGAGTTATTCCTACCCAGGTGAATTTCTTTTGGTTGCACTTTATTTTAGTCCATTTCATTTGCCTGTTAAGGTCACCTTAAATGGTAGCAAAACAAATATGTTTTTGCATAACCTTGAGTATATTTTTGTTAGGGTATAAAAACCCCCAAACAAGTGTAGCATGATAAATGACATAATTGGTCTCTTTGTGCAAAAAATTTGCAATCTAAGTGGAGAAAACATAGTGAAGGTAGGTAAAGAGGGATGTTCTCAATTTAGAGAAAAAAGTAATTGAAGCACAGAAGTTAGATCGTCATCTTGGGGTTAAAAGGAATTCTGTGGTAATGAAGCTACATAATATTCCTTAGTCCATTGAAATCATCAGAAGATAATTTCTGCCTCCTGAGTACCTCAAAATAAACCTACCACACAGATAATACTGTACAGTGTGCAGTACCAGAAAATTTAGTGAAATAGACCTCAATCACACAGAAACTATAAAAAAATTATCAAAGATACAAAACATTATTGGTTCTCTTGTAAAAACAACAAATGAATTCAACATAGCAATCCTACAGTTGTTTTCAATATTTGAAAATCAAAACAGAGTTCAAAAGTTAAATGCCAAATCTTTTTTTCATACAGCATCAGTACTCTCTATGAACAATTACACAAATAGCTTTTAAGGTCCAAAAGAAAAAATATGATTACAAAAAATTTCAATATCATCTCTGATGCCAAGATATACATTAACATATAGCTCAGATCATTATTGTTTAAAAAAAAAATCAGGGCAAAATTTGTTAGGTATTTTCAGGCCTTTTAACTGCCCTTGCAAAAATATGTTTGATATTGGTTGTATCAAAATCACAGTACATATTACTCCTCGCTGTGTACTGTAACACTTATATAACACTGGAAAATATTCATCTCATCTGCATTGTGTATGCAAAACATGTATATTCAATATTATTTAAATACCAACAAGACTTTCTAGATATAAGTTATTACTTATATGAATTTACATTTAAAAAAAGAAAGATATTCTGAAAGGATTATTTATTCCTTGTTCTAATCTTTCAACTGTTACATGATAATGAGGTTCTTCAGATTTTAAAAGCTGAATCTCCTATATCACAAACATTGGTTTTTTTCATCTTGTATCTAAACTGTTCAGAAACACATTTCTTATCAGCTGAACACATGCACAAACAGCACAGGATTTTATATTGTATTATGCATGTACAAACTTCATCAGTATGCTGAAATCAAATGTCCAAATATATATATAAAGTATATACATGCATCAGGGAATTTCTCCTTGGATGAATGAAACAAAAAAAATCTCTCAGAAGAATGCAGTGTGATGTTTAATATATATTTGCAAATTTAAATAAATGATAGATTGTACTATGCTGCACTGCAAAAAGGGCTTGTGAAAATGATGATGTTCTAGTTTTCCCTAAACTTTTACACCAAAAGGCTGCAGCTGACATGCTTGTCAGAAATAATCTGTGCGTGCTCTGCTCTTGCCAATTAAAACCTAAAGACACTTGGGCCTGTTTGTGACTCATTTTAGTGAGGTATTACCTGATGGGACATTTCCATTCCTTGTTAAAAAAAAAAAAAAAAAAGCAGAAGTTTAAAAGGTACAAACTTTGCAACCATGGGGTTCCTGTTGGGTGTCATCCCCTGTCTTTGGCCAAGGACACCTTCTCTAGCCACCAGTCTCTGCACCTCAAGATAAGAGACTAAGATGCACATAGCAAATCAAAGGAATGTGTTGTTCACAAACACAGAAGCAGTCTGCAGGCCATGATGAAATATTTCAATTATTTTTAGAGACATCCAATGTGATTCTATTGCACTACAGTTTACAAGCTGAGCAGTCAGTCAAATTACATCACATACTTGAAGATATAAGAGATGGTTGTATTTAAGTAGCAGAAGTAATAAATTAGGACACCAAAGAAAAGAAAATAAGCAAGCAAAGGCAGGGTGAGACAAGATGCATTTTTGCACATTCCCTCACATGAAGTCAAGCTACTCTGTTGAGCCTTCTGTGTTACAAAGATATATCCTGCTACCAGGAGTCCAAGCAGGAGAGGGGTAGGACACTTTGGAGTAAAAGAGGCACATAGTTGATGTCACTGGTCTCATGAAACAGCATAATTATTTAGCTCCACAACTGGCTTTAATGAAGATAAGATATCAAAAATTGTTTTGATGGAGCAAACAGGGCCCAGGAAATGAAACCAATTTTAATCTGAATCTGAGGCCACTGCAGTCAAAATGTATTTATCTCTCAGCAGAAGCCAGCAGAACTTCTGGGAGGTGTCAGTAGCCGCAGGAAAAGTAGGATACCCAGAATCTAGTAGAGCCTGGAAAAATAAAAATGTTTTCAAATAGACAGTGAAACTTTTATTAACCAGGAAAAAAAAAATCTTATTCGGTACTGAAATATGTCTCTGTCTTATTACAATCTTTATCTCCCTGAATAAAGTTCTCCAGTAGGCAGAATCCTCAATTCTAATCTGACTGAGTCAATGACTCAGTCTGCGACCTTGGGCTAATCACTTGACCTTCCACTGAATCAGACAAGCCAGCTAGAAAATTGGGTGAAAACATCACATTGCTGAAAACCAGATCCTGTACCTAAAATGAGTTTTTCTTTAGAAAAAAACTATAAACTGCAGGTAAGAAAATAAATTATTATTTATTCTGAACTCTGGGTTAGAAGGCTAAACCAATAATTTCCAGTGTTCCCTCTATAATGATGCGATGCTTGTCCTATAAAAATACCATGACAGCGTGTAAGGTTATCCATATAAATAAATTGTCTGCAGTTACTTTAAGCAAAGTTTATTCATATACGTGGAAGTTTTTAAAGAGTTCTGTCAGTTCAACTTTTCAACATTTAAAAAATCAACATTCTCAATGCCTGCAACAACCTTGCAGAAGAAATGAGAGAAATTGAAGCTCATTAAAATGTATGTAATTCACAGCAAGGTTCCAAACACTTTCCCATTTCAAACCAATGAGGTTCAAAAGAGAATAAGCAGTTCAAACAAAATAAAATTTCACTGAAATATCCCATATTGAAAAAACTCAAAAAAAATTTCCTTCTAATGTGATTATTAAAGAGCTGTAAAATAATATGTAATGTATGCAAAGTTATCTACCCTTCAGTTGTTATTAATTATTGAATTTTCTGGTTGAAAAAAAGCCTAGATTTTAACATATTCTGTTCCAAACATGCCAAAAGTTTACTATTTCATTCTGGGAATGGAAAATCTAATGTACACTGATTTTTTTATGTGAAAGTTGTCTGAGATTACAATAATTAAGTAGAGGGGTATAAACATAATCACAGAAAGCAAATAATATTTCATATAAACATAGTAGACTGAAAAATGGCCAATAATAGCTATCGATCTTTATTTTGCTTCCTTCATCTGTCATATTTTTTCCTTTCATTTTGCAGTTAAAAAAATGGGAAAAAATAGAAATTTTACCAAATAAACTAAACAGTATTGGTTTTGAAATTTCAAATATGAAACATGTAATACGCCCAAAACAAGAAGACTAGTTTTTATATCGTGGCCCTGAAATGAAACACCTCAATTTCTAACACTTTAATTTCTGAAAGTATGGCAGTTAAATGCATTTCCATTTCCTTGTGTTAGTGTGGGTGCAGGCACATGGCTAGATTATATTTCTTTTTAGCAAGGGCAATTAAGCCACTGAGATCTATGATAAAAATATAGGAGGTTTCGCCCTGTGGCATGGGGGAGAGGAAGGTAGGGAGAAGGAGAGACAACAAAAAAGAAAAATTTGCCTTGGATGTACAGAATAGTTAAAAACAAAAAACATCAAAGTTTTAGAAGACGAACAACTATGAACAACATCCCAAGAAGAAATCTTTGAGAATTCTACTTCTGTCAGGGACAGAAACTGTGGCTCCGAAATTTTAGGTAGGTGAACTAAATTCTACCTAAGTGACATGATTTAACCCCAGCCAGCAACCAAGCACAATGAAGTCACTCACTCAACCCTCCCTCTCTTCCCCTCCCAACCCTGGTAGAATGAGGAGGAGAATCAAAGCAAAACTTATATGTTGAGATAAGAACTGTTTATTAATGAAAATAAAGTAAAGTATGGTATGATAATAAAAAGGGAAAAACAAGTAATGCACAATGCAATTGCTCACCAAACACTGACTGATGCCAGATGTCCCTTCATGAACCCAGACGGACACCTCTTCTGGGGTAACTCTCCCCAGTTTATATATTGGGCATGATGTCATTTGGTCTGGAATATCCCTTTGGTCAGTTTGTGTCACCTGTCCTTGGCTGTGTCTCCTCCCATCTTCCCATGCAGCCCCAACTTCCTTGCCAGCATGGTAGTATGAAAAGTAGAAAAGGCCTTGGCTCTGTGTAAGCCCTGCTCAGCAATAACAAAAACATCTTTATATTATCAACCCCTTATTCAGCACAAATCCAGAACACAGCCCCGTACTAGCCACTGTGAAGAAAACTAACTCTACCCCATCTGAAACCAGCACCCTAAGGTAGTCTAAGGCAAATGCTGATAACATCTCTGGCTAAATCTCCAGAAATTTGCATGGGATTGATGAAAGATGGTAAAGGAAGTCAGGTTTAACTTAAGGTGATCTTAGGTAGGATATAAGTATTGTCATTATTGTCATTCATTCCAGTACAGATTGAGAAGAGAATGGTTTGGTGAATTTTTGAGCAGACAACTTTATATTCCTGGCTGACACTGGAGTTCTTTATAATTCTAGAAGTTCACTTACACTCTTATTCAAGAACAAGATTCTGTTTTACCTGAAGTTAGTGTGTTGAATCACTATGATATGAGAAGAAACATATCCATGGGCAGAAAAGGAATATGCTCAGGACTTCCTAACGTAAGTTTCATAGAACAAGATTAGAAGTGTGAACATTCAACAGTCTCTCAAATAGTTTGGTTTAAAGTTTTAATATTAATCATATCCTGGAAATAATTTGTGGAACTAATATATAATATGAAGTATTGACCACTCCTGAGATTTATTTACTGTAACAGTCTAATATTTGCAAAGGCTTTGCCTCCCTCAATAATAATCTCTTACTATCAGCAATAAATCTCTGTGTTGGTCTACTAATAAATCAATATCTAGTTATTAATCACAGATAAAATAGTTTAAATTATATACATTTCTTTTACCCTCACTTGGCAGCTAAGCAGCTGATTCTTACCTGATTATATAAAGTGAAAAAACTATGCTCTTTAAAATTTTGTTTAAAAAATTTGGAAAACTATTTTAGTTAGTTTTATTTCCCTTTGTATTGAAAGAAACATTATTCAACCTCTACTTTATTTAAAGGAATATGTTTCATTAAATGGGAGAGGTTACTTTAATATTTTAAAGAGATGACTTTCATTACAAAGTAGAAATTATTTACAACTTGTTTTGCCCTCTATGCAATATAAAATGGAACTGTATTTAACACTAAGAAGCAAAATTTCTGCAATATGTTCCCAGTACTTTATCAACTTAGTCTTACCAGAAAAGTTGATTTTGTAGAAGTAAACCCACCGAATACTACTTTCCATGCTTCCTATACATTAAAAAGAGTGATTACATCTCGATTAACATTTCTATAATTTTATTCCATCTCTCAGAACTATTCAGAGGACCCTATTAAATACAAAAATATATGTCTGACCCCAAGTGACCAATTTGAATTCCAACTGGATGCCTCAAGTCATCTAAAAGGCATCATATATGTGACCTTTAAGAAATAAAATGGTCTACGAGATTTCTTACCAGTGGTGGTTCAACTAACATACATACACTTCTGTGTGTCTGTATGTGCCAAGGAGTTGAACATTCACCTAGTCCGTGCTTTCTGTTGTGATGTTAGGAGGAAAAAATATAAAGAGATTTGGGTTTATCTGAACAAAAGAGGAATCTAAGAAATATCTGCTTCAAATCACTACTGTGGGGGCAGTAATGTCTCTGGGTGTCACTACCAAGAACTAGACTATTCTAGCTTGTTCACCAAGTATTTTTTTGTCCTCTCTCTCATCCCTTCACCTCAGGATATGCTCTCTTCTGGCCTTCGTCTGACCTTAAAAAACACACTGTTTACACGTATCTTACCTTTTTGTACTGCTGCACATGTGTAAGACTCCTATTCATTGGCTAGGCTGGACCCCAAGGCATCAGTGCCACCAGAAGACTCATCATTATCTCATTCCTGACACTTTCTTCCGGGGTGTTATTTGTAGAGGGAGAAGCACTCTCAAGTCCCTGAGCTACCTAATGCACATGAGTCATGTGGCTTGCTATTTCTTACAAACTGACAAGGTTTCATAAAAGAAAAAAAAAGATTAATATATTCACAACTAATTATGAAAACTGACAGATTAAGCCTTTCATGCTCAGGGAATATGAGAGCAATCATGATTACAGAAAATATATAATTTGATATAATTATTTTGGGGAATACCTTAACTCTGCAGAGCAGTCCCTATATCCTCCACAAGTATTTGATATTCCATAACAATACTTGGTACTTGAAAGACATGTGCTTCAGCAAGGTGTTTAAGCAGGTACATACCTTCAGGTAGGTAAATTTAAATTAAAATTTTCATGTGTTTAAATTCACTTTACATAATCAGATGACTGTTTAGATTTGACTATTCAGATAACAAAGTATCTTGAGGAAATTTTGATAAAAATACACTGAAATGAAAGAATGAAATCAATATAGCTAATCCAGTTGAATACAGCAGAAAGAATAGTTTATTCTCCAGGTAACAGAACATCTCCATAGATTCTCATTGTTGTCATAACTGCCATTCTGCGATAAAACACTGAATATCAGTTAATTTTTCCTTGTTCAAAACTTATGTCATGTAGCAGCTTTTATTGATGTTATACCTGTTTATCATCATAATTTATATTTTACCACAGAAGACTGTTGCTATCAGCAAATCTTGGAGAGGATCATCTGACTAAGAATAAGAAAAAAAGGCTTGAATTATGTGGATGACAGACAAAATAGCTTGAGATTCGGAAGCCATGCTTATCATCATTTGTAGTGGGAAGCATACACCTTCAAATTTTCAGGTCACTGTATCCTCCACAATTGTTCCTCAGTTTTTCATTGATGGTAAAGTCTGGGCAACTACCTCTGAAGAATTTTTTCAACACTCCCAAGTCCTGTTGTTGTTTCCACCAGGAAGAAGTGATCTAGTGCTCATCACTTCATTTCTATCACTGTTCATCTAGAGTAAAGTTGCTCACCTGGGCGTGTGGTCCTTGGTACATACCAAACTCCAACCAGAGCCAAACTGTCAACATGTCATCTTCACTGACCATGATCCTATGGACAAATCCCAGTTTCTGACAAAGCGCATTTGAAGAAAAAAATTCCAGAAGTGACATGACCTTATCTTCAAGATCTCAGTTGATCCCCATGTGTAGGGGACCGAGACACTGATTTAAGGACACAAAAAAGCCAGAACAAAACCTCTTTATTGAAAAGCTGTTGTTGCAGACTCATGTAAGCTTGGTCTAACATTGCAGAAAGGTCTCCCAGGGAAACTAAGCACCACCTTGTGATGCACTCTGTGCTCTGCTCTCTCAACTCTGCTAGCCAAACCTATTACTTCTCTGGATACCTTTCAAACTCAAACACAGCAATCTGCTCATTTTTCCACAAGAAGACAAGACAGCAAGCACAAAACAGTTGTTAGTCCTGTTCAATTCAGTGCAAGATAGCACTAAGACTGTGATATGAGAACCTCCACAGGCAATACAGGCTACACAGTTACTAATGAGTCTAATTCTATGGTACCTGAAAAAAAAAACTGGTTTAAGAAGTGCTCCACCGAATAATAAAATACCTCTTATCCATGCCTTTCACTCTGTGACTCAAAAAGTCCAGGAAATAAAATATGTGGAAGTGAGACATCAGAAGTTTCATACTCTCTGTAGCAATTTAAAAGCTATCGAGCAATTCATGCATTTTCAGATTATGTCAGGGTGTCATTTGTCTTTGTTTGGCAGCAGTTCTCCAGTAAACTTGTCTTTTCATCATATAAATGGCTCTGATGCTGTATTAGCACAGGGGACTAAACAGAAGCAGCTCTGTACTACCCATGCATTTAAAAGCACTACCTATTTCAGATGATGTCAAAGGAGCTTTCCCACTATCAAAGCTAAAACAGGATCTGACCTTAACAGATAGCTATATTCCACTCGTAGTGAGTAGAAATAAATCTACAGCAATGCCACTATCAATACATTTTTCTCTGAATTTACACAGTTGTCTCTAAAACTAGAATTTTACTCTTCTTATCCTCTGTTCTAGTTTATTTGTAGTAGTGAAAATCATGATTAAAATAATTTTATATGGATAGGACCACTGAAAGGAAAGGTTCATTTGAAACATTTAAATTCATTCACATAAAGGTTTTCTTTCTCAATTTACTGTGATAAGATTGGTTTCCTGAGGTGGAAGATGTAATCAAGAATTAAACAACTGACAGTGAAATCACCTGCAGGTGACCCTATAGAGATGGAAAATTTTTTTGTCAGTCTTTATTCTGGTTTAGTTTTTTTCTGAGCAGGTTTTTTTTTGGTTAATCATAGTGAAAGGAAGAGGAAGTACACATTAGACCTTTTAAATATGAATGTTGAATTCACCTTTTAATTTTGAGGTGTATTCTCATTTGGTGCAAATATTAAAATCCTACTAACACTCATCTGAGTTCTGCACCCCTCTGGCTAGCAGGAGAGATTTTTTGCATGATTAAGTGTATATAAGACTAGGCCCAGCGCAGTTTTAGATTTAGGAACTTCATAAAAAGAAATACATCATTAAAAGTATAAAAATCATTATTTTTGTATCGAAGTTTCCATCAATAAAATTTATGTTTGGTCTTATTGAAAAGCTTATTCCCTCCAGTCAACCAGTGTCAGTATTATCAACAGTAGTGTTTATATGGGACAGACTTACTGCAGTGACAAATTATCTCATTTACAACAGTATCCAGAAGTTCCTTTGTTACAGAAGCTACAAATTATGCCAATTATTCATCACTTGCTTATAATACCTTCCTGACACACAATATAATTTTTTTTCACAAAATGTATGATTCCCTTTCCACTTCACCCCTCCACATTTCGTTGGGAAAGTGACATGACTGTGGGTAATGGTTATGGGTCCTTGCTTTTGCAGCTTCAAAGTGTTCATACCATAAGTAAAGAAGGCAGTTAGAGCTGTGTATGGGCAACCTATAGAATCTGCATATTAATACCTCAGCATCAATTAATGCCATTCTGAGTAATGCAGATTTTCCAGAGAGGCCTGTATCCTGAAGCCCCTGGTCTTAACAGAGTTTTGCACTTATGCTGAAAAGTGAATGTATGCCATTAACAAGAGTACAAAGCAGCACGCATTTATAAAACAACACTAAAGGTGAAGACGTAGGGTCTGAAACATAATCTGTGTAGTACTAGTGTCTCAATAGTCCTGTGCCATGATCACTTACTGAAATATCCCAAAAGAATATCCTTTCAACAAAAATCAGACACTGTGAAGCCTAACTCCATGACACTAGTTCTGCACATAGTTAAACGAAAGCAAGATGTGAATGAGTTTCCTATCTAGGACATCCAGTAGCAAAATAATTAATAAAATTGTTGTCTTGAGACAGAGTCATCTGATTTCAATAAATGACAATGTTCCTTTGTCTATTCTCCCACACAGAAAACATGAGTACTGGCTAATAACATAGTTTATGCAAGTGTAATGACACAGGAAAAAAAATTAGAACCTATTAAAGCAAAATCAGTATGTTTAAAAGTTGTACTGAACTTTGGGGGTTTTTTTGGTTAGGTTTTTTTTGTTGGTTGGTTGGGTGGTTTCGGGTTTTTTATTTATTTTTTTTTGTTTTACATTTAATTTTATGGTACATAGAGTCTTTTCATGCTTACCATGACTTACTGAAATTGATATATTATGGTCTGATCCAATGACAATGAGGACCCAGGCAAATCATCCTTTCATTTCAGAGTACAGAACCAGACCTCTGGTGAGTGAAGGAAAAAGACCCTAGCTATTAAAGATGATGTACTGCAGAGTAATTACATGTTCCTGTAAATGATTCAGTAATTACACCAAGTAACTCCGAAAATAGTTTCACTTGCTGTTTCAGATCCCACAATAAAACCCTTCTTCAAAACCAAGTAATCAAGAATATATCCTGTACTTTCATCATACTGATTGCATTGTCCTTAAACTTGCAATATATATTTATGTTGTCACCACAACCGAGCAGGTGCTGAAAGAAAATTCCCAGGAATATTCCTTATTAAAATATGTTCTACCATGTCTATGTCCCTTTCTATGTTGTATCTTATATATTTATCTTCCTAAGTAATAATCTTAAAATAAGTAGAACTTTAATTACTAGCTGTTGCCACAAATTCTTGCATTTCTAAATGAATATGCTGCATTTAATAACAGGTATATGTTCTAGAAGTGAGTTTAATTGCTCAATTCTGAGTAAAACCATAAATTTATATAAAAATACTATTTCAAAATATTAAAAAGAAAATAAACTACTACTAAATTTTGTCTTAGCTTCCAACAGAGAATGACCACATGATGTACTTTTGAAAAGAGCCTGCAGGCTGAGTTAATTCCAAAACTGTGCGTGAGATGCATTTGAAGAGTGCTAGCTGACTCATGCCAAAACCTTTTAAATAATTTAACCATTTAATAGTTGAAACACTTGAATAATTTAACAGTTTAATGAGAAAGTTCCAATAGCTGGAGGCATGCCCTGATAGTGTTTAATCTACCAGAAGAGACAGAGACTTAAGGTTTACAAACCTTACATCATTCTCAAAGATGATGACCAAAGACCACTACTGTGAGTTACTGTCACCTCATTTGGAAGTGTCAAATACATTTTAAAATAGATAGACATGCAGAATTAATGTTTGCCCCTCAGAAGTTAAAAAGATTTAAAAAGGAAGACACAGGAGAATGCCCACTAAATATTCACATACAAAATCATATTGACCACTCTACACGTAGAAGAGAGGATGACCTCCTAAGAGATCTGAGTTATGGATGACCTAAACATTACTTTATTTGGAGATCTAGAAGTTACCATTTATCAGATTTAGAATCTGATATTAGACTGTAGCTTTCCAAATTATACTAGAAAACAAAGAAACCAGAGGGAAAATGTTCTTTGCTCTGTCAAACATCTGTCTGTCTCTCCGATCCTTTACTCTTGAGTTGGAACACAGAGAGAGCAGATTGCTTTAATTTCCAGAACAGAAGTCACCACAGTCGCATTTTATTCTAGCATGAGAAAAAAATGGAAATTAAAGGATAAGTTTTGTATCTATGTGGATGTATCAAGAACAATGACAATGACTACAGCAAGTGATATGCACGTGTATGCACCAAATATCCCATACAGGAGACTGCTGGTGATTGCAACTGGTCACCACACCCAGTAGATTCGTAGTTTGATCTACTTATATTCCACTGAGCTATGCACAGGTTAAAAGACAAATCCTTGTCAACATCTGTGTTTCTGAGCATTGCAGAGGACAGCTGCTCAGGGCCACAGCACACATATCCCTTAATCCCTAAAATACCTACGTAAGGACTTGTGAAGAAAGGAAAACAAGTTACCCATGGAATGTCACTACTGATAACTAAGCTGGCTGTACAGCTAAATTGGCTGTACAGACTCTCAGAAATCAAGCTATATTAGTCTGTTTCTACTGGCCTACAAGGAACCAAAGATCTGGTGCACACATGCAGAAGAAACTCTTGACAGGAAGACCAATACATCACCAGAGGGGACAACAGTGTGAAAATCCACATCAATATTGGCAAGGAGGAAAACGTTTTGGTCGGTGAGCAGTGCTGACCATAAAACGAACAAACTGACAAACAAACAAACAAACAAAACCCTAAAAAACCAAAAACACCATAAGAGATTTCTTCTTACCAGAGTAGTTTATTTTTTCTACAAAACAAGTAATGGCAGGCAGGATTAACCTAATTTTTTTATTTATTTTTGTTTTCTGAGCCATATCTAGTTTTTACTCCTGATTTCTCAAAGTAAAGAACCTGTTTGAAACTTAATCAGAGTTTTATACAGAATAAAGTCTCTTCCCAGTGTGGGACATGAATAATACTTAGAAAAAACTTTCAACATTTTTCTGCAAACTTTAAAGTGAAGGTCTAAAACTATAATTTTGTTGAGTCGCCTTCAGCCCCACCTTCCATGTTCTGAGTTAACAGCGAAACATTGTGTTCAGTGAAATTCATCTATCTTCTTAGATCCTTCTCTTACTCCTTTAGCCTACTTGAAAGCACAAAGAACAAACTGTGTCCACCCAAAGGTTAAGGTATGAGTGTGAAGAAGTTTGAGGCATGTTACTGCCATAATCACTTTTTTCCCCAGTACCCTCATTTTTTTGGTCCTGGACCTACTTCCTGAATCTACAGGGAAAAAAAGATCAGTGTAAAGTTTATCAAAGGGAGGACTTTTGCTGTTGTAATAAGACTTTTATAGTATCTCTCTTATCTATGCTATATTTGTGTGACTGTGCTACTGAATGTTATATTCAACATTTCCTCTGAAACTTTTCAGCAAGTCAGAATTTCAGAAGTAAGATTGAGTAGCATGGACCTGCTACACAGACATCAAATTTGCTCTTGGTTAATTGTAATCATCAAATGGATTAATATCTTTGAAGACTTAGCAAATTGCGTAAATAAAAAAGACAGACATGGACTTTAAGAAAAGTGTTGATGTCTAATCAGTAAAAAACAAGTGTATAAGATTAATAATGAAATGGTGATTTCAGAGCTTTGTTTGATCTGAGGCAAACTTGACAAAAATAAGACAGAATAACAGTTTCATGATGAACAGACAGATTTTGTAGGTAGTATTAATCTCACTTTACTTCAGGCATTTATATCTTAGCTTTTTATTTGGTGGAGATAAATATTTCTGACATGCAATTAAGCTGACACTTCTTAGACATCTACTTTAGGATACATAAATGCATACCCAAATGTGATCCTTCTTCACTGCTGATAAAGTCTAAGCTATCTAGATATTTAACATCAACTTCACCAATCAAACTTCATTTGATTAAATGTAGGTAGTTAAAGAAATCAGAAAGATCTTAACTTATATATTTGAGTATAAAAACTACGCAATGAGATTATGAAATATGCAATACTCAAAACATTTCTAGCAATTTTGGTAGTGATTTTATCATCTTAGTGGATTTTGCATTAAGACTTTTATTGTCTCAGTTCAGAGATGAGTATAAAGAGGTGGATACTGACTTTTTTTTTTTTTTTCCCCAGGGAAAGCAAACTTTTCAGTTGAGAAAATGTACATGGAATATTAGTTTTCTTTGTCTTCCAAAGAGCTGAAAAACCTCTGGCTGACTAGTTATTCACTATTGAAGAATAAGCTAATTTATCAACCTTTGAGAGGTCATTATGCTAGCAAGCAGTCAGAAAAGGAATAACATGAAGGTGGAATTAACTGAACAAGTCCATAATTTTTACTATAGATATTTTTGGGGGTTTTTTGTTGCTGTGGTGGTGGGGTTTTTAAACTCACTAATATTCTCATGAGATACATTTATCCTAATACAGCTGGTTGTGATTATGCCTCAAAACAATACTTTACATGAATGATAATGTACACTGCAATGGTGGTAGTACAAGAGTTGATTTTATTTTTATGATGCCTTCATTAGTTACCTTATCCATTGACATCAGTATGGAAATCAAAAGCAGCAAAACAATGTTGATTGGATGCTTTATACGAATGTCATGTTGTACTTATGCAGAGGAATATTAATGTCAATGCCAAAGCCACACTGCACATAATATCAATATTGATGTTCCTGTGAACCTTGTTCCTTATTTATGTTGCAAATGGCATGTTCTGAAAAAAAACCCACCTATTTACAGTATAAGCATAATGACTAAAAAGAAAATAATGATGTGACGACAAGTAACACAGCTGTAACCATGGTAACATTGCAGAGTGAATAATTCAAAGCAAATAACATACTTGATGAAGTTAGCCTCCTTTTGCTACAGTGAAATAACTGTAAGCAGTTTGTAATTTTTTCTTCATATGTGCTTCTAAGTCAAATGTACCTAGTACATACATGAATATTTTGTATGTGATCCTCAATATCTTAAATTGTTTTGGTAGCTGTGACTAGAGATCAAACTTTTTTTAAGCTTCCTGATCAGATGAACATCCATTCCCAGAAATTTAATCCAAGATCCGTTTAATTCAGAAGAAAGGTACCTATTACATTTAGTTAGAACTGGATCAATAGAGAGTTTGAACATATCTGTTTATGATGAATTACTTTTGCTTACAGAATTGAATAACCAGTCATAGAACCTTGGGCTCCCTGTTCAGGAAAGAACTTACCTTTATGTCTTTTCTGTACATAGACAAGAAAGGATGTTCTGATTCTTTGAAATCATTAAGAAATATCTTTTCAACAAGCCTCTCGCTCCAAAAGCTGAATGTGAAGTGGATTGGGAATGGTGGGATCAAAATTCCACTGGCTGCTCCTCACCTAATATGCATGATTAAGACATATAAGCTTCAATAGCCAACAGCAAAACAGGAGCAGTAAAGTTAGCATCACATACAGCTAGCTTTAAGTCCCTAGCCCAGACAAGTGTTCATTTACAGCTGGATCAGCTCAGGTAGGGGGATTTACAGCACTATTTCACTATGAAGTCCTCATTCACATCTGTGGATCTTAATCAGAAAGCTCAAACACTCTGCTATCATGCTATCCCTCCTTTAATCTGCCTTTTTGGTGTCCCTCATGGCTTGCATGCACTCCAAACCCAGTAGTATTAAGGTCAGCTAAGAGAGTAAAACTACTGCCCAGTAAGGCCAGATGAAGTTTTGGCCCGCTGTCATCATAAGTGTCTTTTTACCCTTCTTTCCTTTCTCCTTCCTCACACTCCCACACCTCCACGTTCTCTAACTCACATCCTCTGCTGGAAACTGGAGATTTTTCTTCTCTGGCTATCAATGTGAGAATCTTGCTGAGTATTTCACTCTAGCAGATGCTGGAGACTTCAAAGATATAATATGACATACAGCAATTTTAAGTTTTCTTTGAAGACAATTTTCAGTTGACCATTGAATAATCAGTCATTTTAATCCAAATTCCAATTTATATCCTGTAGCCTTATGAATAATTCTACTTGCTTTTTTTAAATTATGACATATTTTTAATGAGTCTTATTCTACTCTGAGGTAGTTTCTGAAATTCAACTACATATGAACAGAATTTTTCAAGGAAGAATAACTTTACTATTACATAATGTTTGTAAGAAAAATATTCTGAGCAACCACAAATTTAGCCCTGGTTACAATCAGTGTTTTGTATTCTTTATGAAGATTTTTAAAAATCACCCAGCAGCAAAAGAAATTGGTACTTTCCTTGCCCTGCATCAAAAATATCATCATCCCTAAAATCTTAGCTGATTTAGCCTGAATTTTGTTGGAAGCTTGCACCAGCTGTCCCAACACCTCACATATGGCATGGAGCATTCCAAGATACCTTATCCATGGAAGCATACGACCTTGGGAAGGGGTTCCACTGCCAACCTACACACTTTTAAACTCCTTTGAGAGATTCAGCTCTGTGAGGATCCCAAGAAAAGCAGTACCTTCAGAACTAAAACTAGACTGGACTGCCGCTGAGTTTAAAGGACGCTTATGCCTATTCGACCTTTTGCAAGGATAATACATCTGAGCTCTCCAGTTTGCAATTATTCTGATCAGTAAACTCCTGCAACTACCTGGAGGCCAAAGAAAGCTCTGATAGATAGGTGACACCAGCTGGACTAAATAAATCACAGAATTTGAGTCTGAGGTGGAGAGGGAAACAATGTTTTTAACTATTTTTGGCTCTGCTTCTAATTATTCTACCATTTTACCTCATATAGCACTTTGTAAAATTTTGTACTGATCACTGAATATCAACAGATAGATTTAATTTAACTAACATCTGAGATTTTCAATTTATTTTAGGAACATGGTAGTCTGTTTACTGATGTCATTAGTGATTAAGCTCTTGGCTAGCTTAGGAAAAGACTAAGAAATTGATTGACCTAAATTTCTTGCAAGATACATTTTTCATTTTTTCCTATTTGTATGTGCAAAAGGCATTGGAGAATTTTTCATTTGACAGACTGAATAGCAGCTTATAATTAAGTTTTCTGCAAATATATTATGCTTTCTGTTGATATACCATGTGAAATGACTGAATATGACCCACTGCTAGAGTCTTTTTTGCTCAAGATGGCCTGAATTTCTAGTAACTAGACAATTAATTTTTTAAAGGTAGATAGTTAGGTTAAAGAAAAGCTTAAGAGGGTATTCCTTTGTGGTTTTGAAATGTTATGCAAAAGTTCATTCACTTCTTTTGCACTTGGGAACTATATAAACTAGCTTTCATAGTATGCAACACCAGTTTTCAGGTGTCATTAGTACCAGTGCTGCTGCTTCATTTTTATCCTCTTTTACAATAATGATAATAATGCTGAAGCTTACAAACATGGATTTACATTAGACATCAAATGAAAGCCCCCAGTGAGTGGATTAACATATCAGGACAGTTGGCTGATGCATTTCAAGCAGCCTCTGAATTATATATAGCTCCCAGTGCCCTTATCATTAGGTAAAGATGTACTTACAGTTCATTGAATGAGACAGGATAAGTGAAATAGGACAGCTTTGCTGGTTGATTGGTAGAAGGGTGTTATGCAGCCAGATGAAATGGATTGTTGATTACATTCTGTTTTAAAGTTCAATAAATTCATCCCTAGAGCCTAGATTGGTGTTACAAAATAATGAATTACTCAGTTGGTGCACTGTCATGGTTGTATTTAATATGGTAGAAGTCTTTATGAGATGGTCAATAGTCATAGATTTATACAGAAAGGGAAAATAGCCTTTCACTTAACCGGAAATACTTAGTCTATGCAGTATTTTAAAACAATCACAAACTTTCCTAGGCTGAATAGATTGCTGATTGCTGAAAATGCAGTTTACTGGTCCTCTGACAAAAGTAATGGAAATGTAGATCAGTTAAAGCAGAACACTAGGCAGAGAGTTAAAGAGAATGGGCAAGAAATTTTAAACAATACACGGCTGTTTGAGGGATGTTCATGCTTTTCTGGGTAAGATTGAATTGCTTTTGCATTCAGTTACAAATTCAGTCTTTTTGTTCAATATGAAAAATAAAAACTTATCTTTCATTCTCAATATAAAATTTGTGCAATATACTCTTTTCACATGGAATAAGTTTCCTGAGAAATAGGAATTTAACTTTTCTAAAGTCATTACCTTCAGTTTATTAGAAATATTGCATGATGGCTTTGTCTCTGGGGTTCTTGTTCAGTCATTTTATGAGGTTTTTTTACATATAAGGACATAATTAAACAATTGGAATTAAAATAATGACTCTATATTTCTATATTTCTAGCTTTAAGAGTAAAATCCCAATAGTGTTGCAATTGTTATGAAAAGCTTTTTAAAACCAGGAAATTCACCATAATTGCACACAAAAGACATTCAAACATATCAGTAAGGAACATAGATGTAAGGTATTCTAGTAGCTTTAACACTGTCTTTTGAGACAAGAAGTTAAATATATAAGAAAAAATGAAAGGTAAAAATCTTTAAAAAAAAGCTATGAATCAATGTCTTCATGGTGTATCTACAGAGAAAAGATTGTGTGAGTATCTCTATACACAAATGTTTTTGCTATGCATATGAATATATTATGTTTTATCATGTCAAGTTTGTGGATAAGAGCAATATCCTTTTTAGATTCCTAGGCCAAGAATACTGACATACATTTATATAGAGGTAAGGTCTGTAAGGACAGATAATATATTTTGTTAAACAAATCAATACACCTATAAAAAAGAACACCCATGTACAAATATAGATACTGTTTTGGTAACACCAGACTGTGAGCAAGACTTCTGTGACCAAAAACTTGTTTTCCTCAGTAAAAATAATTAGTCTACTAGAAAATGTCTAAAACCTAATTTTTCTATACTCTTAAACAAAAGTTACCTCAGTGATAATATTGGCATGTGTAGCTACTTCTGTCTTGAAAAAAGTGCATTTATGAAAATCATTGAACTGTCTCTTAGAAATTCCTGATAACCTGTGCTCTTACACACGTTTCATGCCTATAGTGTAGATGTGAGTAATCAGGCTTCATTCTTTCAAGACTGATTGTATATTCTTCCCTGTCTGCATGCCTGGTGCTTTAAAGTTGGGTTTAATGTGCTCATAACTTTAAGATTCTACAAGTCATAGCATGTATTCTTATATAACACATTATACATAATAGGATACACAGGGAAAAAAAGTTGGAAACACTTTTTGCAATATAACTATAAAATTTTATTATTCTTAACAAGAAAAATAATTAAAAAAAATCTGAAACATTGTCTAAAGTTTTTACATACGTTTTAGCATGAGTCTAAAATAAAGAAACTGACCATATAGTCACAACTAACCATAAAACAGCATTCCAAGAAGTTACCAAGCTAATATTCTGTTTAAATGCAGCTCACTCTATTGAAGACAAACATGATGAAGCAAACAAAAACATTTCTGATGGATTTTACAAAGAAATGAAAGCAAATCCTGGATCACTTCACTTAGTGGATGTAAAAACTATTGCAGATTTTAAAATCCTTATCAAATACATGAAAAAAGGTAAACGAACTTCTAACTACTGAAAGTTGAAATGAGTGATGATATGATCGGTATGTGCTAATTTTCCTAAGACACTATTGCATTGTGACTCAGGTTGCAGTTTCAGGATAATGGTTTCAGGGCATAAAGAGTCTCTTAGCCACATGACACAGAGTGCTGAACAGGTAGAGTATGAACCTGACATATTCATGGTTACTGAAAAAACAATTGAGGGATTCATTTCAGTTTAGGTGAACTTAAAAGTTCACTTAGTTTTGCCAGGTGGTTAATATTGTGTGATCTGTTACATTTGGTTCATCTTCAATTTGCAGTCCCACTTTCTTCCTTCTCAGTACTGTCTTGTAGGGCAATGCCTATATTTCCTCATTCTCAAAATACTGTGGATCTGTTCATATATTCAGGATGTCTCTTTACATTCTGTAACTTCAGCTTGTTTCCTGACTCATTCACTTCCAACAGCAAGCCAAAGCTAGATCTGATCCAGTGGCAGATCTCAGGAGCCATCCACACTGAAAACCACATTCCTCACAATTGTGTTCCACAGACTTTCTTCACTAGAGAGATGCCTGGGCCAGATTGTCTGCTCAGTCTGGGAACAGAAGTGTCTGTGTGAAGAACTGTCATTGGGAAGTCACAGAACAGTCACTACAAGGCCACCCAAATATGTCACAGACATATTTTTAAGCACAGCCTGCAAGAAGGCTGGGAATAGGCCTCTACACTCAGGCTATTTCTATATGAGACAGAGACAGGACACAGAATCATAGAATATGCTGAGTTGGAAGGGACCCACAAGGATCATGGAGTCCAACTCTTAGCCCTGTACAGGACCATCCCCAATAGTCACAATATGTGCCTGAGAGTATTGTCTAAACTCTTCTTGAACTCTGTCAGGCTTGGTGCCATGACCACTTCCCTGAGGAGCCTAAGGGCACCCACCCACTGTCTGGTTGAAGAACCTTTTTCTAATATCCAACCTAAACCTCCTCTGACACAACTTCAGGCCTGTCATGGGTCCTGTCATGGGTCACTGCAGAGAAGAGATCCATGTTTGACCCTCCTCTTCCCCTTATGAGGAAGTGTAAACCACAATGAGGTCTCCCCTCAGTCTCCTTTTCTCCAGTCTGAACACACCAAGCGACTGCAGCCGCTCCTCATACGGCTTCTCCTCAAGGCTCTTCACCATCTTTGTTGCCCTCCTTTGTATACTAATAGCTCAGTATCTTTCTTATATTGCAATGCCCAAAACTGCACACAATATTCAAGGTGAGGCTGTCCCAGAGCAGAGTAGGACAATCCCCTCCCTCGATCTACTGGAGATGCTTTGCCTGATGCCCCCCAAGACACAGTTTTCCCTCCTGGCTGCCGTGGCACTGCTAACTCATATTCGACTTGCCATTGACCAGGATCCACAAGACCCTTTCCAAGGCACTACTTTCCAGCCTCTCATTCCCCAGTCTGTACAAACATCAAGAGTTGCCCCATGCCAGGTGCAGAATCCGGCACTTTCCCTTGTTGAACTTCCTATAGTTGATGATTGTCCAGTCCTCCAATTTGTTGAGGTCTCTCTGCACAAAAGTTCCCCTTGCTTTAAATCTGAATGGGCTGTGGTCACATTTCATCTACAGGATGTTACATTATCTTTTATTTCCATTTTACCAAATAGGATGTCTATAGCCTTAAGACATGAGTGTTAATTTATTAGACCCTGAACTGTTCTTATGGCTCCTTTAGGACACATCCATTTTTATAACGTTATGTCATGTAAAGCAGTGATATGCTTTGTTAAATCCTACCTGATATCCCCTGTTATCTCCCAAATAATTCCCAAGAGCTCTGATTTCAAGACAGTCTTTCAGGCTGCATCACACAGCTTAAGTGAGGCAATGTTAACACTGTTCATATTAGGACATACAGTACCATTGCATACTAAAGTACTTTTCAGCCCCAAGCCAAATGTAGTTTTGTGAGAAACATTTAATCATTTATTTGTTACTAAAAATAGAAATACTGGTCTGATTTATTCATTCACACTGTGTAATTTGCCTGTCATTATTATTTATCACTAACTAGTGAATTTTTCATCACCAAGAAGAAAAAGCTTTCAGTAATATTTTTTCTTCCAGATCATTCATATTGTTAAGAACTAAATACTCACTTAAACCATGTTTCATTTCAAGCAATTTGCTCTGAGGGATATTTTAGTTTAGCTCAGTTTTGCTTTACAGAATTTCAACAATATATTCCCCAATATGGTGAAAGATACCCATTTTGTATTGCAATTAGGCAATGATCACATTACATGAGAGATTATCCTTCCCTATTTACAGTAAATAGCAACAAGTTACAAGAAAATAGAAGCTCTATTCATGAATGATTTACATGCTGCTGTTTCTCAAGGTTTTGTTTTATTTTATTCAAGTCGAAATTTGTGCCCGGAATATTAAAGACATATTCTAATTTGGTGTACACAAACAAAGCTGACTACATGCAGTAGTTTCTTTTGAATCAGTCTTACCATGGCTATAAATTTCCCTGCCTCTCTTTAAGAGTCAGATAGAGGAAATCAATAGCATTCCAAGATGCATGGTATGTCAGGTACAATAAGGTTAATACCAATTTTGATAGATAAGAGCATACATGGATGTGTATGTTCCATCGGGACAGGTTCTTTGGTATCTAGAATTTATTTCATTTTCCTATAGCTAAATGAGGTATAGTAACTGCAATGGTTGTCTTGTTATTAGTTCCTACCTGAGGGTAAATTAAATTTTTGAATGTTCTTAATAAAAGCTTAAAAGTTGGTTTTTCTACATTTAAAACAGTCTGTTTTACTGAGAAGTTTACTCAAGGAATTAATTGAAGCTACATTTCAGGAAAAAATAAAAGATTTAGAAAGACAATTAGCAAACTGTTCAACTCTAAGAACAACAGATAATGCAGCCTTTTCAAGGACTCAGAAACAGAGTACTCATGTTTGATACCTTGTCTATCCCACTAACCCTGTAATCCATTAGTCTGTCCATAAATTACGTAACTGCTTATCAAATTAGCAAACATTATGCCATTTGTTTTTTTGCTCCACCTCCCCATCCCCCTTCTATCTGCAAAGGAATGAATTACCACGGCAGAAGAAGAGAGAGAACTCTGTGATAGTGACTCACCAGTGATAGCCACACTTTGTTATCTCAGGAACTTTTAGTTCTCACTCACATTGTGAGAGGAAAGCTTGAGGGACTTGAAAGCAAAGAAGAGAAAAAATCTGAATTTTTATTTTCACTCAACCGGTCCTTCACATTTTTTCAGTCCATCAACATGTAATAGGAACTCAAGGAACTTCAATGCGTAATCTGTTTAACACTTTTTCACCTTGGAAAAGGTTTGAAAAGTAAGGGTGAAATAGGAAAACTAACTCATTTCTTGAACAGTCTCAGTAAAATATTTGAGTTGCATTAATCTGACATGAGGGAACAGTGTCCTAAGTCATGGGATCTTTCTTCCCTTCCCTATGGAAATTCTTGAAATTTGAAAATTTTCTGTACAAGATATAACAGCAGGATCACCCTACGTTAACTGATCAATACTGTAATTCTGAAGGAGCTCTTACACAGTTATCTTTGCCTAACTCCCATTTTCACTTAAATGTGTGTTCTAAGTCTCTAATATTTAACTGAGTAGGGAAAGTAAATGCCAAGTTAGCATTCAGTTGCGCTTTACGGTACAGTCAGAGATTTATTTAAACCTTGATCTCTCTAACCAGCAATGGGAAATGTAAATAAACTCAGTTTTGAGTGGCTTACTGATGTAGGAAGCAATAATGTAGCAAAACAGCACAGAATGATCTTTAAGGCTTTTTTTTTTTACTTCTTAACATTAGAGGAACCATCAAAAAAATGCCCAAAAGTTCTGTAAACAACTGGAATGTATATAACACAAAAAAATTAAGTTTTCTTCTTGAAACATATGCCAACTTCTCTTTTTTTAACATCCCAAAGCAGAAAAATAATTAAATAAATACCTATAAAAATAAATAGAAGGTTGCCTTGTAAGTATTCAGTCTAACAAATTTGACAATATTGATGGAATTATTTATGGCCTCCTCAAAACTCTCTACAAGACTTTATCAAATTCAATAGTTCAGAATTAGTCTCTTGAGTTTTGACTGTACTTTTATTCCAGTATCAGATTAACAGAATTTAGTTAACATGATTTTCCACTAAAGGCAGTGTAAAGTGGCGGAGAGGGGAAGGGAGGAGAGAGTGAGGAAGGAAGTAAGCAAGCAAACAAGCTGCATTATATGGGCATAAACTAAAAAAGTCATACAGAGGAGTTACAAATGTATTTTGTTTCCCCATATATTGCATATTTAGCTCTCTAAACAAATCCACTAAAATAATCAAGGGTATTTTCTGTAAAACTGGATAAAAGGAAATTCAATCCATCTGGTTTTTACCTAAATCCTGAGAAATAGAAAAGAATGCATGTTTCTTCACTGTTAAGTCTCCAGGCCAGATATTTAGCTACTTGGAAGTTGCTTTGCTCCATGGTGCTAAAATATTCTGGGCACTGATCTGTATAACTGATCTTAGAAAGATACTGTCAGGTTAAGAAACTTTCTACAGTCTCAGAGCTTCCAATGAGCTCTTTTGGATCCTCCACTAATTTGGAGTAGCCTTCATAATGCTCTAATTTAATCTGATGATTTGTTATGTTTCTACATATTTTTATGCATTATGTTTGAATGTATTTCTCATCCCCTTCTCACTTGATTGTCTTTAGACAAAGCAGTAGATATGGTCCCTTTTGAACCCATTGCCTAAAATCCAAGCAGTAGCATTTTGCAGTTGTATAAAAATAATAAAATCTTCCACAAAAGACAAAAGTGGAATAAAATGCTGTATTTAGCTGTGAGTCATGAGATATTTTGAAATTATCTTCCTCAAACCTTTTTATTTTTTCAAATATACTGTTTCTCTCTCTTCTGAAAATATCTGACACCCTCTCCCTCTACCTATTGATCTATTGGTTCAAGAATAAAGAATAGTTTCATTGCAAATGTTTTGTCTAAAGTAAAATCATTTAATTATAATTTCATCATAATGAGCCCCTTAGTCAAATGGAAGGTTATAAAAACACAGAACATTACCCAGAATCTCTTGCTTGGCTTAGTGAAATATTAAGAGATCTTTGATGTTCATTAAATGGCAAAAGTTTGCTCTTGGAAAGAACCTTATTTAGTTTCTTTTTTCCTGCTTCAAATTTTCCTAATAAAAATGCATTATATTTAAATAATTGTATTGAATTGGGTAACTCTGTGTAATACATATGCAAGGCAGTAACTGCATGTAATGTCAAAACCTACAATGAGGAGGAAGTTGAAGCTAAAGTAGTAGTCATAAAGAAAATGTCACAGTCTTCGTCCCAGAACTGTACTTGAAATATCCTGCTAAATGAACTAAACCAGAGAAAAGGATGGAATGACCACAAATTCACATTGCAGCATTTCTACTCTGTGTGTTCTCCAAAGCTTCATAACAAATTATTGCTAAAACGATTGATTGATTGGCTATGAATGCTGAGCAGGAGAATGAATGCTTTCTTTGCTTGAAGAATTGTACCTCTGTAGGCCACATGAGCAAGAATGTGTCCAACACAACTACTTTGAATAGAAGTAGCACTCATAGTGATACTTCATGTGATCAGAAATGTTGACTTGCAGAACACCTCTCAAACTACAGTAACTGAAATTTATGGTCCTGTTTCCTTCTGAAGCAGTTGTAAAGATTAAAATGGAGAAAAACCAAGCAGGAAATGTGTAACTGGCAATCCGGTATTGCTGCTTCCATTAACAAAACAAAAAAAATCAATAATGTTCATAGGCATCCAAACCTTATCTAAACCAAACTTCTCCTAATTTTACTGCTTTCCTTGCTAATATCTGGTTTATATGTACATCTATTGTGTGTCTCCAGTAGTCCCTATAAAACTTTCCTAGAAGTTATTCAGAAGGGAATATGCCAACAAATTCTCATGTATATTTTTTATTGAAAAATAGCAACACAAATTCAGTGGAAAGTAGAATTATACCGTTGAATTTACTCATATTTTGGTTTTCAAACCAACTCATATAATGGTTTTCAAAATACCTTTCATTACCAAGCACCCGTTGTACAGCTTTTGTCACAAAGGAGAGAAAATAAATCTGTAAGCACACAGAGGGATGACATCTTTGTTATATTTTCCTGTGTAGCTTGTGGGAATTCATTTGTACAATCTTTAATTTGGGCTAAGAAATATTTTCTTCATTAATTATGTTTATAATGCTACTTCCAAATATCATGTGTGCGTGTTCCTCTCACAAAGAAAATGTTAAATTAAAAACAGACTACCCTCAATACTGTACATCTTTTAAAGATGAATTAGAGTTTAGTATGAGAGAAAATTACATTGTTATTCACTGCATGTTTTAAAACCTACTTTGCTAAAGCAATTGTCTCTTACACATTTTGCAAATACAGAATTACAAATTAATTATGAAACTATAAGAAAATTGAGTCAGTAAATTGTGGAATTATTGGAACCATGAATAAAACCCATGGTGTTTGACACTAACTTTACAGATTATCATGTCTCTGACAGAAACTCTAGATCTATCATGCAACAACTTTTTAAAATTAAAGCTGTTGCAACCAGTAAAAGCAAAGGTCTCTGATGGTGAAAATTAGAGTTATTGGTATGTAATCTTCGCCCTTCACCAAGAATTTGTCCCTGATCGTTATTTCAGTGTTGGACCTCAAATTTTCAGTTAATGACCATACTACTAGCCCTGCACAAAATAAAAAGGTCATCCTTTCCGTGAAGAGTTTCCAATACAAAATGACTAGCATTTTTAAAACAAACAAACAAACAAACAAATAAAATTCAGGTAGCCTGACAGTGCAACAGAAAGTTATATCCACATTAAAAATGCTGATTTTCTTCAGTCACCTGTACATAACTACCAAGCATATGCACACATCTGATCAACTCACTCTAAGTTTGCCTTATTAAAATAAATCAGAGAAATATGTATTTTTATAGCGGAAGTATCTGATTTGGATTAGACTTTTTTAGACAAATTATGGATTTGAATACCCATTCTTTATGCTTATTATAAGAAAATCAAGACAACCAAGAGGCAACAGTCTAATTTTTTTTTTCTGTTATTACACTAGTAGTGAAAATAGTAAAGGAGAATTGTTAGGGTGTCTTGAAGAGGGTAATGAGTTCCTTTTTTGCATACATGATCGAGCATATGAGCACCAAGAAGCAAACTTTCTGTGTAAATGAGAAAAGTATATAGTATAAATGAATCTTGGACGATTTGGAAAGACAGTGAATTGCTAATGGGAGAAGTAGGCCAAGTACAGGAATCTATAGTCCTCACTGCGTACACGTAAAAGGAGACTAATATTTTACAGTTAAATTAATCTAAGTAGAATTGAGTACTGCAAACTGTGTACTGCAAGTTTTAAGTTGTATTTAGTATTGAGTTTTTCAGTTTTATTTAGTATAGGTCCATTTCAATCTCACTGTATGTTCTGGTATCTGCAGGTTGGAAGGACTCTAAGCTTTTCCTGTATATTTTATCCTAACTTTATCTTATGACCTGTGAGCTCTCTAGTGTCACCACTGTTTGCATAACATACCTTGGACTGTGCTAATCTGTTTGTCTGAAAGAATTTCTCACAGTGAGATAGTGTTTGGTTTATTCTCAATGTTTATACTACCAAGAAATGACCTACACAGAACTAGAGGCTCATACTAGGTACAGTGGTATAAAGCTGTGTCAGGGGAGGTTTAGGTTGGATATTAGAAATAGGTTCTTCACCCAGGGGGTGGTTGGGCACTGGAACAGGCTTCTCATGGAAGTGGTCACAGCACCCAGCCTGACAGAGTTAAGAAGTGCTTAGACAACACTCTCAGGCACATAATGTGATTTTGGGGATGTCCTGTACAGGGCCAGGAGTTGGACTTTGATGATCCTTGTGAGCGTCTTCCAATTCAGGATATTCTAGGATTCTAGGATTCTAGGTATTTTATTTGGAAGTAAAAAACCAAACCAAACCATAACAGAACAAAAAAAACCCCACCATAAAAACTCACACTTATTTACCTATATATTACTACAGTTTCACAAGGTCTGATTATCTCATAGCAGCAAACAGAATATGTCAGTGAATTTGATTTTATCCTCACCAGTCATACGAGGCTTATACGTCTATTTTTGCAATCTGTTGCTTTTTCTACTTTTTTTTCCCCGCTGTGTTTCTATGAAATTAAAAGCTTATTTTAGGCTCCTGGGGTAACCCTGTTTCTTCTGTAAGAATTCTCCCACTGAGAAACATCTTAGCTTAAGAGACAAAATAACTCTCAGTAGATATTGACATGTAAACATCTAATGTTACTTTTAGAGATCCAAGGACATTTCATTAAAACTTTTTCAATTATTTTCTTTTATTCACTGAGTTTGAATTAATTGACCAGGGAGAACACCTAAATTTAGCAAAAGACATGCTTTTCAAATGAACTACAAAAAAAGATAAGCTTTTCAAATGAACTACGGTGCAATGCAGTGCCAGAAAAATTAAACTTCTTTGTTGGAAGATTAAGATCACATTTCTCTGCTATGTACAAACTTCATAGTATAAATTACACTAGCTCAAATTTAGTAGTGTTTTAATAAAAATGACAGCCTGTTTCTTGGGTTTTTCTTGTGTGGAGGTTCTTTCCTTTGACTTAGTTTCTTGTTTATTTTTACCCAATAATGCTACTAACTTTGTGCTACATTATATATAGACATAGTATAGGTGAGATGAGAATAAAGACACCCAGTGTAACATAGCAGTTGTGTAAATAGTTTGTGAGCATTATATATAAATCAAGCAAAAGTGTCACATAAAAACAAAAAATTAAAGATATTAACTAGTTTGCAGTTAAATATTTTTATTGGCAGTGCAGCCTGCAGAAGCTGCCAGCTGTATTGCATTTCTTTTGTTTTGCTCCATAGCTCCTAAAATTTGAACATGACAGTGCTTGTACTTAGAAAGAAACAAATCAAAAACCAAAATTCTGTGATTAATCTGTTGAATTTTATGCAACCTGGTAGCTTATGTTAGAATTTGAATATATAGAGAGATCTATATAGATATATAAAATGTAAAAAAGGAGAGAAAGAGTAATATGTGGTTCAAACCAACTTGTTTTTGGCTCAACTTTGCAAGACAAAACTTGACCTCAAAGTGATCTTGCTGCACATAACATGAAAGGGGCCAAAGTCCCGGGTAAAACCTGAGTGGGAAATTTCACGAGGGCTTCTAATTGAAATGGAAAGAAAACACAAAGAATCTTTATCAGGCTTGCAGGACACAGTTGGCTCTTCTGGAAAGTTAGTAGAGGTGGGAATTTCACACACTATCCAAAATATATATATGAAAACTTATACCTTTTTTCCCCCATTCTCTCCCTTATCTGTTCATTTAAACTTATTTTATTCAGAATTTAGTTCTGAAATTTAGAATTTAGCCCTAGGGATTGCTCACTGGGCTGGTCTCCTGAAAGAGCAAATAACCACATCTTCAGGGAGAATGTATATCTTACTATTTTGATTAATTTTCACTATGATATTTAGAAGTGCTGTCCTTTGCTATTAACCAATGCAAGTGTTTTAGACTTCAGTCACTTCCTTGATTAATCATTCTTTAAGTTTTAAGAAAGGCAAGACTAGATAGAGTTGTTGAGGTCTACTCTTTACTGACCTTATTTTCCTGAAAGCTGTTGAAACAAGAATATTTAATATTTCTTCTCATATAACCAGTTTTCTAGCATAAATAAAGTTATATAAGTAGGTAAGGTATAATTTCAATAAACTTTTTAATGAAAAAAGAATGTATCTGGGGAAACATACATATAAGAAGACCTGTCCACTTATCATACCATACTATTAAGGAAATTACTTAAAATATGTTTATAAAACTGCTAGAAATTATTTTTGGAAATTCATGAAGGGTTAAGGAGATGCTGGGGAAAACTGCAGTAATGATATTTGAAGAATACAAACCAGATACAAGGAATTGCTATCTAAATGCTTCAACTGAAAATCCCAGTGAAATAAATCATCTGCTATTAAGAGAGAAAAATGTACTGACACCAAAACCAGTAATGAAACTAATCACTAAACTAAAGAATAAATGTTGTTATCCAATAACTTCTTTGATCAAATTAAATAATCAATAAAAGAAGTGTAAATTAGTGATAGGACAGAGGCTTGTACTCCAGACATATATTTTCAAATTACAGTTCACTTCTAGGTGACAGAAGTTATTTAATATTGTAAGTCAGGATCTCCTCTATCTCCATTCTTATTGTTTTAGAGTTCATTATGTCCCTACCTTTCAGGTGCTTAGTAAAGATAAAACCCATTAATGATTGTAGGGTGCCCAGATACGACTCTGACGAGGGTTACAAAACTGCCCAGAAAGGTAATTAGTAAGGAATGCATTATCACGTATTAAAATTGAGTGTAATATTATATGGATAAATGTAAACATAAAGCCTAACCATAGCCTAATGTTTAATTTTGCCTCTATCTTGCCCTTTTGAAATCAAATTAAAAGCAAACACAAGTAAATACACCTTTGGCCCCTAAAGTTTCTAAGTTCTCCAGGGGAGTGGGTTTGCTTGTACATCAGTCTCACCAGGAACAACAGGAAAGAGTACAGAACTAAAGCTTAATTAATCTAGCCTCTAGTTTAGAATAAAATACATTTTGCTGAAATGTTCAGTTGTATCAAATAGACCCTTTGGTTCAGAAGGAACACTTGTGTAAAACATAAATCATTTGTTTGAGAGTAAGACAGAATCAGGGACATAATTATTAATTACATCAGGAGAAGAAATGAGTGACATATTACCTGAATAGATATGTTTCATTCTAAGGTTTTCCATTTATTAAATGAAATCACACAAAGCAGAATGGAGACAAGGAATTTAAAATCAAAATCAAGCATAAAAAATCCAATTAATTGTAGGCAAATATAATGATATTTTTTACCCTGAAAATATTTCTGTGTATACCAGGTAGCTTAAGTTGTATATTTAATTTTGTGGGTCACAGAACATGCATATAAGAATATGGTTTGTTCTGTACAATACTAGTAAATGGGTTTTGAAAATTATTATGAAACAAAGATTAATTTTCTGTATCCTAGGTAAATCTACTGATATTTCAAAAAAAATTAATTTTCTCTGTTCTTTTTCTTTAAAACAGCACTAAGCCAGTAATGGTGAAGCAAAGAGAGGAGAAGATGCAACATAAGAGATGTAGATGCACAGACAATGATATTATTTTACTTCCTTATATAACCTTTTTTAAGTATCTGCATATTCTTTTCCCAGTTGTAGTTGCCTGTCATGGAATTAAATTACCAGATGTCCCTGTAATGGCAAAGCCACAGACATTACTGTCTTATAAATGCACCAGATTTAGCTATATTTCTGATTTTCTTGGTAAGTTTTCATCTATCTTTTTTAAATTATTTTTTCCTAAAGGACCATCAAAACCTGGCTTACCTTTTTTTTATCTGTCATATGTTTGGTCTAATTCAGTACAGTTCTGATTAAACTGAAAGCTTGTGTGTTGTTGAGTTTCATACAGAGGAAAATCAACTGTTCTATTAAGTTTTTGACGTATATTGTCTTAAATTGAAACATCTAATGCTTTCAGATGCTAACATGAGAACTATGAAAATGTACAACCAGGTAGAGGAGATCATCGAGGTCTATTGTGAGCCATGAAATAGTTTGGATCCATGACAATACATAAAAAAGTCTGTAATAAAACTCAGACAAGCACAACAATTTCTGTGGTGCTACACTAAAGTAGAAGATAAATAACATGCTTCTTTTTTCACAGATATCTGCACACTTGAGATACAGTCATTCATCCCTGATTCCATCCACTGAACCTAAGTCATCATTCAGTGTTCTTCAATGAAGAATTGACTCCTTTGCCTGAAATTGGGTGTTGTTTTGCCAAGAAACTGTGGTAGCAGAATGCTTCATGCCTCCAACTTTTATAGCAGATGTTAAAAGTTCAGTTTTCCTCCCATAATTATGTCTACAGGCGAGGACAACAAGCAATTGAAAGCATTCTTCAATACAGTGGGTGTCTTTAGCTCTTTAATCCTCAAATAGTCCATATTTACTGAGGTTAAAGGGACATTTTTAATGCATACCTTTTTGTTTCACTTTGCGTACAGGTGTTAAAAAGTACAGCAACAAATGAAGGTCCATTTAAAGGAACAGGAGAATCTGAATTACGTGATGGATTTCCGAGTGTTTAACTCTGTTTAATTCCATATATGCAAACACTGAGCATCTTCTTGATCATTATTAATTAGGTCTCTAAATACTCTGCAAAGAAAGGCAGCCATGTCAATGCAGGCAGAGAAAACACAAATACTGCATATTGGTTTTGTTTTGTCTTGTTCTGTGGATGAAGTAATTGGATTTTTTTTTTGAGAAAGAGAAAATGTTAGGACTTCTCAAATATGTCCTAACAAATACAACAAATACAAGTGGTATTTAGAAAAAATATAGTACCAGTGGAATAGGACTTTAATACCCAAAACTGAATGAACACTAGTATGAGTGGATCACTCCACTACTACAATCTTCTCAGAAAAAAAAAATTACTATATTCAGAGTGTAATATTGACTAGAAGATTTAACTCATTGTTTTCCATAACTCCATCTTGATATTTTGACTCCAAAAGCTTTCATTAAGATAAAGGTTCATTTTTAAAGTGAGTCATTATCTGCCTTTACAACCACCTACAAAGAAAATATTTCTAGTCAGTACACTAATTTAATATATTGAATTCAGTTATTATAGCGCAGAATACAAGGACATTGACCGAGATGTCTTATTTGCCTTAGGTAAACATGGATTAAACATCATTTCTCAGAATACAAATAGGATGAATATACTTGGACATATCTTTAATTTTCATTAAACACAGAATAACACCAGAAGTAGGAGTAAAAGCATGAGCATGGAATTTTGTGTGGAAATCTACCCTGAGGATGGAGTTTCATTAAATCTAGTGTTATCTTTACAATGCTCTCTTCCGAATTATCAAATGCAAGTAGAAGCATCCACGAGGAACAACTGTAATCTGGTCAAAAATATTGTAGCAGTAAAGAACAGCAGTTCACACCTGAGAGATTTTATTATATTTCATGTGCATTGCAAGGCCCATGTGCATGGACTTCAGTAGAGGGAACCTGAGTGTAGCAGGAACCATGATTTGTGCTTTGCTACAGTAAGGAGCTTGCACCAAGCCCAAACTAGAACAGTTTGCACCCAGTGCAGCAGTCACAGCAAAGTTGATAAAATCACAGTCTCATGGGAACCTGTGATGACTTTTTAAACCTAACCTTATTTTCTTAATACCAGATCTGCTTTTATTAGTGTCATATAATTGAGATGTTATTAGAAAAGTTTAGATGCTAATTAATATGCTGAATTCATGACATTTTCAGAAATTTTTTATTGTAAGCTTTCTTAAAAAGATTTTTAGTTACATTTCAGATGAAAACAGCAAGAAAACTGATATTGCTTTTTATCCTGCTCATGATCTTGCAAAATGCTCTTCTGAAAACACCTTCTTGTACTAAAAAAATTGTACTCTTGAAACTTTGTCTCACAGAAACTAGATGTAATAGTATTGAGCACTGAAGTCACTAACTCCCAAATGCCATACTTTCTTTCCCCATCAGTCAGGACAGTTGTGGAACTGTTTTATTTCACCTACACGTCATTTCAGAAATAGACTTCTTGTCTGTCTTAATATGTAGCACCAGCTGTCCACTTCTACACAATGACTATCAATGGTATGTTTTATTAAGGGACTACCAGCATCACCTTCAAATTTGATGCTGCAGAGTGCCTAGAGCACTGAAATTTCTGTTTTCTTTAGTGTATTGACATGCATTAGGCTAAACACATTAGGCTTTGGAACTAAAAGGTCCTGTACCATGGAGAACTAAATCTCTGTGCTGGACTGGGAGGAGAGATGTGACCAATATCTTTTGCTGTCCTTTCTTTTGTGCAAGAAGGTCATACTGAATTTTCAGCAGAATAGGAGTTTTAATTAGACAGTCTAGTTTCTTCATGCTAACTGAAAGGAAAAAAGAAAGAGAGCAATAGAGGGAGTAGTTCTAGGATTACAGGTTGATGTGTTATCAGTGCTTTGCTCATAGTAAAGTGCAGTAGGCATGGGAAGTGAAGCCTGGAGGGAACAGGAAAGAGGAGGTGGACTTAGATGTTATAGAAACACAGTCATAGAGGAAAGTCCCCATCCCTTCCAAGGGACAGACAGATTTTATTTTTTTTTAAGAACTTATGTCTATTTTGATCATCAGTTTGAACACCTGAATTGAAACAGTTAAATTGGTATAGATGATAGAAAGAGGGAATTTTATAAGGTTATATGAGCATAATTTATCTTACTTCCCACCTGGGAATAGTTATACCAGTTTCTATCTAATATATCAACAATAACATTGTTGTACCTGTTTAACTAAATGGATTTAAGTCCTTGCATTTTGAAATGATCCAACTCTTAGAGCTGAATAAATTTAACATAACACACTACTTCACAGCCATGTGGGACAAGGGGCACAGTAAGTCATCTAATATATGATAACTCATGAAGTGGCAGTAAATCTGACCAGTTTCACACACGTCACCATATCTTTAAAGCGACATAGCTGTATAATTAGATTGCTCACTTCTGATATATATAGGTACTTATAGCACTCTTTATAAATATCCATAAGGTACACTGTGCGACAAACCACAGATGAGAGCAAATGGTTGGCAGCTGCGTGAAAAAGTGATGGTACTTACAGTTTTAGAAATATAAAAAGTTATCCAAAAAAACCCAAATAACTAGATACTGGTAGTGGACAGACAAAACTCTACTAAAACCAAAGCAAACAGAAGAACACTTGAAACAGAAGAAAAGTCAGAGATGAGCAGAAATTGAGAAGTCTACAGATTAAACAGTTAGGTCTCAATCTACTCTTAGCCAAGCCAAAGGCATAATCTCAGAGTGTACAAGTAAACTCAAATTCAAACCAAGAAAATCTATATTATATTTCCAGTTTTTCAAAGTGCAAACTCAAAGTCAACATACTTAAACAAAGCATATATATTTACTATAGTCAAGTCTAAGTATTTTCACCTATTTATACAAAAAATAGCATATATCTTTTAAGATATATGCAAAATCCGTATGTCTGAAATAATTTCCAGCACAACCCCAAAATCTGATTTTTCACAGCTGTAGGTAACATTCCATTTGCATGACAAGAAATCAATTGCTAGCAACCCAGAAATGGTGAGAGCTGCTTTATTCAAAGTGTTACTTAGTAAAAATGTTCAAATGTCACCTGGTTCAAATATTTGTCTTATCAAACACAGAATATCAGGGTTATTTTCTAAGATGATAGTGACCTGGTGTTAATGTGCAATGAGAAGCCTGTACGTGAAAATTGAGGTAACTCGTGGGCACTGAGCTGCCTGCCAGCTTCAAAGAGCAGGATAGTGCCTGCCAGAAAACAGTGTGTTGGTCCCCTTCAGTGTCACAGCAAACTGAGTGTACCAGCTGTGGTGTGTCAAAACAACATGCCTGCTATGGACTCACCATTTTTCACTGCTCTGATCTTACACAGAAAAAAAAATACCGTTCAGCAGCAGCTGTACTTAGAGAGATTAAAAATCCATGTTAAAATGTTAGACAACTTCTAAGGGTTGGTCTAGTCTTAAGAAAGGAATATAACAAATAGTTATTCTTAAGGGAACAGATTTAAATGAGAAGCTGGTAAGTGACATGCAAGATCAAGTCCCTTGCCTTGCAATTGACCATGAAGTCGAGGTGTCAACATTATTCTAGAGTGAAGAACAATGGAGATCTTTTGCCTTTCCCACATACTGTAGTTACATTAATGTAGGAACATAAGCCTCCAGCAAGACCACTGATCTCTGTTCACTTCCTCTGACAAATTGTAATTATGGCTTTTGGGTATCCAGTTGCGAATTCAATGTAAGTGTTGGGATGACTTTTGTGACTACTAGTGTGTTGTAATGGTACAAAAACAGGGACACTATGTCTCCATCTAAGCTAAATGTCTGTTACAGAGACGTCTGTTATTCCTTCTAGTGTAGTGGTCCTAAATGCCAATCAGGATTTTGTCATCAGGAGTTCAAGGAATGGATGAAGTGAGGGTATATTCAGGGTGTTACAGATCTGTGTTGTTTACAGCTGCAGCATTATCTGGACCATTTGCTGTTTTTCAGGTGGCCTCTCAAAAGAATCCCCAAAGGAGGAGGTTTACCAGCCCCTCCCAAAGGAGCTGCTGTCAAAACTGATAGTGGGCACCAAGATTAGCTCAGATGGTTAGAGTATGGTGCTAATAATGCCAAGGTTGTGGGTTTGTTTCCTGTACGGGCCATTCACTTAAGAGTTGGACTTGATGATCCTTGTGGATCTCTTCCAATTCAGAATATTCTATGATTCTGTAAAGTGTACTACTGTGTTGTTGGGTTGTTTGTTTGGCTTGCTACGTATGTTTTAACTCAACAGCAGCATGCGAGGAGAGGCTGGTAAGCAAAGCAGCAAAGCTGAAGCCAAGGCCAGACTTCAAAGGAATTAGGCACCTCTGGTAACTTGACTTCAGCCCAAATAGATGCCCAAATATATTCAAGTGATAAAGATTCCATCCCTCTTCCAAAGTTATCTTGTATTTTGGCAAAGGACATCCCCCTTGGCTGGTATGTCCTCTGGATCTGAATGGGTCTTTCTCCAGATTTTACAGAAACAAGAATTATGCTTTACTAAAATTTTGGCAGGCTTTCATTGACTAAATGATAGACTAGGTCTGCCGTGTCCTTTAGTTGACTACTGCAGCCAGATGGATTCCAGCACTCTAGGCAAAAGACACCAGTTTGGATAAAGTCTCATGATTGGCTGACATCTGCTGGCTGCAGCTGTGCATCAGCATTGCAATTCCACCACTAATTCCATCATGTGTCAGAGAACATACAGTGGGCTTTCATGCAATATTTATATTTATGTATAAGGCAGTAATGTGAGGTACAAAGTTCTTTAACCCCCATGGCTAGGCTTCGCAAACGAAGATTTGGGAAGGCACTATCCACATTTGCTGCAGGCACGCTGGTGGCTTATGAGGCCAATACATGACAGACATATCCGATTGCAAAAGGCACAGCAGAAAGACTCCTTAGATGGTGTATTCTGCAAGACACGGTTCTTTCTGCGTTGCCTTTTTTCCTCGAGAGTGATCCTGCGTGAGTTCTCAAAGGAGACAGCTGTGTTATAGATGGTGTGTCTCCAGGTCTCCCGATTTGAGGTCAGAGTAGACCAGTTATGGTGATCAATATGGCCAAGGCTGAGATGTTGTTTCAGGGAGTCCTTGAATCTTTTCTTCAGGGCTCCTCTCATGCGGCAGCCAGTGGCAAGTTCACCATAAAGCAAGATCTTAGGGAGGCGGTGGTCCTTCATCCTGGAGACGTGCCCTGCCCATCGCAGCTGCGTTCTCAGTAGCATGGCCTCAATACTAGTGACAGCTGCTTGCTCTAGTACAGATGTATTGGTCACATAATCTGACCAGCGGATGTTAAGGATTGTACGGAGGCAGCACTGATGGAAGCGTTCTAGGAGACGCAGGTGGTGGCGGTAGATGACCCATGATTCGGAGCCGTATAGGAGAGTAGACAACACTATGGCTTTGTAAACACTGATCTTGGTGCTTTTCTTTAAGTGTTTATTACGCCATACTCTCTTGTGGAGTTTTCCAAAAGCATTATATGCCTTAGCTAACCTGTTGTCTATCTCTCCGTCGATCTTACCATCTGAGGAGATGAGGCTACCAAGGTAGTTAAACTGTTGGACTGATTTGAGCTCTGATTGGCCAATGGTGATGTGGGGGTGATGGGGGACTTCCTGAGGTGCAGGTTGATGGAGGACCTCTGTCTTCTTTAAGCTGACTTCCAGCCCAAAGAGCTCAGCAGCATCTGCAAAGCAGGATGTTAAACGCTGCAGGGCTGCTTCTGTGTGGGCAACAAGGGCGGTGTCATCAGCATAAAGCAGCTCCCGGACAAGATGGTTTAAGGTCTTGGTGTGGGCCTTCAGTCGCCTTAGATTGAATAGACTTCCATCAGTACGGTATCGAATTCGATACCGTACAAAGTTCTTTAGGGAAAGGTAAAATGCTATTACTTTTCTAAACAAGTGTTTTAAATTAACTTAAAATCCCTCCCAAACTAATTCTAGCTTTATCAAATCATATAATTGGCTTTATATTTTCTCATTATCCAGTAACTAGTGATTTTTTAAAAGACACTAACAATTTAACAGAACTATAAAGCAGAGACTGAATATAGAAATAGGTATCTTGGCAGAAATATGCAGCTTCAACTGATTAATTGGCAATAAACTATCTAATAAAACCATGTTATATCCAATAACATAAAAAATGTTCTACACAGAAATGTAAAAAGCGTTGGAAAATTGAAAGAGTCATACCTGAAGTGAAGAAAATACACATTTTAAGAGTGAGTTTTTTTCACAGTCTGCTTTATTTTGATTGATTGATTATTATGCCCAAATACCCCAATGTTATCTAAGTTCCTGTGGTAAGTAAGAATGCACAGTACATTATGTAACTGATTAAACCCATCAAAACATATGGAATAGCACTATTTTTGTATAATGATTTTAATAGGTTAGTTGCACTAATAGTGCTTTGACTTTTTTTTTTTTGACATCTCACTGACAACCCATTCACAAAATGCATTGAGCCATCATCCTAATGAAAAATCCTACAGACAACAGGAACACATATCTTATTTAATTCATGAATATTGCTACTATTGCAAAAGAAATAATGGACACTTACCTTATGGTTTTAAAATATTTTACTATATTTATTACTGCTATTACTCACTGATGGGTTACTATTATTCAGTGACAGTTAACAAGATTTAAGATAAGTTCGTAATAGCATTTCCTAAAAGAACAATTATTAATATTAATGTCTTAAATAATACTAAGCCAATACAGTTCAGTTAAGTGAAGACCTAAAGCAAGTTGGTAAAGGAGTGCTTTGATAGTTGTACAGTTTAAATCAGTCTATAAGGTAGACATATTGACACCTGACATCAAAACAGTTGTTAAGTAAGCTGTAGTAAAACAGATTAAAAAATTGTGAAAATGTAAGGAAATCTTTTGAAATGCAGCATCTTGTGGTGATTATGCAACACTTCTATAATTATGTATACAGTTAGCCTTGAAGAAGTATAATATGAGTAATATAATTTTATATGCCTGAATTTTGCCTATAATTTCCTAGCCTGTAATGGGTAAATGATACTGTGTTTTAGGCTACTTTCCACCAGTGGGTGACTTCAAGGACATAAGAAACAGTTTCCACGGGGGTGAAGATAGCATCTGTCCCCAAGCAACAGGAATGTTTATTTGTGAAGTTCATTTCACAGCACTGAGGTCAATAAAACCTAAAAAATTTGGAACCTTTTAGAAGGAAAGATGCAGTATAAGAATAGAGGGTATGGCATAATCTCAGGATTAACCTCACTGTCTTAATGTTTTTATTTAATATCAATGTGGAAGAATTATAAAATATATCCAGTGCAATCTATTATGATTTATAACTATGGACAAACATCCACCTCAGGCTTCAGCCATTGCCTTTTTCCATTTATTCCCATACAAGATGCATTGAAAAACTGCTGGTTTTGCTGTCTATAGAGATCTGCCAAGTCTCACATATGCAGGATGCTCTTTCTGTCAGCCCACTCCTTTCAATCCCTCATATATGCCTCCTGCCTGGTTGTATGGCACCATGCTTCCCTCCAGCTCCATTATCCTTGTGACAGAGGCAACTGACTGGCCACTCCCTAGCTGGTGGCATCTAGTAAGAAAAGTCAAAGAGAGGTGGAAAAGGCAGTGAGGCTCTTCTGTGCCACAGGAACCACACAACTCTCTGCAGCAGAGTTGGACACAGATCCTCTAGCAAGGGAGTCCTTCCTGTCATGGATGTGCACTGTTGGGTCAACCTCAGCCACTGAGAAGCTGCTAGCTTAGTCCCACAAAACCACACTGCCCTTGCAGATATTGATGAGTCTGCAGATTTTGTTATTCATTGTACATTCCACACCTGCATATTTTGATTACACACAGTGATCACAGAAGCCAAGACACAGAACTATTATTTCCCTTAGACAGGTAGCCAGAAAAATCAAATCTCTTGTTCTCAAAGTACCAGTACTGACTGGTACTTCACATGGTATTTCAAGGCACAACTACAGATCAGCTTTCAGAAACCAGCTTGTCAAATAATGGTCTTTACAACTCATTTTGCTTTCTATTTTTGTTTGTTCTTTTTGTCATGAAGTCAATATTCATTACTCACCCATTATAGGAGTTAAGCTTTTCGCTGGTTTCTCTTTCCAGATATAACTTGCTTCAAATAGAAAAAAAGTGCTATTGAACCAAGTTGTCCTTTCAAATTTGCTATAAGGAAATTTGACACTCTCCCAAATTCAGAATAAAAATAGAACCAAGATTTGTGTATCTTGCAAAAATCTTTTAAAAGTCTATTCCAGGCTGAGAGGCATGTGCTGAGAATTCCTGAGTTTTATAGCAGCTCGTGCCAAATCACAGTAGCATCTCAGAAGCAACCTTCCCGCTCTTCCTTAGCAGGATGCATTTCACACTAATAGAGAATAATCTGTATGACAACTGCAACCCTGTCAAGAGGAAATAGTGGACACTGACACAGGGGAGCAAATGCATTATATTTTCATAATAATATATACTTGTTCACTTGCTTTAGTTGTATGTGACCTGGCTACAGACAAGTACATCAAAAATAGCTCATAATGAACTGATAGACTGTGGCCCTAATCACAAAAAGTTGAAAGCACTGGGCATTTTCCTTTAATTATGAACATTACATCTAATTTTAAAGCCTAGACAAAATTACATTCAAGTTAAAAGTCACACTTAATGTCACAGAATTCCATCCCTTTTAAATTTACTTTAAATTTTGATACCAAACTAGGAAAAGGTTTGATAATTTTTAGTAAGAAAATGTTTGAAATTCTCAATTTAAGCTTTCTTTTCTGAAATATTGAAGGTTAGAATTTTCGTTTTTTTCTTGATAAAAAAGGTTTTTATTTGTTAGCTGAAATGGATCATACTTAAGTATATGTTCAGATAAATAAATAACAGCTACTTGTGCAAGATAAAAATTAGTGAAAGAAATTAAGCTTGAAAATCATTTGCCTAAATTTATTTATTCATAAACTCTGAAAAACAAATTTTCCTATTTTTAATAGCATTCCAAATACTCTAAACATACTTCTGGATAGATTTATTAGAAGACAGTTTGTTACTATAACCAAGCAGTTCTAGTATCTGGAAACCAAGACTGTCATTGCTTTTTTACTAAATTGTTGGTGATTGATTTGAGAGCTGAGGTCACTGTCTTGCCATCAACCCATGTTTTCTAGACAGATGGCAACTACAGATATTCTTAGGATAAAACAGGGCACTGATGTAAGACATAATGAATATGTGACAAAAACAGTACTGGGTGCCAAGAAAATTCAAAAGATATAGTTCTAGAAATGTTTCTCCAGGGAAAAGAAATTGTCCAAGTAGTTGGAGGGGAGAATTTGCTTTAAATCTCATCAAAACCCCAGATGGGGTGGCCAAAATAGTGTGCATTTCATTTTAGGTTGTGGGGGAGTTTTCTGCTCAGTCTGCTTCTGAAACCAGGACAAGCTGTGGATATAACAGATGAGATCACAGTACAATAATGTATTTCTGTTTGAAGGCAAAGGCCTGTCATCTTATAATTCACTGTCTTTGGGGGCTGTTTCACATGCAGTGAACTGTCAGACTGAGGCCAGGGACTGGGAATAGGTGAATTTCAGGGCTGCAATTCAACAGAATGGCTTTGCTTTACATAGCCATAAGCACATATTGGTTAGCTTTCCTTTCTGCCTCAGTCCTACTTAGTCTATATGTGTACTGAGAAGTAGCTTCAGCGCTGTAAACACATTTTATCACTGTTACACCCTGGAGCTTCCATAAGACTCCTTTATATAAAACCACTATCATTGCTGTAAACCAGGATGAAATCTAATATGCCCAAATTCAAAGCAACCAGGGAGATGAGCCTTAGGCCTAAAAAATTTAAGCACTTAAAGGTTAATTTAGCGCCAGAAAAACTTAATTGTGACTAATTTATTTTAGTTTAATGCATGCCTGGAGGCTAAGTCAGGAGCTAAGGATGGCACAACATCTGAGACTTGCTCCTTCCTTGTTTTTGTCTCACTCCAGGGAGGCAATAAGTTACTATTTGCACTTCAAAGGCTGAAAGTCACCCTACTTCTTTGGACAGGGAACAGGGGGGCTATGGATGGCAACAAAGACTATCCCATTTTTCTTTGCCTCTTTCCAGTCAACTTGACTGTGGTAAGAAATACATTGAGAGTGTCAAGATCCAAGAAAAGGTACTACCCAAACCACATCGGTAGGATACAGAGGCAAACACATCCTTAGGTTATTTCATTTTTTCTGACTCTCCTCACTCCCAGCACAGCAATAGTATGCCAGCATATGATGGCATATTCTGGGTGAGTAGTATACACTTAGTGACAACAGTCAAACATAAACAGCATGATTGGGGAATAAAGGAATGTGTGGTTCAGGCTATTTGAATAATTTTCTTTGTTGACCAATGATAAGAGGAATAAAAGTTTAAGTAATTATAAATGCCCAGATGAGTTTGAAGACTGATTTAAAATGTTAACCAACATATATTTAAATTTTCAATTATTTAACTTGAATTCGGAACCCTTTGCAGAATTTTTAGAAAACGGAAGGGAAAGGATGTAGTGGTTCTGAGACCTTGTCTTATTCTAGTGATTTTCTGTCCTTGCTTTGATTGCTGCTGCTGACCTTCAAACATCTTTTATCACACTATATTCATAAGTTTGTTTTATTATCTTCACTTGGTCTAATTACCTGGATGATTCTATACTGTTCCCTACAGGGAAATATACTGCTTAAGTTTGGGGTTTTAAATACTAATTAAAAAAATCATTAGTGTGTGAATTAATTTCCACTCTTTGTATTTTCCTCTCCCTCTTGATAGCCATCAGAATCTGACAGCAACATAGCTGTTGCCGTACTTTAATTATCCTGTTAGGATTCCTTTATCCATGTGTATTATAAGGAAATCAACTTTGTTATACCCAGTCTAAATGCAAAGCTGTCTGAACTGTAAATCTAAGTTTGAATATAAACAAAATTTCTTTACATTGTACAAATATTTCAGCTGTGTTCCTAGCTTTTCATTATGTATTTAGGATGTAGAACAGTATTTTAAACTATCCTTCTTAAAGGTATTCTCGGGCAATATATTGAAGGCTGGGTTCATAAATCTTATTTGTAGAGATAAACTGTATACAAATGCACTGCAAATGAGTGTCAAATCACCTCACCTCCTCCTCAGCCTCCTTACTTGAGGCTGAAGTTTATTCAGGACTTATATGGCTTGTACACACTCAGTTCCATGGAATTGACTTTAAGTTTATGGGTACATTATTTGTGGCATTTTGTTGCTCTAGTTCAATTTGTGCAAACTAGTGTTCCATAACTGTAGTAATTGTCCAGGTTTTAATGACATAGGATTCACATTTGTTATGGAAAATACGGGTTTCACATGACTGCTGGGAAAGAAGATTATTTTGTAAAATCATATAAAAATACTTCAACAATACAGTGAAAGCATCCATGCCTGTTGAGCCTTAGAAACACCATTATGTCCTATAGGTTCCTGAGGAACACCTGTTCATTATATTATTTAAATACTGTTAATTACAAAATAAATGATGTGTTCATCTTCCACTCTGGACAGCTTTATTAATTTTGCCTTTTGTTTTCCTGATGTGAAGTTGAATGAAAAAAGCAACAGAAGAGTCCCTTTGTGCTGCAGGTCATTAAGATCTTGTCCAGTTGATATCTATCAGTCTGTATTAAATTTAACAGAAAAAATAATGTGTCTTTCTAGATTAGGTACTTGTTTATAGTGAAAAAGATGGAGATGGTGATCATAATTCTTGTTCCACTAACCCTTAAGTAATTTTGAATTGCAGCCTTATACATTGCAGAATAGAAAAGCTTTTTAAAACCCACATAGGATGATAGGATTGTACTGGTGCAAAAACAGTCTAGCAGTAGTAACTCAGGTCCATATTATGAACACTGGGTTGATTGTTTCTGAGTTTGACAGGACAGAATTGTAGGATTACTTCTGCTCTTTCTTTTTCTTAGTCTGACTCCTGTTTCTTAAATTGCTTTATGCACATTTACAGAGTCTTAGTAGGAGAAGTTTAAAGCTGCAGATCTGTTACCTAAAAGTACAAACTGGAGAACTGGATCTCCAATAGTGAAGGAGGATTAGAGCCTGGAGTTTTGCATTCAAGATAACTACTTTGTTTGTTAGGATGTTATAGGCATATAATTACAAGAGAGGTTTTCAGGCTGCAAATCTCAGTCCAAGTCTCAAAAGAGAAGGGTTACAGTCACTTCTCTTTTCTTCTGGCACCTCCTGTGGACAGTTTAGGTATATCTTTGGCATCTCCACCTTTTCAAGTGCTGGCTGAATTCCCTTTGGATGTTTCTAGTTTGCTCTATGGTCTAGACATGCAAAGAATTTAGAGAAATAATTTGCATTTTAGGGTCAGAGAAACCTAGACAAGGAGCTATCTAGATGTTTGAATGTTATGTGTGATGATACTAAATGTTAAGGTTCCCAAGTTCCTTTGTATAACTGAGTCTATATCCCTTTATAGCTATGCTTCAACTCCCCCAACAGACTACCCTTTCCAGAATTAAGTAGCTCTGAAGTGTCTTTGTGTTTTCAGAATCTGTACTAACACTTTCTGAAAACTGGCTTCAATAAAGTAATTTCAATTATTTGATGACAAATTCAGCAATACCAAGATCATTCTCATTCCTTAAAGTCCACAGATACATGTGTATATTTATAAATATATACATATACATCTGTACTAACATTCCCCAGTACATACAAATATGTCTTCACACACTTAACTCACTCTTCCTAGCAAAATGAAACTTTTAGTAGTTTTTAATGCTGATACATGTAATTCAAAAAGTCATGAGGAAACAAAGTGAAATATCAATAATCTGATCCTGCACTCTTATGAGCAGTTACAAATTTAAGGTTTCAAAAGAGCAGACTGTCAATTATATTCCTTCTTCTGCTGTTGCTGAAGTATAAAAAGAATTAACTATAAGAGCATTTTTGCAGTCATTCATTCATATAAAGTCGCATTCTCATTATCACATACAAGATATACAGTCTCCTCTTATGCTGAACACAAACCAGTACAGCTCAGTGATGAATGTATGCAAGTCTAAAGAGAGGATTTCAGCTGGTTGTTATCTAGGTAGGTCAGAGTTTAGATAGGGAGGCACAAAAGTCGAAAGAGACAAGCAGCATAGGTGGCCTGTGGATAAAGAGGTTCATTCTTCTGGGCAATCAATCACCCTCAGAGGCAGAGAGTTTGCTTCATGAGCAGAGAAAACAAATATATATATGATTGAAAGGGTGAAACCAGCTTTGAAGAGAGATGATTACATTTCACTGAGTAGCAGCACACTAGTTTCATCTTAAACATGCAGTTTAGTCTACACCACAGATATACACGCTCAAGGAACCAAGTATTTACTCAGTTCCCTTAACTTTATACTGCTGCTTTTCCAGTTTCAGAGAAAAATCTTATTTATAACTAATTATTATTCAGGAAAAAAAATCCTATTCTCATAAGAGGAAATTAATGGATTTAAAGGCTCTAAATGAAACAGAAAATACATATTACATTGTCCATTTGCAAAGAATATTGGGTTGGGTGAAAAAAATACAAATTAAATGGAGTAAATAATAGCCAAATTTTTACTGGGGATTGTGCATTCTTCATCATGGCTAGGCTTCGCGAACGAAGATTTGGGAAGGCACTATCCACATTTGCTGCAGGCACGCTGGTGGCTTATGAGGCCAATACGTGATAGACATATCCGATTGCAAAAGGCACAGCAGAAAGACTCCTTAGATGGTGTATTTTGCAAGACACGGTTCTTTCTGCGTTGCCTTTTTTCCTCGAGAGTGATCCTGCGTGAGTTCTCAAAGGAGACAGCTGCGTTGTAGATGGTGTGTCTCCAGGCCTCCCGATTGGAGGCCAGAGTAGACCAGTTATGGTGATCAATATGGCCAAGGCTGAGATGTTGTTTCAGGGAGTCCTTGAATCTTTTCTTTGGGGCTCCTCTCATGCGGCAGCCAGTGGCAAGTTCACCATAGAGCAGGATCTTAGGGAGGCGGTGGTCCTTCATCCTTGAGACGTGCCCTGCCCATCGCAGCTGCGTTCTCAGTAACATGGCCTCAATACTTGTGACAGCTGCTTGCTCTAGTACAGATGTATTGGTCACAAAATCTGACCAGTGGATGTTAAGGATTGTACGGAGGCAGCGCTGATGGAAGCGTTCTAGGAGACGCAGGTGGTGGCGGTAGATGACCCATGATTCGGAGCCGTATAGGAGAGTAGACAAGACTATGGCTTTGTAAACACTGATCTTGGTGCTTTTCTTTAAGTGTTTATTACGCCATACTCTCTTGTGGAGTTTTCCAAAAGCATTATATGCCTTAGCTAACCTGTTGTCTATCTCTCCGTCGATCTTACCATCTGAGGAGATGAGGCTACCAAGGTAGTTAAACTGTTGGACTGATTTGAGCTCTGATTGGCCAATGGTGATGTGGGGATGATGGGGGACTTCCTGAGGTGCAGGTTGATGGAGGACCTCTGTCTTCTTTAAGCTGACTTCCAGCCCAAAGAGCTCAGCAGCACCTGCAAAGCAGGATGTTAAACGTTGCAGAGCTGCTTCTGTGTGGGCAACAAGGGCAGCGTCATCAGCATAAAGCAGCTCCCGGACAAGATGGTTTAAGGTCTTGGTGTGGGCCTTCAGTCGCCTTAGATTGAATAGACTTCCATCAGTACGGTATCGAATGTAGATGCCGTCCTGATCATCGAGGTCTGCTGTGGCCCTTTGGAGCATCATGCTAAAGAAGACGGTGAATAGGGTAGGAGCGAGAACGCAACCTTGTTTCACACCATTCTTAATTAAAAAGGGCTCAGAAAGTGTGTTGCCATATCTGACTTGGCCGTGCTGATCCTCATGGAGTGAGATGATCATTTTAAGGAACTTGGGGGGACAACCTAAACGTTCCAAAATCTGCCACAGACCTTTTCTGCTCACAGTATCAAAAGCCTTGGTGAGGTCGACAAAGGTTACATAGAGACCTTTGTTCTGTTCCCTACACTTCTCTTGCAGTTGTCTGAGGACAAATACCATGTCTGTGGTGCTCCTGTTGGTTCTGAAACCACATTGACTTTCAGGTAGAATTCCTTCTGCTATAGTGGGTATTAGTCTGTTCAAGAGTATTCTTGCCAGGATTTTGCCAGCAATGGAGAGCAGAGTAATACCACGATAGTTTGAGCAATCTGATTTAGTACCTTTCTTCTTATACAAAGTGATGATGACAGCATCACGAAGGTCTGATGGTAGTTCACCGAGCTCCCAGCAGCGCACCACAAACTCGTGAAATTTGGTGTGGAGTGCAAGGCCCCCATGTTTCCAGACTTCAGGTGGAATTCCATCAACCCCAGCTGCCTTGCCGATTTTTACCTGCTGTATGGCCTTGAGGGTTTCTTCTAAAGTGGGGGCAGTATCCAATTCATATTTTACTGGTTGTTGTGTGATGGACTGAATTGCTGAATCTTGGACTACACGGCTGGTACTGAAAAGAGTCTGAAAGTGTTCAGACCATCGATTCAGAATGGAGGTTTTATCTGTTAGAAGGGTTTGACCATCAGCACTGAGTAGAGGGCTTTGGACCTGGTATGTAGGTCCGTATGCTGTTTTCAAGGCCTCATAGAAACCTTTGTGATCACCTGTATCTGCGCATAATTGAGTTTTTTCAGCTAGATCGATCCACCAGTTGTTCTGGATGTCGCGGAGTTTCTGCTGGAGCCTGCTGCATGCGAGACGAAAGGCTGTTTTTCTTGCGTGACAGGATGGTAGTGCAAGGTGTGCTTGGTGGGCGGTTCTCTTCCTCAACAAGTCTTGGATTTCTTGGTTGTTTTCGTCAAACCAGTCCTTGTTCTTCTTGAGGGAGAACCCTAAGGATTGTTCAGAGGAATGCAGGATGCTGTTTTTAATATGAAGCCAGATTGTTTCAGGAGAGGAATCTGTGGGAATGTTTTCGAGCCTAGTTTGAAGGTTTGCCTGGAAACTGTCTCTTACTGTGGCTGATTGGAGATTGTTAACTTGGAGTCTTCTCCTTGGGATGCTGCCCCTCTTTGGTTTGAATTTGAGCTTAAAATTGAGTTTACAGCGCACAAGCCGATGGTCTGTTTGGCATTCTGCGCTGGGCATCACGCGGGTATGGAGGACATCGCGGGCATCTCTCTGTCGCACTAAGACATAATCAATGAGGTGCCAATGCTTAGAACGGGGGTGCATCCAGGTTGTCTTCAGACTATCTTTCTGCTGAAAGATAGTATTAGTGATGGTGAGTTGTTGCTCTGCACAGAATTCTAGCAGAAGTCGACCATTGTCGTTGCAGTTTCCAACACCATGCTTGCCTAATACTCCTTTCCAGGCTTCAAAATTCTTGCCTACTCTGGCGTTGAAATCACCAAGGATAATGATCTTATCGTCTGCAGGAACCTTTTGGGTAAGGAGGCGCAGGTCAGTGTAAAATTTATCTATTTCAGCAGGGTCAGCTTGGAGAGTTGGGGCATATATACTAAAGATGACAACATATTGCTTGTTGTTTAGCGGAAGGCGTAGGGAGATAATGCGGTCAGAGTGACCTGTCGGCAGATTTTCGAGTTTAGGGACAATGGAGTTTTTGATCATGAAGCCGACTCCTGAGAGGTGTTTTTCGGTTCTGGGCTTGCCTGACCAAAAGAGTGTGTAACCAGCACCATGTTCTCTGAGGCTGCCTTCTTCATGAAGGCGAACTTCGCTGAGAGCGGCGATGTCGATGTTGAGACGAGCCAGCTCATGGGCAATTAGGGTAGACCGACGCTCAGGACGTCCGCTACCCGCATGATCGAGCATGGTTCTGATATTCCAACATGCTAGAGTTAATTTAGGTACACCTTTGGAGGCAGGTGCATGCCTTTGTCTTTTGCTCTTTGTGCGACCGCATTGGGGGAAGATGCCCGTTGGTCTGCGGTTAACCAACCGGGTGAAAGTGGAGATGAGCTTTGTTTAGGCCACCTTTTCTAGGCCCCTCTCCGAGTGGAGCAAGCAGTGCTGTCCTTGAAAAGGCTGCTTGGTCGTTCAGGGTGCTGCCCCAAGAGACTGTCATCTCCGGTCAGTCTCAAATGACCAATATCCTGAACCGCCTGCATGCAGGGTTGGGTCTGCGGCTCCCAGTGCACCTTTCACCTGCCGTTTCGACCCTCGCCCGTCGCTACAGGACTTTTTGCATGTGGGTAAAGCCTTCAAGCCTGCGCAGTGGATTTTTTAGGTGAGACACAGTGTGCGCGGAACTGAACCCACCCTTTAATCCTGAGGTTCATCTACCAGGGCCGAGTGAGCTTGGACGGTGGCAGTGAGGTCCTCAGGACGTAGGTTTGATTAGAGTGACCTTCTCTTAGATGGACGGCCTTACAGGGCTAAGCGAGCTCCATCTGCCCGGGTTTGGGATTGGAGTTGTCCTTCTCCTAGGATGACTGCCAGGAGGCTAAAGAGCTCATCCTGCCCAAGAATGTATTAAATCTGGTCCTACGGTTTTGATCTGTCTGGCATGGGCGACCCTACTGGAGGCATGTACCATACAGTTTGCAACCACACAGGGGAACGGAGACTATGTTCCTATTAGAACACCTTGAGCAAGTCTTTCATTTCCTGCTTTATTATCACCTACCTATAAATAAACTGGAGGAGGTACCCAGGGACAACCCTTTGTCCTGTCCACCGTTTCAGGATGTAACAGAGCAAAGCAAGTATATCCAGAACATGCCGAGCCTGGGCAGTAGCCACAGGAGAACCAAAGCCAGACAGACAGAACAAACAAAGCAAACATTCTGACCCCAGTACCCATCCAGGCAGGGGTGCCTTTTATTGGCTCCAGCCTGGCGGGGCCCCCCATTATTCTAAAAGAACCTACTATCCACCCTGACCTTATCCAACCCCCACTGTGTTTCCACATATCTTCAGGCACACTACTCACCTGTGACATTGCATATGGGATTGTGCCACTCTCCCTCCTGCTAGTCGGCGGACCACCATGGCCCGCTTGACACACTACGATAATCCCCCCCCCCCCAACCCCTCCCCCCCAACCCTGGAACGCCAAACCTCTGTGTGCTCTGAATCTTCCTTCTCCTCTTTCATGGAGGTGCAGTACCTGCCGGCAAGGTTCCCCCTGTTTCTCCTCTCTCATGCAACGGTTGCGGCCAAGGGCTCAACCGCGCGCGCTCTGCGCGCGCGGCGCGGGGACATGCCCAAGCCGCCGCAGGAACGGCCCCCGGCCGCAGAGGGTCCCGGCCAGGAGGTTAGAGCGCATTCTTCATAAGAATAAACCATTGAAACAGATTTTAAAAAATTGACCCCAGTACTAACATTTCCAAATCTGATCATTTAAAGGTAGATCTTGTACTCGGGACCTAGTCTTGCACTGGCATATGTGTGAACAAAAAAGCCCCTGTATTTTCTGCAAGACTAGAGTCAGAGACATCTATTGCATTATCACAGCCTGGCTGAGGTTGGCAAGGGCCTCTGGAGGTCATCTATCCAACCCACCCTGCTCAAGTAGGACCATCCAGGCCCACGTCCAGTTGGCCTTTGAATATCTCCAAGGATGGAGACTCAGTAACCTCTCTGGGCAACCTGTGCCAGTGCTGCATCACCCTCATGGTAACACTGTTTCCTGATGTTCAGGTAGCACCTTCAGATGTTTCAGTCTGTGCCCAGTGCCTCTGATCCTGTCACTGAGCACCACTGAAAAGAGCCTGGCTCCCCAGGTCATTTTTTTGAAAAGCTGTTTTCTAGCTGCTTGGTTCCCAACATGTACTGGTGCCCAGGATTGTTTCACCCATTACAGGACTTTGCACTTCCCTTTGAAGTGCAGGAGGTTCCTGTCAGCCTATTTCTCCAACAATTTATAGATGAGTATGAGGACTCATCCTTTAAAGAAATCTGGGATCAGCCAACCTTTCCATCTCATAAAAGGTGAGGAGAAGATGACCCTCCAGTAAGAAAAGGATTTAGAAAGAGTTGATTTGGGAAGAAGTCACAGAAAAAAAACGCAGATTTATATTGACGTAAGGACTGTCGTACTGCTTTTTAGTCAGTGAAAAGAAAAAAATCTCTTTTCATCATTCCAAAACCAGGAGTCAATTCTTTGCCCAAAGAACTGAGAAGGAGGAAAGGAAAATTATTCCAGTTTGTGTTTAAGTATGATTTTCATTATTTTTAAACTTCACCTCCAAATAAACATCACTAGCATCCAGAAAAAAATTCCATGCTCCATATCTGGGATTGCCACCATTTTGTTCCATTGCAAGTCTGAAACCCCTGCAAAAAAAAAATAAAACAGACAGAAGATGATGTTTTAACTTTGTAAGTGATTACCAAGATGTACTATTTATCAGAAAACAGGTGATACGGTTAAAATGGAAAAAAAAAGAAAAAGAAAAATAGACCATTTGTTCTTATTCTTGTGTTTACTACATTCTGCCTGCAAAGGTGCACAAAAAGTCACATATGTCTTTGAACAGGAAATGATTACTCTTGATATATAAGTCAATATAGTTTCTAAAGTGTGAGGAGGTATAATGTGATTCAAAGATCACCTTGCAACTCTCTTCCTCAGTTCCTCTCTAATAATGTGAGGTGAATAAAATTTCATTTTCTTACCTTATATCCTTGGCCTATGTGAATGTTAGGATCTTTTAATTCATTTGTCCACCATAATGGGAAGTGTCTTATTTGGTATCTCTAGAGTTTTAAAAACAACGATAGTGAGTAATAGTTCTGAAATTACAGCCTTCGTCATATATTTTTTTACCAACATACAAGTAGATGAACTTTGTAGTCCATCCCAAATACCATATCTGGGCTATTTTGGCTACTGAGGAAAATACATTTCTGGATTTAAGACTTTAGTATGAAAAATTCTCCTCGAGTGCCTCTCACTTTTAGACCTGTGACAATATGGCTCTTTCCTAGAGACAAGTGTTAAATGTATAAAGCTCTCTCTTTTACCAAAACCATACAGAAGAATGAGGGTATATCTAATCTAAAAGAGAAGTGATATAAAAGTTTATGTAGCTGTCTAGGGTGTAAAACTTACACAGAGTGCTAACTCAATAATACTGATGTTGTCCTCAGCTAGTAATATGAAGACACTTGGAAATGGAATTTTTACCTACATCTAATGTTAAAGAACCAAGCCAAAAAATACAATCAAAAGTAGAATACTCTGTTAAGGTAGTGCAAACCTTACTGACAAGTACAGTTCAAGTAAAATCTTGGTAGCATGAATGAACAATTTGACAAAACTATGAGCAAATTTGAGAGTGACTTTGAGTGTCAACAGTCTTAGACTGGGCTGCACATAGTCTCCTGAATACTGAAAGGATGGATTTTATTATAGTGAAGTTCCAGATAAACCAGTGTGATGTCCTGGCCTACCAAGGACAGAAAAAGGGCTGATATTACCCTTTCTACAAGACCATGTTACAACATGCAACACTATCATATCAGCTAGAAATAATATGCTTTTATATTGCATGGAAAGACACTAACAGAAGCAGACTCAGACACAGTTCCATCTATGCTTGGCTCTTCTCTGTGTCCTCATCTAACTGCAGCATTCATAGCAGTACCAGGACAGAAACATAACCAAAACCAACACCATAATGAATAAATAATTTTTTTTAAAGAAGGTGATGGATAAACTCAGTACAGGATCCCATACAAAATGCAAAATGAAGAAGGTTATAAGAAAACACAATTGCAATACATAAAATAAAATTTTGTTCTCAGAGTCAACAAAAGAGTCAAAAATGCAAACTTCAGATATCTTCTAGATATTTCACTGGTAGTATAAACTGTCAAGTTATGATTTAAGAACCTGGTTCTACTTCAGTTACATAAAATCCTTTTTCATTTTCTAGGATATAAAATATAAAATGATGTTATAAAGATCTATTACAGGAGAGTCCTATCAACCAGTCATTAAAATACAGAATATCTGAAGCGTAAACCAAGACCATGTTTTTTTAGTAAAAACAAGAAGCACTGTGAGAAAGATCCATGCAGCTATAGAAGGAAATATTTAAATTACTATAAAACAATTATAATTTGCTTGTTCTGAATATAGTTAATATTTGATTAAGTAGGTGCTGGAGTTAATGTCCTTATTAATTAAGTCAGACTCCTCCTTCCCTACTCCAAGAGAAGAAAAAGATTGATCATGCTTTTTTTCAAATGATAATTACTATAAGCAGAGAAAGTCTTAAATCAGAATGCTTTTTTTCAGTCTAGCTGCTTCATCCATTTGGATCCTACTCACTTTTCCTTGGGAGGCCTGCTCTTTTGTATCTGTGAAAATAAGCACAGATGTTGGCTCCACCTTCCTCAAAGCAAGTTTTGCCTAATGACCATTTTGAATGTATCCCACTTGCACCTGTTCAGTATTTTAAAGTAAAATAAAGCACTTGATTGACTCCAAATATCTTGTCCAGATTTTCTTAACTTGATTATGTTGCCATAAAAGCCAAGAGACTATTTGAGCACTAGCCACAGAATCAGCTGGACGAGGGCCAAATTCATCATTCTTGGAAGCATTTTTTTGTTGCTGTTGAAAGTCTGACTTGGGAGATATTGCAGATTAATTAGAACATTAGATGGTACTACTACAGCGCTGAGGTACAAAGAGAAGCAAAAATTACCATATGCAATTATTTATAATGTGCTAAGTATACAAAAATGCTGACATTAAACTGATCACATTGATCTCAATATGACATTTCTGCAGAACTGGTTTGTTGTTTTTTTTTTTAACAACAGAACATGCTAGTTGTCTTATTTGGTACCTTCTCCCACCACAGAAATCTTCATACTTATTTTCCTCTATTATACCTGCTCCCTCTTCCAACTGTCTGCATTGTAAAATAAGCTTTTCAGAGAATTCACCAAATCCTACCATCATTCAGTTCCTAGTCAGTCTCCCAAGGTTTTCAGCAGTCTGAGAAAAATACTTTCACATATATTTTCATAAATATGAATAAAGTTTTCTGAAATCTTTAAATCTACTTCTGGTTTCACAACACACGAAGTGAATTTCATAGAATCATAGAATGGGTTGGGTTAGAAGGGACCTGAAAGATCATCAAGTTCCAATTCCCATGGTACAGGCAGGGACACTTTCCACTAGACCAGATTGCTCAAGGACCCTTCCAACCCAGCTTTGAACACTGCCAGGGATGGGGCATCCACAGCTTCTCTGGGCAACCTGTTCCAGTGTCCCACTACCCTCACGGTAGAGAATTTCTTCCTAATATCTAATCTAATCCTACTCTCAGTTTGAAGCCATTCTCCCTTGTCCTCTCACTACATGCCCTGGTAAATAGTCCCTCTGCATCTCTCTTGTAGGCCCTTTGGGAACTTAAAGGTCTCCCCAGAACCTTCTCTTCTCTAGGATGAACAATCCCAGCTCTCTCAGCTGTCTTCACAGGAGAGCTGCTCCAGCCCTCTGATCATCTTTGTGGCCTCCTCTGGGCTCTCTCCAACAGATCCACACACTTCTTATGTTGGGGCCCCAGAATTTGGCCTATATCTCTCAGCAATGTATTTTCAAGTCATTATTACCACCATTTAATTTTACACTAACTCATTGTTTCATAGGAAACAAGACACCATCTTATGATTGATTGCTTTGCTCAAAATTAAATGAGACCTCGATGTTCCATAGTTCTGTTTGAAAATCAGTTCCTCATGCGAAACGAAGAGGGAAAAATATTACACATGATAAAATGGAAAAAACATAATTTGGTATTTTAAGTACATATGCTACTATGTGACACAATATTTAGGAAATAGAACCAGAAAACTATTCTGCAAAAAAATGTATTAGCATTTTGTTCAAAAAATTGTGAAACTAAGGTATCTTTTTATTACCAGGATGTATTTTCTAGACCTTTCTTCTCAGTTCTTTTACAGCAATTTAAAATAGTGAAATGATACAATTTTGAGTATATTGTGCTCCCTATTGGAAGATGCGTTTGTAAATCAGTGGTGAGGTAACAGAATATATGCATGACTTCAGATTTGACATATCTAATCAGAAGACCTTGATTGCAATTGCTTAAAATTTTATGATTCCATTTTCTCTCCACAGTATATCAGATAAAGAAATCTTATATCTGTTTTTTGATTTTATAATTTCAACCATTTTCTCCAATCAGACTCCTATCACGTGAATTTTATATTGCACAATTCTGCATGTATGTATGAATTATGTGTGTGTCTGTGTGTGGGCGCACATATTGCAAAGAAAAAAATTATTCTATATTGTATCAGAGGAGGGTTATTAGCAGATAATACTGTATAGACTACTAACAGATTCACAACTTAATTTCCTTATGTGGGTTTTTTTCATGATAATTGTGTAAGGAATAATTCTTAAGAATTCCTAACTATTGCATAATTAAAAATTATATCTTATGATAAACATACAAGAAGAATAATGAACTCCATACAGAAAACCTGCATTCCAGCATCCTCCTTAAAATTAATTAAATGCCCATTGATACACACCAATTTTACATAAATTATCTAGTATTTCATGAACCATCCTTTATCTAAATTAACTGCTGCCATATCATTGTTAAAAAAAATAGAAAAGATGCTACTCTTTAGGTGATAAATGGATAATAGTGTGATACTAGACACTTCTGTATGCTTCTCTAAATCATCTCACATACTAATGCAAGTAAAAATAAAATTATTTACATTAAAAATAGTATCATAATGCAAACCATAAAAATTAAAAAATTTAAAAAATTTGTTATTGATGTTAAATGTCTGGGAACCAATGCTGTCATTTATTATTATAAAATATCTAAACATCACAGTGAATATTTCTGCTGAAATTCTCACATATGAAGAAAGATAGGATGTGTTGTGGTTTGATCCTCCTGTGATTGTACATAATTTAAAATTATATCTGCTGAAAAATATTAATGATCCCATTAAATGCAGAATAAATGTGTTATACTGGCTAAAAATTATTCTAAAGTATACTGATACAGAAATTAAAGCGTCACTGACAAATTATCAATCTGCATCTTAACCAGTCAGATGAACATAATGTTCAGTAACACAGTATGGTATTTCCAACTAGACATTTCCTTAAATTAGATATGTTGCATCTTCAATCTTCTGTTAGATGACCTGACACTAAATATGATGAATCACTAATAGTACATAAACCCAAGATTATTATACAAAATTATTGCCCCTTTTTTATTGTCTTCATAGATGGTTGAACTTATATGAACACAGGCTGTTATAATAAATATCAGGAACCTGAAATCAAGATTTTCATGTTATATTTCAAAATTAGTTTTGAGTACAATGGGTTTTTTATTCAAAACCAAACTTTGAAAGAGCCCAAACAACAATGCAACACAGGGAGGCCAGATTGTCAACTAGATTAGGTTGGCATAGCTCCGTTTAAGTCAACAGGACTAAATAACTTCACACAGGCTAAGGATCAAACATGGAAAACAGGTGATTTTTAAGCAAAAAATCTAATACTTCCCTTTCTTAGCTGGGGTGAAAGACAGCTTCCAGTACCTTTTTCATTCTTATCTCTCCCCATCCCTCATTTCAGTGTGTACCCATTATGTTTTCTGAATACTGGCAGTTTCCTCCATATAAATACAAGTTTGCAAACTATCGTATTCATAACAATTCTTGATAGGCAGAAATCATATCAGTTTATATTCTCAAATGATCTCTCTTCTGCAAAAGTGAAGTCATTATCATCAGCCGTTTGTGTTCTATGATGCTTTGTCACCAACTGATTCCAGTTAAACTATACATACCTTGAAGAAAGTCCTCTTTGCTTGGCTTTTCAGGAAGCTGGCATGTTAGGAAAAGTCTAAAGACAATGAAGCTATTCATACAATGCAAGCAAAAATTGCACATACATTGTGGCAGTCGGATGTGCAGTGACACAGTCTGTGATTTCTATCAGCTGGCTGGCATATCAGGTTTCCATTTTAAGAGTCTGATTTTAGAAACATGACTTGTATTTTGATTTTTTTTCTGAGATTGTATTCTGATTATTCATAGCCCTATATTTCATACAGAGCACCCTAAATTTTCTTAGAAAGCATTCTTCATGTGTATATGACAAAAAAAAATCTATATTCTTGACAAGAATAAATCTCTACATATTTTTAGTGGTCATATATACAATTTGCTGCTAATTAGTATAATTCCATTACTGGAATTATTCATTATGGATAAGTTTCATACATTACCTGAATCCTTTAAGAGAAATTTTCAGCTGTGATCTCTGTGCTGAAGTGCCTTTGAAACAGACTGTGAGACCTTCAAAACAAATCATCATTTTCAATTGAATGACATAAAGATGATTGAAAATACACCATCCTGTTCACTCTATGATACCCTTCACAGAAACAGTCAAAAATATTCCTTTCAGATTGGACTGTGATTCTTTATCAAAATAGGAACACCAGTTGCTGTGACTCTGCTTATCAGCCTTGACCAACTAGAATAAAAATACAGATATTTGATGAATAAATAAATAAATGTAAATTCTTAAAATTTAATGGACCATTCAATCATCTGGTCTGACTCTTTTATATGGCACAAAGATCAAATTTTATCCAGCAATTCTTGTATTGAACATAATACTTTCTGTTTGCAAAAGTATATCTTCCAACAGAGTATTCAGGTTTAACTTGAATTAAAATTTTAAAATGTAAATATAAGCTTTGAACTCTGACACCATAATTTCTAATATCTTTTTCTCTGCAATACTTTAAATAAGAACAAAAAATTCCATTTTGTGGAGTTATCAAATATAGTGAAAAATCTACATATAATTAAATTGTGCAAGTATTTTGCACAGATACTAAAATAAATGTTCTCTGTGACAAAAACAAAAAAGTCAGACCTGAAAATGGAAAGGATAAGGAAGAAAAAAGTTGTTTTATTGAGCAAGACAGTCTTCCAGCAAAGTTTTAAGCAAAATATAATCTCCACAGCCTCTCTGGCTAGGTGAACATAAATATAAAGGAGAGAAAGACCATGATCTTCCAGAAAACATTACTGTCAGCTATGTCTACCTTGTCTCTTAAGAGTTCTTTCCCAGAGATTCCTGAATTACAAATCCTAATTAGTTATGTTATTAATCTTATTCACATGAGAAAAGTTACATATGTGCACAAATATTTGTTGGATTAGAGTCATAGCATGCTTCTGGTGGTTTTTGGAGCATAAGACCTTTTTAATTTTCTAATTCATTGAATGCACTCCATTTCATTATTAGAAATCTTTGTTCCTGGTTGGTTTTATGATCTTTTTTAAGCATGCTTAGTTTTATTTTGCCCATAATTCAATAAATATGCAAAATGTTGCCCAGTGATAGTGAAGAAGATAAATTTATGCTGGAACTACACTGATGCTGCTAAAACAGATGCTGCTTAATAACTAAATTCTTCAGTCATAAGGGTTGAAAAACTTTTGCCTTGTACAAATAATAAAACATCTTTAGATGAGGGTGGGAGAGTTTAAAAACTAATCTAATACTGATGAGAAAGGGGTGGTTTTTAATCATAAAACTACAAAAGACAGCAGTTACAGAATCTGCACATGTGAGAAGAGTTACATTTAAACTAGTAAAAACTGAGACTCTGCTCCTGAATCCCAGTATGCATGTTGGTTTCATCCCAATTTGTAATAGGACAAAATCTAAAATACACACTCACACACCCTTCATTACTCCATGCACTGATTTCCAAAGAAATTAAACATTGGAAAGAAACCATGGTGAATCCCAATTTCATATCTGATCTGCAGAACCATGAATTAGGATCTGAGTGAAAATCTGACATGCTATGAAATCTAGTTGTATCCAGAAACACCTGCAAACAGAAGAGATTATTACTATGTGACAAAACTTAAATGACAAGGTGTGATAGAGAAGCAGCTATTACTTATTTATAAAACCATGATAGTAAACTGGGAGTTTTTGTACTGGTTCCTAAAATCAGGAAGGTCAGAAATAAATCTTTGGTAAACTACCTATCCTTATTTATATGACAATATTGAGTCTTTACTACTCATTTCTGTTTTCAGATACTTGTACAGGTCCTCCTTTCACTTTCAAGGAGTGGTATATAACTATGTGAAGACTACCAGCAACCACACTATCAATCTTCATAATTAACAACCTGTACACTGACTCATATCTGATTTATGAATTTCAGCAAAAATACTAAATTTAAGTGCATTTCAATGCAACTATGGATTTTCTTTTCCCCATGGGAAACTTGAAATGAGCAAGCACAGCTCTTAATGGTTTGAAATAATTAAAGCAGACTAAAAAAAAGAACTATTCACAAGAGTTCAAATACAATAAATATGTCCTAAGCATAAGCAAGTTTCAGTACTCTAACCTATTAAAATGGAAGGGAATGTTTTTCATTTTCTATTTAGGAGAAATTTAATGCTAATATACATGCAACAGAAATATTTGACAGGAATCTAGTTTTATGACAACAAGCTATCATCAACACACATTATTAAGTTTTCTTACTATGTTTTCTTCACTGGGGAAAATCTCTAGGCATGGTGCTATAGGAGTATAATCATAGAATCATAGAATGGTTCGAATTGTAAGGGATCCTAAAGATCATCAAGCTCTGAGCCACCTGTTATGAACAGGGAACCTTCCACTAGACCAGGTTACTATGAGCCTCTGATGGGATGGGGAAAAAAATAAGATAGTTGTTGTTCAGTGGCTTAAATATCACAAACAATAGTACCAGACAGACCTCTAAAAATTCCATCCACTTTCCTTATTTTCTTCCTTTTAGACCACTTGTTTTCTTCCTTCCTACTGCAATTCCCACAGAAACAACATGCATGGCTTTCCCCATTGTGAGCTCTGTTGACACTGACACTTGTATGATGGGTCAAAATTTTCCACTTTGTAAATACAACCTTTTGACATCCACTTCTTCTGCCACTATTTCTCAGAAGAATTCAGTAAAACCCCTTTAACACCTAAAGTCTCTGCCCCTCCTGGCAAGTCTAGAGAAAAACAGTTCTATGCTGATTATTCTCTTGCTAATGAATATGCCATTTAAACCACAAAGAGTGAAAGCCCAAAACATACTAATCAAATGCATGTTGACCACAATATTGAAAATGGGATGTAGATAAGTTGCTTTATATCTGCTATGTACATATAGACAATTATACATATGCAAATATGTTTCCAATAAAGAACATGAAGAAAACCTCTTCATATTCAGGATCAAAAGTGTGCTAGCAAGACTGCGGAGTCTGGGCTGTAAGAGATTAGATATATATTTGCAAATACTCACACATCATTCCTCATTTTTCTATAAATACAGCCTTCAAGCATTTTGTGGATTAGAAAATTATTTTCCGCATGTTTCTGCATATGAAAAATAGCTCAGGCTTTCTAATCTTGTTAGCATTGTATCATTCCATTTGTTGAAGCTGCATTTTAATTGCTAAATTGCTTGTCATTGGTTACACTAAATACATTCTCAATTCCATTATAACCATGAAAGACTTTCAAAGGTTTTATGAAACTTCCCCTACAATAAAGGTATTCACTTTTCAAAGCAAATATTATGTCTCTGTATTTCACAGGACGTACAATGTCATCCAAGAAAAAAACACTTGCTATGTATGACATAGTAAAGGTGATATACAGACAGAGCATTTCTGCCAGTCTGAATTTTTCTATTATATATTTCTCATTCTAAGGTTAATTTTGTAAACAGCCTCTGTTTACTCTTTATTTCTTTCTCAGCTCTTGCAAAGACAACATAAGGCACCAAGTAGAACCAAAATGGGACACCAAATGGGTATTTCCAGGTAGATAGATGTCAGTGTTACAGCCTGAAAGATTTGGTTAGAGATACACTGAGAAGAGCATGGTCAACACATCCAAGGCATGGTATATCAGCTGCTGAAAACAGATTTTGTAGTAGTCTTAATTTTCAGACAGAAGACTTTGCCAGCATGAGAGCAGGCCAACTCTTTCTTGGTTGATTTTTCCCTTGACTACTAAAATACCTAAGAACTCCATAATATTAAAGGAAAACATTTGACTCAGTAAGAGATAAAAGGCCATTACACACCATTTAGATACAAATGCCCTGATATTTCTCACTATAGTGCTTACTCATTAGGTGCCATTGAAGTTCACGTCGTCCTGACTCTGCGGAGGGCCACCTCAGATGATAGGAAACAATTAACTGTGGGAGCATGTCTTCACTTTCACATGGCTCTTCAGATTACGTGTTTTATTTAGCTGAATGATAAGTTCTTCCTCTGATCAAGATATTCAGCTCAAACCATAGGAGGAAGAGCATATGCTTTCTATTTCACAATGGCTAGAAAATAAGCTTGCTTTTCTCCTGTATGCTTTTCTCCTGTTCAATATCTTTCAATATCTAGCTCAAATTTCTGGTTGCACTCAAGTACTTACAACTTGAATCAGCACTATTAAAGGTAAGTAATGAAATAATAAGGTATATTGAAATGCACTGCAGCAAGTAAGATATTTCTACTAAAGTAATTTTACTTAATGGAGAATAAAGTGTTCATGGAACTAATTTCAAAGTTTTTGATTTGTCATACTAGGTTGAAAAAGAAGACTGACATTCACTTAAGACCCTTTCCACAGTTAAGCTTCAGATTAAATGCTTTATCTGGTTCAGTCAATGCACTTCAAGAAAGGTGAGAAGATGTTGGAGAGAACCCAGAAGAGAGTAATGGGAACAATTAGAACTTTAGAACATATGAGGAGATTATTTAGGTCACAAAAAAAGTAAACTAAAAATCGCAGTAGTTAAAAATATGTGAGAAATATCAGAAATAAAATTCCCTGTATTTACTCTAGATAGAACATGTGGTTCAGAAATTTTTAGAAATGTGGACTTTTCTGAAATACGAAGGGACAAGAATCAGCTTCATGCACTTACATTTCAGTGAAAACACTGGCATCCACAAGTCAGCTAGGTAGCTAGGTTACCATCACATATAGTGGAACTTAGAGTGCTGTTCATCTTATCCAAAACTTGACACTTTGACTCGATTAGATTTTCAGAGTATAACAGCTGCTCACATGCAGACGTCTCCTCTGTGTATACTTAAATGAACATCTGAAATGTAAGATGAATCCTAGTGTAAGAAAAATTCTTCAAGTGAGCATGGTGAAGTTCTGGAATAGAATGCCTGTGCATATTGTCTCAACCAGTAAGAGCAAAGTTTGGTTTCTACAGAGTTGGCCTTTCCTTGGGTCAAAGACAGAGCTGTTCTGCAAGTAGAATAGCCTAGCTCAATAAAACTTGAAATTATACCTTCTGTACTACTGTTAAATGCTTCCTAAAGCAAGTTCTGCTCTCTGCTTCTTCTCTGGGAAGCCAGAAGCCCCACAGCATGTGGCAAAAATCAGAATTTTCTCCCTGAGCAAGTCCAAGCAGTCATAAACATAGATGACACTACATCTCCCATTCCTAGGACTGACTGTATTAACTAGGCTGCAACTCTGTGGGTAAAGGAAACAATTAGATGAGATTCCTTCCTACACTTGTTTCTGAAGGGTAGCAACATTTCTATGTGCAATTTTGTTTGAGCAGAGTCCAGTTCCGAACACAGGAAATCCTTACATTAACCTCTACAATATTACTCTTGTAAATAGGGGTAGTAGAAAGACAAGGTTGTGGGTCTTGGTAGGGTTTAGGTACATACTTATTAGGAAGCTACTCAAAACAGTTGGATTTATTCTTTAACTAATTAATCCACTGTAGTTATGTATGTTTTTCAATTTCACACATCTTCATATTATTAACTTTAATTTTTCCTTATGTAACCTGATGTCATTACTGTGCTACACATCAATTTCCACATTCAAACACAAACTATATTAATCTCATTGTTAAGTCTAAAATCTGTTATGTCACTTTGGACGACCACAGTTCAATGCCCAGAGAATAGTGAAATGGCAGACTCAGCCTTGAAATGTGAATTCCACCTCACCTAATTTGAGGAAATTAAGCTAAGAAATCCGTTTGGCTTCACCTGTCATCAGTCAGGAGAGACAGGTCTCTTTGGTGTCCATACTCCATGGCTAAGACAGTAGAATGACTAATACCACCACTGTTTTCTGCAAATGGAACAGGAGACTCACTCGATGTCAGGAGACAATTTTTCATTGAGACTGTTAAGTGCATACATGAAATGTACAATCACAAATTTAAAAATTGCCAGTGGGTTCAGTGAAAATATCTTCTTTGATGCGCTGTTGACTGCTAGACAGAAGATTTCAGATATTTTTGCTTTGATAGTAAATGCCAAACTGTGGTAAAATAACTGATGACTGTGGAAAGATGTATAGACAGAGAGATCTCTGTATCATCTTATTTTTGCTTGTTAACTCAGTCTTTTCATATAATTATCATATTACAGATTGCAAGCCAAACACAGCAATGGAACCTCCCACTATGAACACTATGAACTGTGGTGTTGAGCCAGAAAAGTACAACGTACAAACACTTATATCAATACTGTCTTCTATTCTGTGTTGTCATACTGTACCACATGATGTAGACTAAAGGCAAAATCAAAAGTTATTTTTCTGTGCTAACTTCCTTTTCAACTGACTGAATGGGTTTTAATTAATCTTTCTAAAAATAATTGGGCTAAAGAGAACGTCTTTTCCTTGGTTAACGTTCAAAATGTACACATGGAAACACAAACCAAATCCTAGTTCATTAATTGATTCTATGTAGAATATCTGCAGTTCAACAAAGTATATTCTGTTGTTTTTACTTCTGAGCTGCTTTTTTTTAACAACTGTAGATAAATGTGTTAACATAACATAAGTATTGTTGTTCAGTTTCATAAATAGGAATTTGAGCAGTCATCAGAGCACATTCTTGAAAAAAATTATTTCAACTTTAAAACATTGATTGATTTTGCTTATATTTTCTTAATTTGAACAGTCAGAATACATCTATCAAAATTTTCCTTTTTGTTTTTTTCCTTTTTTATCCTGAAAATAATAAATATAAATATAAATAACAATATAAATATAATAATAAACATAATTAATGAAGAAACAAATAATACAAAACCAGTTGAATTTTCACAATAATATGTTCTATTCATAAATTCATTTATTTTGCATGACATACTTTGTTTTGATAGTATTAGAGAAAATTGGGGCTAAATTGCCTTTGGAAAAAAAGACAAAAGGCTTCAAGTATAGTATATAATTGATGGTACAATGGGCTCTGAGTCACCAATTAGTACCACTTTTTTTTTTTTTTTTTTTTTTAATTATTATAGGCTTAGTCTACCAGCTGGTCAGTAAACAAGACTCTGCCATCTCTGTCTAATGTCCAGTCTAGTTAAATCATTTTCTAGAAACAACTTGGCCTGAAGGTCAGGAAGGACACTCATTCCAAGATTCTAAGTGGGCTAATTGAACCTAACTCCTAAGAAGAAAGATCCTCTGTTAATTTGGTATGTATGGGTGAGTGCACATCAATACCACAAAGGGCTCCATTATTGCTGTATCAAAGTAAATAGCTGGAAAAAAGTGAGTCAGAGAGATGAATGATGAGTTAAGTGTTGAGTAGACACTGAGTGCAAACAGTAAGTTTGCACAGTTTCTCTCAGAAGGAATGTGGCATCTGTTAACTCCTTAATTTCCTCTATGATAGATCTGATTCTCTGCAAATCTTTTTATCCTGTAGGTCTTTTATTACTCATTTCATGGGGAATTTGCAAAATCATGTAATAGATTAATTTAGCTTATGAGGCCTGGAAAACCTTTCCCACATTAAAACCCACCTTAAACAGTGAACATTTTTGCATTTGAGAAATTACATTCACTGCCAGAAGATAACATTGCTTTGACCAAAATCAGTCTCGGTTCTGAATCCTGTTTCTAAGCCAGCATGAGGCTGACAAGATTTGTGCCTCCAGGAGTATTTGGGAAAAATCCAGGTCCTAGTAAAAAATACTTCAACATTTCCACCTGCACCACCTTCATCCCTAGCACCTTCATGCCTAGGTGAAATACAGAAAAGAACATTTTTGTCCAAAATGTACAGGTATTACAATTTTCCCTGATATTGTATTGCTTTTTTACTGTTTTCTGACATGCTCAGCAATAAAAGGCTAAGAACAAACTAGCCCTTGTGACTTTTCAAGATCAGAAAATTAAGCTAATAAATATTGAAGCTAGTACTTGCTAACCCACATTTTCCAAGAGTCTACTACAGCCAAGGGGGCCCCCTGGTGGTCTAGTGGTTAGGATGCGGCGCTTTCCCGGTCAGGGCACTCCCCCGGGCAGATGGAGCTCGTCAGCCATGTAAGGCCATCCATCTAAGAGAAGGTCACTCTAAACAAACCTACGTCCTGAGGACCTCACTGCCACTGTCCAAGCTTGCTCGGCCCCGGCAGATGAACCTTAGGATTAAAGGGTGGGCTCAGCTCAGCGCACACTGTGTCTCACCTAAAAAATCCACTGCGCAGGCTCGAAGGGTAAAGACCCTTCCCAAATCTTCGTTCGCGAAGACTGGCCATACAACTACAGCCAAGGTAAAACAGATGTTAAATTGGTCGAAACAGAAGTCTAAAAAGCCCATCGAAAATTTTTACTTGATGGTTGTCCAGCGTTAGTGCATGTACCCTTGCACATTTATACACTGTCTAGTTCAGTTACTAAAGCCAGGCATTCTATAGTTCACACATGAAGTTAATCAATATTAACAATTCCAAAAAGAGCTAACTTCCAAAAAAAAACAGCAAAGTATCTTCGAGCATATGCATATCTTTCTTTCAGAATATAACTGACCTTTGTACAAATTTAGATGTCAAAAAAGGTAGATCTCACCTGTTTGGATTTTCATAAAACATCATACGGGACCTAAAATCATTAGATAAACATGGAAGTGCAAGAAACACAAATTGAATTGAACACAAATTGAACACAAATTGAAGGAACTTCTGTGAAAGAAATGTAGTGAGTGAAGAGTAGGATACAGGAAAACTATGTGATGGTTTCACTCTAGGCCTTCCTGGAGACCAGCTTGTAACCAGGAAGGAACTAGGAAGGTGATCACGGAAGTATTCCATGCTATTCCTTTACATAACTTGAGGTATAAACAAAGCCAGCAGGAGGGACCTCGCGCTCTTCCTTTCTGGCGAGGCTCGAGAACGGTGGGTCCCTGTCTCGGTCTGGCTTATCTAGAGCTGAGGCCTACAGTGACTGCCATTATCTGCCACACGTGAGGGGAGAGTGCTGGGCCGTGTCCAGCCATCCGGCTTCTCTCAAGGGTAGTGGTGAGATTTTGGCTAGTTTTTCAGTTTGCTGGTTACTGGGTTTTTAGATTGTGTAGACTTGTTTGGTTTTTGTCCTTTTTGTCCTATTTTGTCCTTTTCCCTTCTCCCTCCCCCTCCTCCCTTTTAGGGAGCTATTCAGGATTTCTGGAGTTATAGTATATAATATTCTCATTGTATATATCTGTCTTATATGTAAAATATATATATGTTTTGCTATAGTTTTGGTTGCTTAAGTCGTTTTTTTCTACCCTCTCTGGGAAGCAGGTCCTTGTCGAGTTTCGGGGACTTGGCGGGAAGCCAGCTCGAAACTTGCACAAACTATTTATAAGAACTGAAATGAAACAGTTCTCAGTTAAAGTCTTAAATGACTTAGCATACTTATTTTTATCAGTATTTATCTTTGCAGGAAAAGGAAAATGTATTTATGAAATGCATTGATAACCTACAATGCAACTAGAGAAGACAGTTAAGTATCATTCTGAGATAAAATTGATGTTGAGAACTAATATAATAAAAACATGAGAAATGCACTGTTGTGCATTAGGGAACAGAGATAAAACTTCTGTGTTAAGTAGGGAATTCAGTCATATGCAAAGGAAGAAAGGAAAGCAGACTTGAGTGCATAAATTAATTGCTGAAAGTACCCATAAAAAAAGACAGTTTTTGCTGTGCTGCATCAGGAGAGGTATTTTTAGTCATACCAACACTATTACTAGTGTACAATGAGTGGATAAAAAGTGGTCTAGCAAGTGTTGTTGTACGCATTTGATCACAAATGTTGAAGAACTATTTGTACAAATAAAAGTTATAGAAAAAGGGCTTTTGAGATAAACACAGAATGTATTGTCTGTCATTAAAGATGGGCTAAAAGAGCTTTTCTCCTTGAGTCTAGACAGATAAAGGGGCTGTGACTATCTTCTTCAAGCAGTCAGGATGTGGAATGCAGGTTAACATAAGAAAAGATTGGAAAAGAATACTACAGGAGACAGTAAGTTTCAAGAAATAAGGAACACAAGCAAATATTTCTGAGAAAGTACAAAAATGGAAAAAACCTCCATTCCAATTCTTTTCAAATAATTCAAAATTGTGCTCTGTGGATCTGTGATTGCAATCTTTAAATCTTGCACTTCAGATAAAGAAGAGGGTTATCAAAAATGTCTGTTAATAGAAAAACACTCTCAGAGGACAGTATCCCTTAGGGGATAGACGCCAAAACTGAAGAAAGAGAGAGAGAGATCATGAGTAATACCTTACATACCTTAAGAAGTGATCTACAAATTGCAGCTCTATGTGATGATATACAGTGTTAACATTTCCAGACAGATAATGGGTGCCTCAGAGCTCTGCTCATACAGTTTTTAGTCTTTTCAATTGTTTCCTTTTGATACTGTGCTGCAGTATTAGCAAGTGAATCTTTGACAGTGGCTTCAAATTATAGACATTACTGAATTGCAGAATAATTCTGTCTGGAAGGGATCTAAGAAGGTCTCTAGCCCAGTCTCATACTCAAACCAAAGTTAGCTCTGTGATCAGATGTGATTGCTCAGAGCTTTATCCAAGTTTGTCTTGGAAAATCTCCAAGGATGGAAACGGCACAACCTCTGTGGGCAATATGCCCTCTGCTTGGCTGTCCTCATGGTGAAAAAGTTTCTCCTTTTCTCCAGCCTGAACCTCTCTTGTTTCATCTGATGACTCTCGTCTCCTGCCAGGTGCTGCTGTGTAAACAACCTGCCTTCATCTGCTCAGTCACATTCCCCCACGTACTGAGGGTGCTGCCAGGCTCCCCCAAAGCCCTCTCTGCTCCCCTCTGCCTAAGCCCAGTTACCTCAGTCTCTTCTCAGAGGAAAGTGCTGCAGACCCCCTGACCATCTCGATAGCCCTTCACTGAACTCGATCCGGTTTTTCAAGGACTTTATTGAAGTGGGTATCCAATATTGCATGTGGTTCTCTAGATATGGTTTAACAAGTGCTGAGCAGAGGAAGCTGATCGCTTGGTCCTGATCTCCTGGTTGTGTTCCTGCTAAAGCGGTGCAGGGCACTTTTGGCTTCTCTGTTGCCAGGTCTCAGTGCTGTCTCAGGTTTGGTTCACCGCCCACCAAGACCCCCAGTTCTTCTTCAACAGAACTGTGCCTTGTGCAGTCAGGCTCCACCTGTATCATTCCCAGGGGCTCTTCCTTCTAACATGTACAACTTGGCCTTTGTCCTTATTGAATTGTGTGAGGTTCCTATCAGCCCATTCCTCCAGCCTTTCCACTTCTCTCCGAATGGCAGGTAGACTTCAGTACATCAGTTGTCCCACTGCCAGTTGAGATCATCTCCAAACTGGATGAGCAAGCACTCCATCAGTTCCTCCAAGTCATGGATAGAGATATGAGATAAACAAGTTCCTGTCATATATCACTATGGAGCCTTCTTTTTTATCAGTCTTCTGGAAAAGTGTGATCCATTAACCAATAGACTTTACTGAAATAATGTTTTGAAATTATTTCATTAATTTTTCTGGGAAAAAAAACCAAACCTGTTTCTGAAAGAAAATATAATTTACAAAAAAATTGGAAATTCCCAAATGGGGAAGAATGAGTTTAATCTTCTGATCTCTCTAAACTAGAGACTTCAGAAGTATACTTGGGAAAAAAAAAGGTTGCCAGAGAAGACTTTTTAATCTAGGTCCAAAATTTTACTCTATTTAAAATTCAAGTTGAATTTACAATAATTCTACAGTATTGCCATAGAAATGAGCTGATCCACATTAAAAAATACAAGTCTGACTCTTTCACTGAAGCACAGACATAAAGGATAAGAAAGGAAGACATTAAGTAATTTAAATTAAAAAGAAGTATGAGAGAAGTGGAAAAATATAGGAATCACCTAGTCTTCATTACGCATAAAGATAGCAACATCTCAACAATGTGACATCTGGATAAGATTGGCTGTGCCATATTAGCAGATGTTAAATTAAAAGGTATTCTGAGAGAAAAGGGCAGGTTGGAGACCTGTTCATAAAGGTCAAGCTGGTGTAATCACTGACAATTTGATCTATTGCTAGGTATAACTGTGAAAGCTGGATCCTCCAGGCAGCAAATGTGAAGTTATCAGAGTCCTTTGAGATTCTGTGTGGCTGATATACATTGAAGACATCAGAGCAGCAGGGAAGACAAATGAGCATATATTGCAGCAGTGCAGAAAGAACCATTTACTGCTCCCAGAACACTAAGGAGAGCAAGCTGAAATATTTCAGGGACATACCAAGGAGAGATGGAGATCGATCAGTAAAAACAATAGTGTGAGGCAGAACTGCAAGCAAAAATGGAAGCATGGATTGGGCCAGCAACATAACAGAAGGGAAATTTCCTCAAGCAATGAGGGAATGTCAGGTCTTGTGAATCATGATGCAAAGGGCCACTGACCTCCAAATTTAAGGCAGAGCTTGATAATGATGGATACAGGTAATTTATCAAACAATAATGTTGGCTGGTAAGCAGCCTAGTTAAAAGACACATGAAATGTAGCCTCATGTTTCTGACCCCTCAAGCACCATACAAATAAGATGATGCTTTCTTCTAATAGAAGCTGTAGATTTCATATATCAAAATTCTACTTCATACGAATCAATAAAATATATCTAGGCACTCCTTATATATCAACAGACTTAGCAAGCATTCTTATACAATGACAAATTTAAAATTACATAAATTAGCTAGAAAATTTTTATAAATGCAGTTTGAATATTCTTATAATCAACACATCCATTTAACATGGCAAACTATTGTTGGTTGTTCTACAAGGTTTTCTTGAGAATGAATAAAATATGTCATTATTTGTGAAATTTTCACAAGCTTTTCAAGATATTTTTATAGAAACTTTTTTTTTTTTTTTTACTTCACTCTGACTATTACTACATTTTAAAACATCTGTTACTTTGCCCTAAGTTGGTCTTTTTCAGCCTAACGTTTCAGTGTCTATCTGGACCATATTCATTTGTTTTGCACCATTCTGATACCTCTAAACTCAGTGTTTCTCTGCATGACCAAAAATGGGCTGCTTCATATCATTACGTGCAGCCAAATACCTTTAACCAGAATTTCATCCACTAAAAAACCTGGTTATATAAACCTTAGCTAATACCAAACTTCTTTCCACACCACATTACTATTACTTCTTTCTGCACCACAGATAATCAACAAGGCGTATTCTTCTATCTGTGGAATATCCTCTCTGCCTAGAATAATCATTGCTCTACCAAATTTGTGCTAATTCTCCTCTACAGCCTTCTGAATCTCATCCAGAATGAAAGAAGATCTAAAATAATAAATTTGGTTATATACGCATGATTTCCACACTAAAATAATCTTCTATGAACAGATGTGTTACACCAAGGTTATGCAGAACAAAGCATAATGAATTGCATTTGATACAATTGATTTCTTACAGAAAATAAAAATAACGTTTTATTATAAGGCTTAATAAACTGTGAAAAAGGCTTTTACATGTGGCTAGTATTTCTTCACCCTCAACCTGGCATTACAGCTCTGTAAAGTAGGATTAGGTTTATGAAGAAAATAAACTTTTCCCCTCTGCTGTGCCTACTGCAGTGTCTTAAATGGGAAAATCCTCTGTGCATGTGCTAGTTTCTCTTTTCATCTAAAAGTGACAAACTAAAGATGAAAAAATTGCTGATGCTCCCAAATATTGTAAATCTGCAGCTGTATATGCCCTTAGTTAAAAGGAGCCTGAATGGGAGAGGATAACATTCAGTTCACTGCATTAGCTGCACCAAGCTAATTTCTCTATGTATGTTGCATTTGATAAATTACAGCTTCTAAATCTGAATGAACCGCTTAAGCCACCTCTGTCTACATGTCATGACTCCTTGAAAAGCAAGATATATTGCTTCAAAGATTTTTGTGTTGTTATAGATCAAAAAATAAATAACGCTATCTCATTTAGTTAAATAAAGTGAGTATCTATATAAATCAAGAGTCCTCTCATGCTTTCAGCAGACAAGCTGGCAAGGCATGTATAGCTTTACAATCAGAGTTCGTAAGTTCATGGTACTTAAAACAGGCATGTCACAGGTAACAGTCAAACTCCTATGTATTTTGCTTGAAAATATTTGGTATCACAGAAATTTGTCAATAAAAAGCAAATCTACTTTGTGAACAGGTGAAAAAATGTGTTTAGGCCATGTTCAATGTTGATGGCAACAAGTCAATCCCTGCAATTTTCTACTCTCAGTGCTAACCAGCAAGACCTGAATTTCCCAGCCCTCAGTACCTAAGGCAGCTTTAGCCTTGAGAGCACTTCTAGCCCATTAATTACCAACAACATACTTTTAAATCATATTGCAAAACAACCCATAAGGGGTTTTGGTTTTCTTTAAAGAGGAATTTAACAGAGAGTTCTTGGGAGAAACATGGTTGTATCATCTTACCTTGCATTACCTCCCTGTCAGTATCTTTGAACGGGTGAAAAAACAGTACAGCAAAAGTAGTTCTATGTACTGTAATGGTTTGGAAACATAAGAAAGATGTGGATAAGGTGGAGCAGTGTTCATTTATATGAGCAAGTGGCTTGCAATAACCTTTGACATGCATTTCCATATTTTACATTTCCACATCTCTAAATTTCTTTGTGTTCTTTGCATTGAGTGACATCGGTTTTAATGTAATTTTAACTTATAATTGGCAATGCATATACATAATTACTGTTGGTCTAATCACATAATTAGAGCACATATATTTACATAATTGCAATACTTTATTAGAAAGGGTAGTTACGGTGTTAATGCAATTATGTTTAATGTCATCTTAAGAGTCTCCATGAAACTGCAGGAAAAAAAATATGAAAAAAACCCCTATAAACAGAGTTTAAGGTTTCCTACCTTAGCCTTCCCTCTCAGTGTTGTATCATCAAGTGCACATTAATTTCAGTATTATAAATAGAGTTTGGCCAAGACTAATAATCATTTTCAGAAGTCCAGAACTGAACTATGGGAGTCTGATATAAAAATAACATAATACCATCTATTTATTTCACTAGGGATTACTATTTGAGGTGGAAGAAGAGTAGTAATCACTCCTTAAATATAGTTCTAGAAGATTCTACCCTTAGTATTGCAACACAAACCAATAGGACAAATTAAACTCTGAAAAGACCTCCTAAGCAGAAGAATCTAATAAACTGAGGACTACTCTGACAGATTATATTGATCGTATTTTGTTTGAAAGAAGAATCTAAAATCCTATTGAAAGCCAAGTAATCAGCTCAGTCTTTCCTTCAGTGTTAATAAATATTTGACTTCTCAACTCTGGATACTTTTACAGTAGCTTCGTTACTCAATTGACTTTAAAGGCAAATAAAACAGCCTCTGACTTTTGCCATTGATTGCCTAAAGAGTTACTGGATGGAGTCACAGTAAAGCTTTCTTTCTGTCCCCTCTCTTTGTATTTTTCCTGAAAACACAATTGTATGAAATACGTACTTGTACTGATTTTCAAATAATACACTTGGAAAAACGATGTCTTAAGACTACAATGTGTATTTGGGTGTTGGGTTTTTTTGTTGTTGTTTTGGTTTGATTTGGTTTTTGTGGAAACTTGGTGCTACTGAACTAAATTTAAGCACAGCAGGGCATATGACAAACATAATTTTTCCTATTCAAGTATACATGTACAACAATTTATTATATTCAAGCAGAATTTCATGGTTTATCCCTAAACTTAAAACATTAATTTAAAAGAGATATTATTGTAGTAAGTAATTAAGTGCTGCCAAAATGTTCTTAAGAGAGCAGGTAGGGTTGAAAGTCCATGTCCCATATGACAGTACTATGTTTACGTTTGCTACAAATACGTTAAAAGTTATAACACTTCAGCATCATTCCTACAAATTGTTCACTGAAGTGACTATCTGTACATATTCGAGAATAGTTTATAATTATGGGCTTTGTCTTCAAGAAACCCTATAATTTGACTACTCCTTATCTGAAGGATTCTCATCTTGCCCTGTAATGAGAAAGATGATCCATTACAGCCATTATTACTTTCTTATACAACTGATGAAACTGTTCAAGCCATGATTCAGAGTTGAAGATAAGAAAGCACTTCCTGAAAATACCACCCCAAAGGCAGGATGGCTGTTCCTATATTTTGCGAGGAAAGAGAAATGGTATTCTCAGTTTGTAGAGATGGAGATGTATAGCATTATTTTCCCTGGGGTACATAAAAAGGGGAGAGAGTAAAAGTTAGAGGATTGTTACACTGAAGAGTATGTACATGCTCTAAATGGATACAGAAATTACAAGCTTGTAAACTGTGGGAGGCTGGCAAATGGGCATATATAAATATATATATATACGAGATCAGAGTTTCAATTAATGTTTTTAGGTCACGTAGGCCTAAGTGTTATAATGTAACAATACAAATATTTTTAATTCTATATTATTATTATTATTATTATATTTATATTATACCTTTATTATATATTATATAGTTATTATTACATATTGTCATTAGCAGATAAAATTATAAGTTTCAGGCTTAGGAAATACTTCTTTTTTGACTACTTGTGCACAATTGCACACAAATGACCTAAGCTGTGATTTGAAATGTGCTTCTGACAGGCTGCAGTATTACACTTGTAGTACAAAAATTGGGATGGTCTGTAGAGTGTCCATGCCTCCAACAACTACTTTGCAAGTGGTGACACCAGTGGGAATATGACTACAGTTTTCCCTTTTACAGATGTGGTCTCCTGCATTTGAAAGCCTGAAACACTCATCAGGCCCTGTCCCACAGCCCCAAAATGAGGTGAGCGGAGCAGGTCAGCGATGGTCACCCCAGTCAACCAAGAGCCCAGTGATCTCCAAATAAGTTCATGGTGATGAGGAAAGTCCAAGGTCCAGTCCATGAGTCAACTCATGGCCAGGACCGGTGAGGTCCACGGGTACAGGCACAGACATCTACACCGGCAAGGACTGTGGGCACAGACGTGGTCTAGGGGCACTGTAGCATAGGTGAAGATCAAGGATGAGGGTCTGACCTGACACACAGCTCACAGGTGAAAGAGGAAACCCCAGGTGCTTCCAGGATAAGCTACCCTTCTCTGTCCTTACCCCAGTTGTCTTTAAAAGCAAAATAAACATAGTCAGGACTCAACTGTGAACAAGGTTCACAGTTGTCTTTGCTGCTAAATTGCTAGAGCCGCTCCTGGGCATGATTTTGGCACAGGCCAAATAGCATTGGTGTGGCCCAGTCAGCAGCCACACAGAGTTTAAAAGCAAGTTTAGGGCCACGTAGGCCAGTGACTATTCCCACAGCTGCTGATTAAGGGGGCTACTGGTTTGGAAAGGAGGAATGGGAGTAGGATTTAGCTGTATAGACACAAGGTAAGCTATGCCCATTAGACTCATGGCCAGAAAACAGGTCCTGGCCTTGTTTTCCTTTCCAGCACAGATCTGTCAGGTTTCAGTTGTGTTTATTTTGTTAATGCCAAGTGACATTTCAGGCTACAACATAAGACTGGACCACAGCCTTATGAGAAATGGTTTGGATCTTTTGGGTCATTACATATTTTTGCTAGCAACGAGGGCATAAATCTTACAATTTCTTAGCTGCTTTAGGAAGGGCTTACAGTGGGAGCTAATGGATGCTGTCCCAGGAACATATGACAGAAAAGAGTACAGACACAACTCACTTGCATACAGCAGCCCACCTTCTGGTTTGCTCTTCATGGGGAGTAAACTGATTTTGTGGGGCTCAGAGACTTGCATATGAGGTCTTGAAGTTTCATCCTTTGAGCCTTACAGAAAGACAGGAATTTCCCTGTAATGTAAGCATTTGAAGATAATTCTAGATGTCTCTGAGAAGATAAATTCTGCCAGATTTGCAAGAAAATTGCATTTCAACTAACAATATAGTGTTATGAGATATAAATGGTTTCTGTGTGGGCAATATGTATGCAAATAAAATGCACTGTATTCATTTACAAGAATAAGTTGTAAAATTTTAACAGACAGTGCATTAGTAGACACCTGTGCTTCTTTTCAATATCAGTGTGCTTCAAAAGAAGTCAGAATTTTATAGGGCTCAGAATGTGAGCATTTAGATGCATACGACTGAATATAAATTAATATAAATCATAGACCTGGTCAATTTTTTGTGTTTATGTGAAAACCATAAATGAAATTTGTTCACTATTTCTTGGAGTAAAAATAGCTGTGGAAAATATATGCTTAAAAATTTTTTTGTTCTTTTCCTTGAGAAATCAAAGACATTGTTTCCTATACATGGTAATGTCTTAAAAAACTTAAAGGGGTATTCAAGCAAAAATTAAATTTTCAGTTTTATTTAAATATAATACACCTGAGAAGCTTTGGTAATGTATTGATTGGTGAATGCAAAAATTTACTGATTTATAAATTTGAGATTATAAAGTAAATTTCAGAAGCATGTTCTTCTCACATGCAAATTTTTGGCATCACTTATGTTCATAAAAAATTTTAAGGTCTTCGGGGTATCCTTCCTGACCTTCAACTATCACATTAAAAATGTGCTGTACATCTGTCAACCTTTTGCCGAAGTCTATGAAATCTAAATTGCATGAGCAGTCTAACCTACCTTACATATCTGTCTTGAAGACTTATCCACCAGGGAAAGGTACACTTTAGGTACTCTCAAGCCACTGGACTCTAATACATAAAAAAATCATATTAAATTGGTAACTAGATGCAACTTAGATGGATTTTTCCTCATCATTATAAATGAATCTTTGTAGACTAGAAAAGTCAAACACACAAAAATAATAAATAAAATTTTAAAAATATTGAAGGGCAACTGATAAGCAGTTATTCAAAATTACCTCAAAAATAAATTAAAATCCTTTAATATCATTTTATAATAGTTTACAATTTGCAAATCAAAGTCGACATAAGGAGTAGGCATTTAATTTCTTTCTAGATTCAAATCAATAATCTATGGCCTTCTTTTCACTTTCATCTTTCAAATGAATTGGACCTTAAATATTGTTGCCCTCCACCCTATAAGAAAAATAAATCAATTTTACACCATTTCTTTTTGAGAGACAGCCGTTTTTATCATTTGGCTACAAGAATCCAATGTGCTTTTTAAAACATATCGGTCCCCCAAATTAATGAAAATTCTTACAAATTAATTTTTAGGACTGCCTACTTGCACAAAAAATTTGTGAAATATTTAAAAGGATAGAAATTATGCTTCTAATGCTCTTCATGAGTACATTAATTAATTCTGTCATTGCTTGAAGTGTCAGATTTCACTCTGCAAGCCTTCTGGGTAATCGGTATACTACTGTAAAAAATTTTCAGAAATATGTTAATTTTTCATGTCCCTGCTTTACGCCAGAATAGATTTGCATGGCACAAAGTGGAAAAACATTTCTCCAAAAGAAATTTCCACAAAAAAAGCTCAGTTTTCCCTCAAACCTGCTTGCCAAAGCAGTACTACTCCTACTAGAAATATTCTCTACTTTTCAACAAAATAAAAAAGACAATGTATGCATATATAGAAAAATTATTGAGTACTACTACTAATAATTATGTGCAAGGTGTTTCTCTGAATGTCCTAAGTGCCAAGGAGATAAGAGGTTTGAAAGTAATGAAGTCACCCTTCTTAAAGGTATTATGAAGTTTCAACACACTTAATAAGAAATCTCGAGTCATTTTCATACCCCTGAGATAATCAATTATTCTTCAAGCAGAATATAGGTTCACACAAATGGGATGCAAGTTTATCTCCATTAAAAGCATTGAAAATCAAACACCCATTGCAACAACAGACTGTATGCAAATGAACATACTGTAAGCAAATATCCACTTGTGTTTCAATAATCAGGTATGAATTTTGTGTAACTTCTGTACTGCAGATTTCAGTAAAGCACAACAGCAGGCAAAAAACAAGCTCTCTTGATCTTCCACTTAGATTATTGCCAGAAAAACTGTATGATAGATAAATTATGACTGAAATATAAATGCAAAGATTTAAGCAAAAGGATAGTTGTATACTTAAGACACGTATCTAGGACTCTGACATTTTACGTTTAAAACCTAGCTCTGCAACATGCCTCCTGTGTGAGCCTGAGCCACTAACTTTGAGCTTAATTTTATTAGGATCACTGGAGTCATTATCAGAGCTGCAACATTTTCAGAGAACACACTGCAAAGCCTGTCAGATGTTATGCTCTTCTGAAAATGAGATCAATAAGCACCAAAATGGAAGGTGGTGCATGACACCATGCTCAAGATATCACCTGAATTATCAACTCTACTCTTCTGTTCATGAAGACAATCTACAACAGAGTCTTTTTTATAAATTGCTACAGTTACACTGAAACAGATCAAGATTTTCCTTCTTTCTTCTAGAAGGCTGTTCCAAATTTTTACACCATTCACAGTTCATGAAAACCCCAGGTTTCTCCTAATTTCCCATTTAAATTAATTTATGTCCTTGTGCCAACACTAATTTAACTCAAATACATCTTCTCTCTTCCCCCCATTGGTGATTAATCACACCTTTTTCAATCTCCATTTTGTAAGACTAAGCAAGAAAGTCTCCTTTCCAAACTCTCCTCAAAGAATATCTTCCTGGCATTTGACAATCTTTCTTTCTACCTGTTCCTAATTTTATAAATATGTCTTTCTCAGTCCTGAACACCAAGGCTCAGAGGTCTTATGAGACACGTAACTCTCCACCTTCACTAGAAATACTTTGCTCAAAATGTGCTCAGGTAGCATTTGCTCTTTTCATGTTCACATATGTCCACATTTTTTATTCTCTGTCTTGTACAGATAAAGAGCCATTACCTTGGCAACTTTCAGTCTCTAACTCATGACTACATTGTCTGTCTATTAATACTCTCTTATAGTAATACTACTGCTCTCAGTTCTCATGGTCATTCAGTTTCCCTCACAAGTTATATTCTCTTCCTGCTTTTTTGTTAAGGTTATTTTGTGACCTTAGTAATTTTTCTAGCATGTGTCTACTTCTGCTCATTTTATTTATGACAATATTAAACAAAATGCTCTGAAGATGGATCTTTGAGAGATTTCTGTGTAATGACTTCCTTTCAACCCAACAGTTCCCCTTTCGACTTCATCCAGCATAGTCTTTTTTCATCCAGATCTTTACACACATTGAACTGCTGTTGAACTAATAACCTCTCATGAGCACTATATTCAAAGACTGCATTGTATTCTAGATAGATGAGATCTGCTGCAGTTCACTTGTCTGGAAAATCAATTATCTTCTCTTAGTAAAGAGTCACATTAGCCTCACTCATTCTGCATTTGTTAAAACTATGTTGTATCTTACCTCATTTTTATTTGCTTCCTCATCTCAAGCTCTTCTTAACTTCTGTAAGTATTCCAAAATGTTCTGTATTACTAAGGTTATATTAACAAGTCTGTAGCTAGTAAATAATTTTTTTTGTTTTATTAAATGTATACACATATACATGCTACATTTCTTATTTTCCAGTCATACAGACCACTTCCAATTCTACAGATAGTACAATAGATATTCTTGATAGCAAATAAGCAGTTTTACATGCAACCTTCTTCAATGCTCTAGTCTAGAAACCATCTAGTCCTAGACACAGAAGTATGACTCTAAATCTAGTATGTAAAATAGATCTTTCTTCTGATAATCTGACATTGACTTTTGATGGTGAGTACTGTACTATCTCCAAAATAGGCATATTTCCTCTACAATAGATTTAATCTAGTTATAAACAAGAAAATGGATAACAAAATGTCATTTTATGTCCAAATACATCTCTAAAGTTTTCAAGTTCTCATGTATAAAAGATCCAGAAATGTTTTTCAAATGGCTTCGAAATTATTTGAGGTTTAAGAATATGTCTCACAAAACCAGAATTATTAAATTAATAATTATTAATGTTGTGCATTATTAAAAAACAAACAACAACAACAAAAGAAAGTGAAAGGAGACCTGATTGTAGCATTGAAGTACAAGAAGAATTTCAGATATTGAAATACTTAAGCAAAGAAAAAGTGGTAGTGACTGAAAGTCAGAGCAGATTAATTTAAATTAGAAACATCATACATCTTTTAGCAATGAAGGTGGTTAAGGAATGGAACGAAACGTCAAGAGAGGCAATGAATTTTCTGTCTCCTAATGTCATCAAATCAGAAACCTCTTAGTATGGCAGAGCACAGCAATACTGGGTGTAGTAGCATGCTAAAATGATTTAGAGTCTTTAATCATGTTAGGATGCTGCTTGTGTGAGGACTAGTGAATTCTATAGCACATTTGGAGAGCCAGCAAGAACTACAGTGATTAGTACTATCCAAGAGATGTACCTACCTAAATATTTTGCATATTATACAGAAGAAAATTCTTTAACAAAATCAAGGTAGAAAGATTTTCAGTCTAGGTAGCATAGTAGCATTTCTCCCTAAACTTTTCTAGATAAACTTAGGGTGTAGCAGCACTTCTCTTTCATTAATTACCCATTACACACTTATTAAATCTACAAAAGGCTGGAATATTAGAGGTTGCCAATACGAATTGAAGAAAATAAAACAAAGAAATGCAATCTCAGCTGAGTGTTTCAGAAACAAAATAATCTAGTAAAGTACAGGTATTTCAGAAAGAATATTATAAAAATTCGATGTTCTTGAAATAAAGCTTCAGAGAGCATGAAGGAAATGAAAACTCAAGCCTTTATGAAATATAGGTCCTACACGTATCAGAAAATAGATACAGTTTTTAAAAAGGCATTAAAAATCACAGTATGTATTGGCAATGTCTATCAAGAAGAATGACATCTTAGATCACTGTGTTGCAAATGTGAGAGAGGTTCACCAGAGCACAGAGATGTGATGGAAAAAGAACCCCCTTGTTGCTAAGACTCTGCTCAGAAGTGGTAAAACCCCATTCAATTGCACAGCCAGCAGAACACAGCACTGTTGCAGGTTTTTTAGCCCTGTGTCATAGGCTGAGATTGGCCCCCCCTGAGAGGCTGGGTGGGGGCTCAGAGGTGATTGGGTGCCAGGACAGTGTTCCCTGGAGAGACAGTCACCACTCATGTTGTTCGCTTCTGCTCAAAATCATATATCACAGCACCGGAACCGGTTGGCAGTTCTGTCTTGGTGTTGTGCTGTTGGTGTCTGCTGCGTGTAGGTGGAGAAGGCCAGAGGGTGGCTGGGCTCCCTCTCTCCCCCTCCAGGGGGAAGAGGGGAGCCCTGCGGCCCCCCTAGAGACAGCATTGGAATGAGTGCATGTTTGTGAGGGATGCGACTCATAAACAACTGGTAAGTGGGAGAGACAGAGAGAGAGAGGCCCTGCAGCCAGGCCCTCTTCTTCCTTCCCCCCCACCTTTGCAGCCAAGCTGCAGAGGAGGGCTGTTTTTCCCTCTCACTGTTTAGTGAGAGTGGATGCGAGGCTCAGCATTGGAGCAGAGCCAAGTGGACGGGCCGGAGGAGGCTCAATTGGTAGGGAGAAAAATCCCAAGCAAGAATTGGAGACGGACCCCTGATAGAGAGGGGCCTGGAGGATGTCTCTACCATGAACTAAAACGTAGGACAGCTGGAAACCGGAGGAGAAATCAACATTCCAGGACACAGACTCTTGACAAGCTGAACTACACTCCAGCAGCCTACGAACCGAGGTATGAAGCAGAGAGAGAGAGACCACACAGCAGCAGAAGAGCAAGGACTCAAAGCTATCTTCTTGGACTTCGTGAGGAGAGAGACTGGAACAAGTAGCCGGAACTTGGTGAGGGGGGAGTGTTCAGGAGCCCAGAACACTACCACGGCAAAGACTGTGTTACGTATCAGCCTTGAAAGCTGCTCCTGGACTAAAGTAGTTAAAAGGAGGGGCTTGAAAGGACTGACTGACAAAAATGTAAATATATATATATATAGTTGCTTTTAGTTTGTACAGTATATTTATTTGTGTAAATAAATGTATATACTTCCCCCTTCCCCTACAGAAGCCTCTAGCCTGAAAGTTTCTCTCCGGTGTTAGGATAAATTGTGGGAAGGGGTGAGGGGAAGCCTGGAAATTGGATTTTGGATGTCTAATGTGGCTCAAACTGCCACACCCTGCAAACTATATTGCTGTGTCAGCTGCCCAGCTCAACTGGAAGCCCCTTACTGGGCAGGGTGATGGTATAATGCACAGCACAGTGGTTAGCAGGGCCCCTTCCTGGCAGAGCTCTACCAGCAGCTCTGTCTCTCTAATTCGAAAGATCTGGATGTTGAAGATCTCTAGGACATCTGTAGTGTAGTGAACAGTGCTAAGTCATAGATTTGAGCCTTATTTTGCCATCATCCATACTGTTCAATTGTTAGCAGGCTTCCTCCCATAGCTGTGGCACATAACATGCCAGGCACTGAGGAATAGTTTGTGAAATAACAGGGGAAAGGGCTCATTAGAGAACCATTCGCAAGAGACGGAATAGATTAATTCACCCTATTCTGGAAGGAAAAGTAAGTGTAAGCCTCACCACAATGCTTAATCTTGGGGGCAGAGAATAATCTCTGCCACATGCTGTCCACTAGCTTACATGTAGTCCTACTGCTTTTAGCTGTAGCAGTCCAACAGGACGAAAGAAGTAGCTCCACTGTAAAAAGGAAAGGTTTATGCATGTTTATGGCTGATACATACAGCTCCATTCACCAATTTCTTGCTGTCCTTCCTGGTGCCAAGCTCTCTGGTTGCCAATCCAGGCATAACCATTGTTCACAAGGATACATCAGCAGCATAAGAAGAAAGTAACCAGATGGCTAACGGCTATAAATTTCTATATAGGTGCAATATGACAGGAAAGAACAGGTGCTTTCATTGTTTCAGACCCCTGTTTTAGATAATGCTCCTCTGCATAGTCTAGTTGGATGCAGCATTATGACAATCATCATATTGCATCAAATATATCCAAAATAATGCTTATGCTGGCAATTGCTGCATTCCTTTATGTAAAAGCATTTAACCATCCAAGGCTACCAAGGAGAGCAGGTAAAGTCACACATGCCAAGACACCTTTATTATAAAAATCTCTATTGAAAAAAGGCAAACAGAGAGAGAACTCACCTTTAGGTTCCCGCCTCTCCCGCTGCAGAAGACAGAACCAGGCCAGGGATGAGTTCTAACATAGCTGATGGAGTGAACAGGAGATTCAATACCAAGATCTGGGCAATATATGTATAGTTATTTAAGCATTACAGTGTTAGCCTCTGCAGTTGTTCTTCAGCTCTGGAATTTAGTAACTTCCCCTGTTACCCACTTAACTGCAAAAGTTCAGAGGAAGGAGGTTGTTAACAGTGCAGGACAAGTGGATGCTATTGCTTCACTGACCAACAAAGTAGACCATTCTCATCCCTGAGGCCAGTAACAAAAGTATCAAGAAAAAACAACAGCAACAAACCCTAAAATCTGTAAAGAAAGTCTCAAGAAAGCACTTTACATACAGCTTCAGCAGTAACTGGAGATGAGTCTGTGACAGAGAGATGCAAATATTAATAAGAAGGCTCTCTTCCTTTGGTGGGTTGACCCTGGATGGAGGCCAGGTACCCACCAAAGCCACTCTATCACTCCCCTCCTCAACTTTGCAGGGAAGAGAAAATATAACAAAGGTTCATGAATTGAGATAAGGACAGGGAGGGGTCACTCACTGATTACTGTCAGGGTAAAACAGTCCCAACTTGAAGAAATTCATTGAATTTATTACCAATCAAATCAGAGAAGGATAATGAGAAATAAAAGAAATCTTAAGAACACCTCCCCCCTTTCACCCCTCTCTTTCCTGGGCTTAATTTTATTCCCAATTCTCTACCTTCTCCCCTCAGTGGTGCAGGGAGATGCGGAATGAGGTTACAGTCATCACATATTGCTTCTGCTGTTGCTTCCTCCTCAGGGAGAGGAGTCCTCCCCCTGCTTCAGTGTGGGGTCTCTCCCATGGGAGACAGTCCTCCACGAACTTCTCTAACATGAGTCCTTCCCAAAGGCTACAGTCCTTCATGAACTGCACAAAGACTTCCCCAGCCAAGGACACAGTTGACAGCACTGACTTAAATTAACAAGATCTTTCAGGGAGGTTAAAAAAAAAGAGAAAGAGGAAAACTAAAGAGACTTTCATAAAGGTAAGCCCAATGCAAATTTTTCTGCTTTTATCCTTGCGCTCTCTGTTACAGAATATCTTGGATGAATAATTAATATTTTGTTTTGAACAGTTTAGCTTGGAATTACTTTAATCAAGTGCTGTTGTGGTATTCTAGAAGAAAAGCACTTGCAAGTGCACAAGGCACCCAGACCTAGCAGGGTAACAGATGGGACAGGCTGCAAGAGCAAAGCTACATGTATTTTGTAGGCAAACAAGTTGTCTCTGTGCACATGAGCTGAGTAGATACAGGCTCTCGCTGTCCATGCCTCGAGCTGTGTAGTTGCTCTCATGCAGGCCTAAGCTCCAGCTTATTCTCAGTTTTAATATCAGCTGTGACACTACACAAACCCAGTTAGTCTGTTGGTGGTGTGAACCCCGAGCAAAACAAGCTGTTATCTACCTGCAAAATAGCACATTGATGTACCTCAGGAGTGAGCTGGCCACAAGCTTTGGCTCAAAGGAGGTAGAAGACAGCAAAACCTGCCCTGAAAAAGGCAACTTCAACCACGAGGAATTTAAAGTGCTGTTGCTGTTTTTTCTATGACGTGAAATTTTAGTCACCGTAACGAACAGTTACACGGTAAATATCTAAATGGACTTCTTAAAAAGAGAATTTTTAAATATAATATTCTACTTGAAGATTTAAAACACTGATGTATGAAAGTTTCCTCACAATATTTACCCATAATTTCAACCATTAAAAAGGAAGATAAAGTGCAGCTATCTCTCAAGTCTATAGTGTGCAACAGCTCATCAAATCAAATGTATGCATTCTGTACTTAGTGTGATAGAAGTCAGTAAGAAACCTGACTTTAGCTTGAGAATCCGTATAGAGATGACATCATTAGCCACTGGAAGGGTGCTGTTCTGTCTTTGCAAACAATCTATAATTACCTTGAAATACAGTATCTGTCATCAGGACGCTGTCTGCAGTACATCCTGCTTACAATTGTCCTTTGGCAGTCAGAACTTTATTGTCCTACTGATGACGTGCTGACTGGCAAAACTCACAAGAATCGCTGTTTTGTCCCACTCCTTCCTTGTCACCCTTCATATATTTTATTCTGATTCTGATTTCTGAGTTTAGGGACATGGTTCATCCTGCAGGCAAATTTTCAGAGCCCATGCAAAAATCAATTCTCTCTCCATGGATGTTTGTTGCAAACACCGTGGTGATGTCTCAAGCTTTAGCACAAGGCTCAAATGACATTTTCGGGAAGACAAAGAAAATAAAAATTCAGAGTCAGGGCCAGGACTTGGGATCCTGATTTGGACTTCCCAGTTCGATCCAAGAGCAATGAGGAGGAATATTCTTCAGCAAATTAATTCACTCTGTGGAAAAGAGTTGTTCCCTTGAAAGAGGAGTGAGGAAGAAGGAGAAAGGAAAACGACAAGTTGAGAGCGTTGTTTCCCAAAAAGACTAGGATGACTTTGAGAGCTAAAGAATATGCCTATAAGTTATTGTAGGACATCAGAGAAGAGTTTTGCTTAAGACCTACTTTACATCTTTTGAATAAAACTCCATCTTTATTGTTTTCCATCTATACTTCTGCCAGGCCTCTACAGAGAAGGTTGGTTTGTTCAAAGGTGAGGCCATACTCGTGATTTAAACTGCTTGTGAAGAAAGAAAAGCCTTTATGCATAAAATAGAGACTTCGGCCAGGATTTCACAATCTTCTGGTTATGCTGCTGAGGAAATACTGAATTTAAAAAATATTACTGCTCATAGCCATGAATATTAGAAATATGACACGAATACTGAATAGCCATTATAAGAATTCACCACCGATTCTGTATTTGAGCAAGGTAAGCAACAAATTTGATGAGACTTATGGTCTAGATGATGTATTATTATTTTAATTGCCATTTAGTTAATCTCCTCATCATAGATCACAAGCCATTTACACTGGACACTATCGAAACATTAAAAAAAATGCTGTTCCAAAACACTTGCAGTTTAAACATTAAATAAATCATAATATATGGACTAGTAGTGACACTGATTCAGAAGGGTCACAAAGCCCACAGATGGTGACTGAGAAGTCGTTTGGATCCAATACAATATCCTTGTTCAAATGTCCTTGTGTCCACACAGTCCTTGTTCTCTTAAGTGCAGGAATTGAAACCTATGACCTATTTTTATCTGAGTGCTATTTTGAGCATCACTTATAATGTTGGATATTTTATTCAATCTTTTTTTACAACGTGTCATAGTCTATAGTGCGGGATGCTTCAAAATCAAAACTCTTTTCCTTCGAAAAACATTCATGTTTGAACTAGGAGCTTGTTCTGAAAGGGGTAGTGTAATCAAGAGGACCTTAGCCTTTTCCTCTTGGAACTGAAATATGGTATAGAAAAGTTTATATACAATCATTTACAACCAGTGCTGTCCCAAATTACCTATTAATTAAGGCTCTAAAGGAGAGAAGGGGTTAGAAATTAACTTAATTAGTCTTAAGCTCTGACCAGGAGTCATTCTTGGGAAATAACTGCCACTTTATGCCACATTATATGTATTTTTAACATCAGAAAGCACTTTAGCTCACTTTATTTTAATAAAAAAATAATTTAATTGTATAAATATAACGTTGCATACCCTTTGCAATACTTTGCTTCTCTGTTACGAGATGAAAGGTGCTTCCAGGATCGTCTTAATTTAGATTGTCTTGTAGCCATCTGAAATTTTCTTCAAGACCATGAGACAATAACCAGATGTCTCTAGATAGCTTTTACTTATTTGTCATGTGCAAGCTGTTGAAAATATGCTGACAGAAACAGCCAACTTAAATTACAGTTTTTGAAAGTATCATATAAGAATTTACACCAGCTGTTAATTACAAGAATGAGAGAATCTGGATCTTTTCTGAGCCCATCATGCAGTCTGCTACTAAATAAAATGGGTCTGGGCCTGCTATCCAGCCTTTAGGCAAAGAGCACAGTGTGGCTTGCGCTCTTATTCTACATTCTCCTTTCTCTCCTCACGCCCAGAAAGGGTGGCCCATCCTGCTCTAGAACAGCACACTAATAGATAAATCGTGTGCTAGTTCTCAAGTTTGTGCCCTGGCCTTGTTTACTTTCCCAGTCCAGATATAGCACATATAAAAGTATTACCTATCTCAGTGGTAAAAAATCCAACAAACAGATTACAAAAGGTTTTGACTTTGAGGCATTTTTCCAGCTAAATGAGTCTTCCATAAGCTAGTCTTATGCTTACCTCAAGCTGTACAACCCAGTCTTTAGCAAACTATAGAGCTACGAAGTGGAATAAAAGAAATACAGCTTGATCTACATGATCACGTCTCTTCAGCATCACAGTCAATTGGAAGTTCACCAGACCTCCACTTTAGATTTGACAGCTGCCACTGGAAACTTCCAGGAGTCAGAAGGCTGACAAAATATTGCATCATCTTCATCTCCTATCTACACATCAGCAAAGATTTAATCCACTGTCACTTTATGTTTCATAGATTTTATAAAAGAAAAGAAAGAACATGAAGAATAAAACCAGAAAGAACACTTGAATAATTGTAGTTGCTTTACTGTGCCAGTCATCTTCTTGCTATTCTTGTATAACTGGAATGTTATATTCTGTAACACCTTATTTCAGGCAGAACCCAGACTTGGTAGCCTGCCACAAATTGCTATTCACGAGGCCATTGGTCTTGTTTGTTCACATGAAAAGGCAAAGAGCATGGGGCCAAATTAAGCATGGAGCTTCATACACTTACTGTACGTGTCTGATGTTACCACTTATTTAGTTATATGTGCTGTCAATCTATACTGGCATTTTAGAAAAGTAAGGAAACTTTTAGAAGCAGCTTAATTTGCAAGTTATTCTGGTACTCTATTTGCTTAGACACAAATAAACAGTAATAGGATAAGCATGTGCATATTTCCTATGCTGATTAGCTTCCCATGAGCTTGATCCAGTTTCAACTCAAGTCAGCGGGAATTTTTCCACTCTCTTTAATGGCAGTTGGCCCACATCCTCAATAAGAAGCATACTGCACTGAGCAGTAGTTATTCTCCATAAGAAAAAGTATTAAAGGATTGGAGTCTACAAGGAAAAAAATGGGCATAAGATGTCCTTCAAGCATGCTGACAAGACAATCACAAAGAGAAATGAGCAATCTGATAAACTGCAAGGCTCATTTGGTAGTTTGGAGGTATAGGGATTCAAATTTCCAAATTAAAACTTGTTACTTGCACTGAAAAAATAATAACTCTGTGGGCAAATTTAATCCTTCAGGTTAGATGAACATTGCCTGATCCAGTTTAATAGTATCTTTACCTTATCAATCCGGTAGTTTCAGAGGGATTTTTACTCACATAGCAGTTTTAATACTGAAATTGAGCTTGCCCAAATAGAAGGGAGTGGGTTGCACTTTGGGTTGAGCTAAATTGGAACTATAGGGGCTTTTCATCACTGAAACAATTCACAGTAACAACAATTTTGTCTGGAAGTGGAAGATTAATTTCCATGTACCTTTAGTTCTCAATTCTTACTTTGGCAATGAATAATTCATGCTCAGAAAAATTATGACAAAATCTCATTTTATTTACATTTTTGGTCAGTATAATTAAAAATATTAAAACTGTATATTCTTAAATAGATTAATTTTATAAAAAATCTGCTCTATCTAGCCACAACAGATGAATAACTAATATTTGTTCGTTTGTCTTGTCTTAAGATTAAAAGAAAAAAAACCCTGCTGTCTACACCAATAGATTATTGCCACAGAAGACAACCAAAATGATGATGCACTGTAGTTCTATGGTATACTGAAAACTAGTTCAGAAGAGTTTTATACCCAAGCTTTACTATTAAGGAGCAGAATACAGGTCATCAGATAATACCTTGGGTCTGAAGTATAGGTGTACCATACTACTCCATATATCATGGCATAGAACAGCCACAATAAAAATATTTGGAAGGCCATCTAGTGTCATTCAAGTGAAATGCAGGATATTTAATTGCCTAAAATGCATGCACCTGTTCCCTCATAGAACAACCAAAAAATTCACAAGTATTCAGTTTTGGTTTAAAATAAGCTGATCATCACCTCCAGAGCATCACTGACATTTTGCGAGGAAGCTGTATTCAATTTAGCTGTCACAAACATATGAGACTGCATACCAGAAAATGATGGAAGACAATATTACTAAAAGGAAAATTCACAAAGAAAGCAAAACAAGTGAAATTGCTGTCACTGTAGGACTTTAGCAACTGACATAAAAATGTCAAGATGTAAAGAAATATAACTTTGCAAAAATAGGAAATCAGGAAGATGGTGTGATACCAAATCTGAGTGAGGAAAAACAAATTCATCCAGTCACAGTGTAGCAATACAGCAGTGGAAATGTATTAACGGCAAATGTGTTTTGAGCCTGCAAGAAAGTTTGTTTTATAGCTATTCTAAATGTGAGTGAATAGAGAAGTAAATAAATACTATCTATTATATCTGTCTTAATTTTTTTCCACTAAACATACATGCGTAAATGCCCTTACTTATGAGAAGACCAGAAGAAACAGTTCTTATTACCTGCTCTTACTTTTAAAAAAATACAGGCTGCAGAACCTACTTCATACATGCAGCACGTATAAGAAAATCATGACTGTCACATGTCTTAATTTTTGTTTTATTTGCATATGAAAAGACTTTCATACATGTGATAATTTAACTTTCTGTTTTTCAGAGAAACCATTTAATCTTAACAAGGAAATGAACTGAAAGAATCATTGTAAAACAGTAATAACTGTTTCCTTTGCAGCATACTGCTCGATTTTGCTGTGATACTATACATTCTTTACTTCAGAAATGCCATGAGGCAAACAAATTACCTTAGTATTTATATGAGATTATACACCAGGCTAATGGCTACAGAAGTCTTATACTTAAATTAAGGATTTAAAGTTTACAGCTCCAGGCCTATGATAGTATATAAAAATTCCTATTAGAATTACAACTGCTTTCTCATTTCACTAATGAACTCACAGTGGGATTTACAGTGTTTGTAAAACTTCTTTTTTCTTGCACATTTCATCATCAGCTATAGAAGCGAAAACCCAAATACAGCTTCAGTAGCCAGCACAACAATTTACTGTGGTGTCATTTATTTCATTTAACTTTTTCTGTTAAAAATTATCAAATTCACACTGCTTTATCAGTGGCGTTGTTCAAGTATGACAAAATTTGAAGATAAGAAGTAGAGTTCTGTGATGCTGATGGCATAGTAAGGAGTCTTTTCCATTACTTTGTACCTCTGGAGATCCTTTCAAGACATACCTTTGTTACAGGATAGACATAGGTCAAAACAATGTACCTACTCCTGAAACCATGCCATTTCCTTATCAGATTCAAAACTACTTAAGTCACTGCTTTCTGGTTCCAGTCCAACAAGATGGAAATTACATCCAAAGAATTTTACCATTAAGATACCAAAAAAAACAGGTAACAAATTTTGTACCAAATATGAATTTTAGGCCTGATTTCACCTCAAAATCAGACACCTTTTTCATATTTAGATCCATATACTACTGAAGTGCTAAATCATTGCATTGTTTATTGATAGAACTACAGCCTAAGAAACAAAAAGGCCAGGGCTCTGAAGCAGCCATAGTAATCACACAAGGTCCCATTCCCTGCATATTCCTGCCACAGAGGAATCCATAGCGTGACTCCTCCTTTGGAAGACTCAGGCTTTCATTGACAAGTGCAGTGATGAACTACCATGCTTGTGTAATAGCCACTCAGCCCAACTATCAACAAATATCCACCTCTCACTCACTTTTTGGTTTAAGTTCCCAGAAAGGGTCCCCACTGCCATACCATATTTAATAAAGGCTGGAAATAGTGCTTTATCTGGTAGAAAAATACCGGAGACTTCTTTTATGTGATTTCCCAGGATTAAAGCTGTTTAAATGCTACTATTCATAAAAAATGAAAATACAGGAGAAGACCAATTGCTATGTGATTTATGGTCTCTTATATAAACAAGTATACAAGTAAAAATTGCTTTACATCTTGGTGAAAAATCAAAAATATCATTTTAACAAAATGCAATATTAAAGTTCAGTTTTTATTCTAGGTTGGACAAAAAAACAAAAGTTAAAATACCAACATTTGTAATGGAATTAAGGTTACTTTAATATTTTAATTTAGACATGATAGAATAATCTAGGATTGTCTTAGTTTTGATCGAAACAAACCTTTCATAAATGAATTTTTATTCAGTGTGTCAAATAGAATTGAAACGTTCTCTTTCAAGCTGATTGAAGCGAAACTTAAGCTTTTTTTTTGCTATATTTCAGTGACGTTTCCTAGGACTGGTAATTTTGGGTTTTGTACTTCCATGTACAATGTGTTCTCTGGTCATCCTTTAAAAAAAAAGAGTAATTTCTCTTTGTGTTCATGTTTAAGACACTACTTTGGGACTTTCAGTCTCCTCACCCTTTTTGGAGTATGTAACCTATCTTAAGTGAGTAACTGGCAGTCACAGCCATCCCCAGAAGAGCTAGAAGGTACCTTACGGACATACAGACCACATGGATAGAAATGGATTCAGGTGGACTGTATCCTTTGAAAATTTTCCAAACCAGTCAAAGGAGAAAAGGCAGTGCTTCCATGAAATGTCATGAATCTCCTTTTGCCAGCTTCACAAGTGCACTGACTGGAAGTTTAAACAGGGGTTTTTTAGGTGAAGTGCATTGACACACTCTGTCATAAAAAAGGGAACTCAATTGAATAGTCTGGATCACACCTCCTGTAAAAAGAGAAGAAAGCCCTTCTAAGAAAAGGAACAGTCCTCAGGTTCTCACTTAGTAATTTATTAATACTCATTCAAGCTTCAGCTAGAGTGGAAAGAAAAGCATATTGGCTACTTTAATGAGAAAGGGATAGAGATACTGATAACTAGCAGGCAAGTGAGGCTTCAGATAAGATACATGAGTCAGAGGGCAAGATAATAGCCTAATAAGCCAACAACCACTGTGCACAAGAAAATAAAGCAAATTTAGGTAAAATTATAAACTACTGCCAGCCTTTCCATTTCTAATAAAGATCAAATATTACTACAAAAATTAGCAATTGTCTTTCCTGAAGACATCACTCTGATGTGTCTCGCCAGAACTGATTAGAGGGGAAGGATCACCTCCCTCAACTTTCTGTCACTCCTTCTAATGCAAATCAGGATAGCCTTGTCCTTCCTTGCTTCAAGGTCGTGTTACTGGCTCATGTTCAACTTATGGTGCACCAGGACCACCAGAGTTTTTGCTGCAAGTTTCCTTCTGGTTGTTTTACACCCAGTTGCCAAAACTGGTGCCTGGGGTCACTCTTCCACAGGAGCAAGACTTGGACTTCCCTTTGTTGAACTCCATGAGGTTTCACTCTGCCCATTTCTTCAGCCAAGGACCCTCTGAATGGCATCTGGTGCATCAACCACCCCTCCATATTTTTTATTGTTTGCAGACTTACTGAAGGTGGGTGTATTCTGTCCTATCATCCAGGTTAATAATGAAAATTTCAAATGGTAGTAGCTCTGGGGTTTACCTCTAGTGACCAACGTCCATCTGGTCTTTTTCTCAGTGATCATAATCCTTTGAGCCCAGCAGTTCAAACAGCTTCCAGCATGCTTTGCTGTTCTCTTATCAAGTCAACACTTCATCAGTGTGTCTATGGTGTCATGGAGGACAGTGTTCAAAGTCTTGTTGAAGTCAAGATAAACAATATCCTGTGTTTCTCCCTGTTCCAATGAACTGGTGATTTGGTCATGGAAGGCTATGAGGTCATCAGGCACCACTTCTCCCTCCTAAACCCCTGCTATTTCCAATCATTATCTTGTCCTTCATGTGTTTGGGAAGTTCCCAATATTTTTGCTCCATCACCTTCTCAAGAATCAAGGTAAGACTGAAAAGCCTGGGGTTCCCCATATCCTTCTTCTTCAAGCTTGAAATAACACTTATTTCTCCCACTCGCTGGGAATTTCCCCCAGTAGCACTGAACATTTGTATCAACATCAACTACTGCTGTGATTTCTGGGTTATTAACCTTGACCTTAAAAATATCTTGTGTTTTAATGCTTTGGCTGAAAAACCATGGAGATTAAAAACCACACAAAAATATGGTTACAATTACATACTTAGCAAAACTAATTTAAAGAAACCAGTACTGTAGAGGCAAAAAAAAAAAAATAAAAAAGAAAAAAGTTTTTAAGTAAGATATTCAAATTTACAGGGTATGAGAAAACAGCTCACAGTGTCTGCTCCTTGAATGCTCCCCAAGTCCTTCTGCTGACAGGTGACATTGCAAGAAGGAAGCTAGTAGCCTTATGAGGATGCTTTTTGCAGAGCTCTGGGTGAAGGTGACTTTGAACAGGTTATTCAAAGATTGGGAGCAATTTTATTCCTAGTCCTTTCAGCACAGCAATTCCTGCTTTGGCTGTTTCTGCAGTTCCACCTGCTGGCTGAAATCTCTGGCTCATTCCATAATGTGGCAAAGATTTATGCAGAAGTATTTTCAGAACAAGGCCTTTGTTCATCTCACCAATGCAGCCTGATTCCAAGGTGATTGATACAGATACCAACATTTTTTAAATAGGAAGTGGAATTATTTCCATATTGAAAATTAATCACTGTTGCCTTTTCCAAATTTGGATTACAGCATATCACTGTATCACTCAAATTGCTCATCCCTGCTAAATATAATCTACAAATAATTTCAAAATATCAGGATCTTCCCCCATGCTCACCATCCTCAAACTTTCTTCCACTGTCAGATCAGAGCATGAATCAATGGTCCAGGGCAACAACAGATTATGAGCCATCTCTTTCTCTAACCCAGGTCAACAGACAAGCATCAGTGAGCTTGCCACTTGGAAGTATTTGTTCAAAGCAGTTGATAGTAAATGCACAGCTTGCTGCAGCTCTAGGAATTACCTCCAGGACATCTGGCTTCATGCCCAACCTCTCCATGTGAACTTCCCTGAAAATAAAACACCAGAAAGTATAAAAACGTATTGACTTGTCTGCAGAAAAGATTTGCAGGCTGTTTGCTTTCTTGTAAAGTAAAAAATAACAAGGTTGATGTGAGCAAACAGAAAGACATAAAGAAGCTAAGACCTGTCAATAAAAAGACAAAACATTATTCAGCTGCAAGTCATTCCCCTGGGAATTATCTCTAAAAGTAAGCTTTGGTTTTGACATCATGTTTTAAAAAGTCGCTTGAAATTTTCTGAGGAAAAAAAGTAAAGTGATTACTTACAAGACTTCATGAAAGAAAGGATCAGAGAGCATCTCATGCTAATTGTTATTTCATTATTTGAAAAATAATCTCATAGTTGTGCATGTATGAATTAAAAAACTTCACATCTGTGATCCTTACATTACTGGGGAGCCCACACTTGAATTGCCCAAGTGACTACTAATTTATATTTTCTTATAGTTACTCTGTTGGGGAAACAAGTTCTACCTTGCAAAGAGAGCCAAATGGTGTTTCTGCCTTGGGGTAATTCTGCTCTGTATTCAGTGCTCCCTCTGCCAAAGATTTCAATCATAAACTATATTTCATATTGCTTAAAAGTAAGACAGTAAATGAAAGCCAAACAAACTATGATTCTTACACTGCCTTTGATTAAATTAGGTTTCCCTATGTTAAGAAGACAATAACTAACAACTTGAAGTGGACAAAGCTATAGCTTTAATTATATACATGATTAATTAGGTGTGATTCACATTTCATATGGTAGCCATCTTTCTTTACCTCATGGAATTAGAAAGATCAAAATTATTTAAGTATCAAAATCTCAAAAAACTGGAAAGAAACCTGATACTTGCCAAGAGGGGTTTGAGTACATATATATAACTGCAAAGATGATGCTGGATTTTGTGAGTTATCAGGATAGTACAGACTTGATGAAGCATCTAACCTACTCTGTACAAATCAACAACCAGAACGTATAAAACCCAAAATAAACATCTGAATGATGGAGTTTTAGTTGTCAAAGTTTTCAAACTTAGTTCTGAAGGAAAAAAAACATCATTTGCCTTAGGATCTCTAGGCTATTGTAAGGGTGCTGAGCTTACCACGAAGAAGTGGTTCTTAGACAAGATTGCCAGGAATCTTTTTTTCTATCCCAAGTTTCAGCCTGTTAACTTATTTATTTTTCCCCAAATGTGGCAAAAGACAATAATGCAGCAGGAAAGCTTCCAGGAGGTTCTACATGACCTCCAAAACTGCATCTGCCCCTTGGCAAGTCTTACCTACACATCTTGACAGCACTCAGCATTGTACATCTTCTGTGAAAAATTAAATCTAGGAGCAGCTGTAGAAATAGCAGATGCCAAGGTATTGGTACTTTTCATGACAAATATCGAAACCAAAAACAACAGTCCAATCAGTAAGAAAATAACCTTGAAAGTTGTCTTCCATTTGCACTGAATACTTTGTGCTTCAAGAAATGCCAGTTCTCTGGTGTGTTTGCTTCCAATTTTCAGTAACTACCCTGTTTTCTGGTTTTGAGTTTATCAAAAACAAAAATGTAGAAAAACTGTAATTAAAGACTGCTTTTGCAATCTCTTAAATAAGCTATTGACTAGAAGGCAGCAGAGATTCTCATGAGACAATAACATCCATTTAACTTCTAGTATAACTGGCAATAAAGCATGATTAGATAAATCAAAAAAAAATGGAATATAGATTATCTTAACAATAAACCACTGTTTGGGAATAGATGTATTTTAAGTATACCATAGGCCTTATATCATGGAATCATGGAATCATAGAAAGGTTTGGGTTGGACGAGACCTTAAAGATCATTCAGTTCCAACACCCCTACCATGGGCAGGAATACCACCCACCAGATCAGGCTGCTCAGGGTCTCATACAGCCTGGCCTTGAAAACTTCCAAGGTTGGAATATCCAGAATAAAAATTGTGGGCAATAAAAAGGTAATAATTATTTTTGTCTTCAAATATTATAAATAAAGTATCTGCAATTATAATTAATCAATTAACTGGATCATGGTTCTACAAAGAATTTGACCACTATTTATAAAGAGTTTCATTGTTCTATTAAAGTCAACTGACTTACAAATTAAATGAAGCATTCATGTAACTGTATATTCAGTAACTGTATGTTATCGTATGTTATCAACACATAAAATATATTAATAAACTGACTGTTAGAATAGATTATTTTGCATGTTACTGAAAGTGTAATTAAGAGTTATCTGCAATTGAATGTAATTAGTGTTATCAAGAAACTATTAACAGCATTAAGAATGCTATTGTTATATTAAAGTCAAGATTTCTATTTTATTCCAAGTAGAAAGACTAGAAGATATGATATTGTATTCAAAGTAATTACACATATATTAGTGAATATCTTTTCATTGTAAGGATAATTTAAACCTAAGAGACCCTAAATTCAAATTCAGTGAAAAAAAATATTGCTAATTTCAGGCAACTTATAGGCATTCTGTACTGCTCAGATGAGATGAGATGATCTTAGCTGGATGAGATCTTGCAGTTGTACATCTATTTTCTGGAAAGCCATTCTTCCTTTCGTACTCCTGGATGCTCCACACTTGTTTCCTTAGTAATTAACTTAATCCCCAGCAGAAGCTGGCTGTTATTTATGTCTTGACCTAACCTGTACCTGTTGTTATTATGACCACAGTCAAAGTTTAATTTATGGTATAATAATACTTAAAGGTTAAAAAACATTGTAGTCTTTTATGTCACAGACAGACAGTCCCTCCACTTTAGGGCATCCAAAAGTGAGCTCCTTATTCAAAAGGAGCAGTGTTTCATAAGGCCTTACAAAATCAAAGAAGGTGTATCTTCAGAAGCTTACCATGGCTGTTTGATAGTAGAAGAAAAGAAGTGGGTTGAAAAGAACCATATATATTTTTACCATGAGAAGTAACAAAGTCTAAAATCATGGTTACTCAAGAGTCCTAAGCATGAAGAACTTATTTCTGTTAGTCCCATTGAAATCTTCTGGGGAAAAAAAAACCCAAAAACCAACACAGTTTAATTTAATTCATCTAACTCTGAAGGCAAAGATAAATTAATCTTAAATGCCATGTTTATTCCTAAATCTTTTTCTTTCTAGAGATTTGCCCACCACACAATTTGAGGCAGGGATTCAAATTTCAGTAGGGTTGGATGTGGTGTACATTTAACTATCTCTGCAAAAAAAAAAAAAAACAAAACAAAAGAAGACCAACATAATAGGTAAGGAAACCCATATTCCTACAAATGGTATGACCACTTCCAGAGGTCTAAACATGACCTTGAGCAAGACCCTTTCTGACTGGAAATATGGAAAGGAAATCAGTCAACCTTGAAGATGAATGGAGAGCATTAGAAAAAGAAAGCTGGCTAAGGAAGAGAGAAATCAGAAACCAGAGGCATAAAGGAAAAGCAACAGGGTTAAAACCAACTATCAGTAAGCTTCAAAATGGGCCAGAGTATGGGACACATGACCAGCATTGGGAGTAGGGGAAGAAAACTGGGAAAGTGAATGTAGATGAGGGCTCAGAGACAAAAAGAGGAAAACCTGTAATAGTGCAAACAAGATAAACACAGAATAAAGAATCTTGCAGACAATGATCCTGGAAAGGACTAACCAGACAGGCCGGGAGCAGGACTATTCTGGGTCTTAGCATCAGGACAGGAGCTGGGAAGGAAATGGCAGAACAGGTTTGTAAGAGTAGGAGGTGTGGGATGTTTGGGGCTCTTTCTAGGACAAGAGTGAGAATCACAGATGACAAGTTCTTCCTGATTTTTTGTTAAAAAACAGGGGCTTCTACAAGGAACCAGAAACAATTTTCTCCCAAGGCTGGGTACTTAAAAGATAGAATCTTCATACCTTATCATCTTTGCAATACCAACACTAGCTCTTACCAGGATTCCCAATGTGCAACTGCAGTGGAAATTATAGGTTTCAAAATCTTCTTATGCAAGCAGCATCCTTTCTGGAAGTGGGAGGAGTTATGAACATAACTTTCTGGAGTCACAGTCTCTTAAGAGTCTGAGGTACATCTGTGTGACCTGCTTAGAATGGCATCTTTGTCTCCCAAAAACGAACTACTTTAATATTCAAAAAGTAGCAGTTGATCATGGACCCCAAATTAAATACCATTTGTATGTAATTTTCTCCATTTGTCATCAGTTTCATTTGTAGCAGGCCATTGAAAATCTCTCGTTCTAGCTTCTCTAAAGGTTGAGTATTTTGCTTCGAACATACATAAATATAAATTTTTTCTGGGTTTGTGGGTATTTACATCCATAGTACACATGTATTCAGAGGCCCAGAACAGCATTCTGGTCCATTATTATTCACACAAATAAGTTGATTATTCTGTGGATGCAAGAAACTAGTGCATCCTAGTTCCTGATGGACTATTTTGTTACGATTAGCTGACTTTGAAATTTAAGAATGTTCAAGCCCCACTCATAGCCAGGATAGTAATGGTAACTCTTGTTAATAACACATTAATTTATTTTTCCCATCTTCCAGAAAAGACTAGCCTCTTATGCCTATTTTCACAAATGTTCAGAATCTTAATGATCTTCTCCTTGCCATGTCTGTGTAAATTAGCTGTAAATTTACTAAGAAGGACTGCTGTAGAATAGGAGAAGCCAGCAGATGGATTGCCTGGCCCTTGTTTCCACAGAAAACCAGAATGAGAAGACATGGCTTGTATTCAAAGGCTGTGACAGAAATAGAGATGACATCCAGGACAGTTTTGCTTATGAGTTAGACTATTGATTTTTTACAGTATAAATGCCAAAGTCTGATTTTGTATGTAAACATTGCTAAAACAGAAAAAAAAATTTTCACTAGAAGTACAACATAACAATTTCTGTTTGCTGAAAGTTTCAGGACTTGTGTTGTATGTATTCATTTAGTCACCTCAGCTGTCTACCTAAAATACTTGTTCTACAAAAAAGAGCTGAAAAAGTGAAAAAAATGTAAATTTGCCAGGTTTCACAGGAGAGTATGGAAAGGCATCAGGTAAGAGAGACATGAGTTCATAATACTTTATTACATTCAAATTACTTTTTTACATGTTACTTTACAAATCTCTTTTTTATAAGGGTTTTAGTTCTTAAAAAAAAAATAGAATACGTTTATAATGCTCCTTAATCAGCATACACTTGTTCTTAGTCTCCTAGAAACAGCAACAATAGGTGTCAGTGTTCAAATCTGAAACGTAAATTAACACTATTCAAAGAAAGACAAACTCACAGAAAAAAAAAAAAGTGTTTCTAAATTTGGATAAGGATCAAAAACAGATAATCAAAAGAATAGAGAAAGAGATCATGAAGGTGATAAGGGTACAAGCATCCCTACGGTCATCTTCAAAAAGATGACAAAAAAAACTTATGTCTAATATTTGTAAAACTTTACAGTGCTATAACATCTTGAAAGTCACTAATGCCAAGTTTTTTCAAAACAAATCAATCATATTTACATGGTTATAAAATTGCAAGGGAAAGCTCTACAATCCAGAGAGATTTGTTAGCAAGCTGTCGGTCTGTTTCTACAAATAGGTGAAGAGCCCTATAGCAGGAGAGTTCACTTGTGTCTGCTTACGTGTATTATTAAAATATAATCCTCTGATACTCATTGCTGTTGATTGCATCAAAGAAAGGAAGAGAAACTAATAGTCAGGGGGTTGTTTTGAAGAGTAGTCTGTCACTGAAAACAAAAAGACATGTTTAAACTCATGCCTTAAGGTATTTGTTGAAGTAAATAGCAGAAACTAATATATTTGGCTAATTCCTGATTAGAAAACCATAGAATAATAGAATTGTTGAGGTTGGAAAAGACCTTTAAGATCACCATCATAAAGTCTAACTGCTAACCCAGCATTGCCAAGTCCACCACTAAACCACGTCCCTAAGGGCCACATCTACCTATCTTTTAAATATCATTGAGAGAAAATGGTAAGGAATAAGTAATGAAAAGTCAGATTTTTGCAGAGGTTGTTTCATAAAGACAGCTTATTTGAAATGTTAGGAATTAGCTCTACGAGCAAATTTGAAAAGAGTGTGTGAAGTTCTCAAATATATATAAACTGTTGGTATCATTAGAATTAATCATTGCAAATTAATCATTACAGCATCAACTTATTATGAATCTTTGCCTTGATTCACATGATCTCTTTCTCCTTCCTTTGTTATTATGACCCATGATTTATAATGGGACAACAGTTATGAACAAAGAGTGCTAGTAAGGGCTGAACAAAAGTAAATATGGTACAAAAAAAATCTAAGTTAAAAAAACTAACTCGCTTCCTTGAAATTCTTAACAACATTCATGTAAAACATTTGCTCATTAAAGCTGAAATGGCTTGTGACACTAGGTCATTACTAGCTATAACCTCCAATGCACTAGGAATGTTCAGGTCTGCAGCAGCGACTGTACACAGCCAAGTATCTTGCAATCACATATAGTTGTGAACAACTGTAAGCCTATATACATGGACCTACTAAGCTTTAAATCTGTTTATTTTATAGTGAATGGATTGGGTTTGGAATTATTAGGGTAGTAACAGTAAAGAAAATGATAACTTTCTGTGCCTACTGGCTAAGGTAAGGTCCTGTGGCAGAAGAAATTTTAACATATAGCTGTATTTTAACATATAGCTAAGCTCTAAAAGGAATTTCATATTCAGAGTATCCAACAAAGCTAACCACTGTACACCATCTAAGAAACCTCACAAAACTAGGACTACTGGGGAACACTTTCCAGGTCCCCAGTGGTACTGTACAGAGGCAGCTCAGGTCCTGAAAGTGAAAACTGTGCTCACATGCCACTGTACCACAGCTGAAAGGCAGCCAAACCACTGCTGCAGTGTACTGATGGCGGCTGTGGTGTTTCTGAAGCCAACACAACTAATCCAGAATCCAGATGTGTTGTTTGCAGGTAATTCAGCTGGCTGTGTGTGAAGTACAAGAGTGTAAAAGTTCACTGTTCCCTGCCCACGTTAATTCTCAATTGTGTCCCCTTTCTTTCTACTGTAGGCAATCTCCACTTCAAAGTTTTTGATGACAAAAACTCTTACAAACTGTTGTCACACCAACTTCCCTTTCATCCTCCTTCTCCTCACTCCTTTACTTCCCTCTCTTTAGTGGATTGTTGTCTGCTTGCTCTCTGCTCTGCTCTTCCTCCTCTGTTTCCCCTTAGAAAGATACTTTTATGTTAGAAAAGTGTTTGTATGAGTATGTTATCATCCTGTTTGCAGGAATATTTATCAGAATGAAATCCATTTTATCAGCACCTTTTGCACCTGTATGAAGGAAAAAGGTTGGCCAATCAATACTCTTCTTCCTCTCCCTTGCTTCTCTTTCTTTGCACCTCTGCTTTAATCTTCCCCCTGTCTCTCTCCTTTCCAATACCAATCAAAATACCTGGAAAACTCTGTGTTTGGCAGTTTTGTTCTGCATAGCAGAGGTCAGATTAAATTGCTTACATGATGCAGAACCATCATATTGCCCATCATTAGCCCAGGATGAAGGAGGGGACAGGACCTATCCCACAGACCTTTATGAAGAGAACAGACTTTCATGTCAGTTATAACCTGTGTTATTCCTGTTCTACACTCTTTCTCATCTTGCATAGATTATATTAACTTTGTTTGACCTTCCACATTTTTTCTAGTTTTAATTTCCTCTCAAAATTTGCAACAATTTGTTAATTGTTGCATCCAGATGCAAGACTGACAAAAGCGACACTGTGGTATGTGTACACTTACAAGGAGGATTTAGGAACAACAGGCTATAAGTAAAAACCCAAGCAGAAATGAAGCTCAGAAAAAAATCTGTGCGGAATTTAAGTTTCGTCAGCCTTATATTTTTAATACTAAAGCAACATGGGTGTTTATGTTACACAGTTTTACCATGCCCTAAACTTTTATTGGAATGAAGATGGGAATTGTATCCAATAAAAACAAGGATTTATGTACTGGTTACACAAAAAATACAAGAATTAGAACAACTTTGTTAATATTGCAGAGTAAAGTACTCCAAAAGATACTAAAAATAAGGACTGGGCTTAACTAACAGTCTGACTTTTCTGAGGCTTTATAACAGAGCTTTTATTCACTTGACCACTCACTCTGTTTTCTCCAGGATCTATCCCGGAGTACAACTGCGCATTAAAATAGGACTCTACACAACCAACTTTATTCACTGAACAAAAGCCTGGGCATGACCCTACAGGTTGGAGGTTAAGGGCAATCAAAAGAGAAATTTAGAATTTGTTTCTTAATCCTACTATTATTTCAAGTTCTCTATAGAAAGTAGAAGAGCTTCAACAGGACAGATGGAAATAGACTGACTTAAATGCACTCTCATTTATTTGGGACAGAAAAGCTTTTTCAAAAGAATTTCAATCCTCTAGCCACTCTATCCGTTGGGTGTTTTGGGGGAAAAAAACATGGAAGGCTTATCTTCTTTATGTTCTAAGAAAAAATATCAGCCTTTTCTTATGCATATTTTCAAAATGTGTGGATATGTACGTGTGAGTGTTTCATTTCAGGAAGACTAAAAAGTACTGTATACTAAATGTGACCTGAAAGTATATTTTTGCTCAATCTCAAACTGAACTTTGTACAAACAAATAGCTTTTTGAAAAATATTTTCTCAGACCTGCTGTGGCTGGAAAAGTATAGGTTTAAAACCTGTAACAGTTAATCAGAGAACATAATCTCTGGTTTAGTTTACAGCATCTGGTAAAAAGAAGCAGAACCTTGTGATCACAGGATCTTAATCTGGATACCTTGGTCTGGATTTTATAGAATAGTATGTAGCAGATTTCAGGTCCAAAATTTTAACCCATGGTGTTGTAAGGAAAAAAAAATACTGTTTCCCAATCAATTAAAAAAAATTACCATGATATTTACTTCTGTCAAAATGGTCAGGTTTTTTTCACCTAAAGTCTGTCCCACCTAATTATAAGCACTACTGTGCACTCTGTGCTTACACAAATTAATAAACAAGGGTCTCATTCTCTGGAATTTCTAGCCATGATCTTAATTAATATGATTTACCATAATAGTTCTATGAAACACAAAAGAATTAGTCTTGTTCTCTCTATCTGAAAAAGTAGTTTTCTCCTCTCGTTGTAATGGATATATTTTAGTTTCATTTTTCACTTCACATCAAATTATGATATTTAATTCATTAAGATTTAAAATTGTAAAGAAATAGAGTATGCAAAAAAAAGGCAGTTCCTGGCTCCTGGGCCTTTAAGAATTGTCTGCCTCTGTAAATGAATATTACCCATTGGAGAAGATTCCTTCACTCTTCTTTGTATTTACTTGAAATAAATAATTAGAAATTTCAATTGATTTGTGCCATACTGAAATAATTCAGGAGACTAAGGAATTCAGTGTGTAGCTGATTTAATTAAAGCACGCAAATTACACAGTATTGCAATCAAATTAATAAAAACTGTAAAAATTGTGAGTTATGTGTAGGCGTATTTCAAATCAAATAAACTTCAGTGGGGGAACACAAAAGTATATCCTGTTCTAGACTCCTTCCCGTTCAGATATTAGCTTACAATGATCATCAATTTTAATACTGAAGCTAAAATATACAATTTTGTGACGAAAAAAGTCACTCATTAAAGATGTTTTCTTAATATCTCTCAAAGCCTGAAAAGGAATCAGTTTTCTCCCTTCCCCTTCCTTTGGTTTCATCTTTCTGTATGAAACAGAAAATCTAAATGGAGAACATAAAAACACAAGGATCTAAAGCAGGGGGAGCTTTTTGCAACCCGGTAATATAATATTAAGTATAAGAATCAGAACTACAGCCCACTACAACACAGAAAACATCCAGTAATGTCACCTGTGGCTGTCATCACAGTTCTAATTTGGTTTTTTTTCTTAAAGACAGAAAAATAAATAAAAGGTGGCCAGGAAATCAGACGCAAAAACTGGGCAGGGTTGTTTTGTGGGGGGTTATTGTGTTTTTTTCATTTAGAAGTAAAGTACTATTTCCCTTCATTTAATCCATCCTTCTGTATACTAAAGAAAGGTCAGGCTATCTTCGGTTTTCAGTATGGAGTACACAAGAACTTGCATCTTCCATCAGAATTGTCAATCTAGATGATAACGTGAGAGTAAGGAAGCTTTTGTGGTGAGGTGCCTCACCAAATCCCTTTTTTGGCAGGCAGGTGTAAGTGAGACTATGCAGCTGGTTCAAGCTTAAAACAGATCCCCTCATTCTGCATGGAATTTCCCAGCAGCTTCCACATCCTTATCAGTACTCACCCTTGGAGTCAAGCCCTTCAGCCAGGGGATGACAGATTCTAAAAACAAAGAGATTATATTGTCATGCAAGTAATGACCCTGTGACAAAGTACGGAGTGGCTCTGGGTTGCATTTTGAAGGGGGGTGGGAACCGATCAGTGCAATTTTCTTCTAGTTTCTGGAAGGGGGAGGTGAGGGTCTGGTGTTTTTTTGGCCTCCTCTATTCTTTTACTTAGCCTGGCCATCATGTTGTTGGCAAAAACACATGCTCTGCACTATAACCGCACAGAGCTGCCCTTAATGGCGCCAGCTATTACTGTGTGCTCTGAGCAATCCACCTCTAACCATTCTGAAAGCCAAGAGATAATCATCAGCTAAGGTGTTATTCAATTTATACACTTGTTGTAAATTTTTACCACGCAGGGGAAAAATAGGATGGAGAAAAGCAGGAGACATGGAACAAGAATTGCAATCATAGGACCACCTTAGCAGCAAGTCCTTCTTAAAAAGTGATAACCAAATTTTGACGTATTGTTTTGAAGAAAGTCTAACTATAAAATTGATTTCTTTTTTTAATTTGATATTACAGTCCAATTGTTAGCTTACCTAGGTCTCACAGAGCTTTGACAAAAACAGAATGCTATCACTGACTAACTAGACCATGACTACATATTTTGGTCCTGCCTAATACATATTTGATCCTGTCAAATCTCCTAACCGCAAAGAGAATTTTAAATTGGTCACAAGATCAGTCAGAATATCTTTTGCAAAATCATGTATTATTTAAAATATTTACTACACAGTATTTTAGATATTTATTATATATATTTGCATTATATTATTTTTCCATTTATAGTTTGGAATTTTTTTTTAATTCAGAAAGGGTACTATTTATTAAATAAGACAGGAAGTGTTGAACCATGTAGCAAAAAGGTCTGAGGCCTGTTTTGGTAGCAGGTGAAAGCCATTACGTATCAGTAAGAGGCTCCTGTTGTATCTCTGGAGAACTTTCAGGTCATTAGAACTTTTACTCGTCACCAAGAAAAATGACAGATCAGAAATAACCAAGTACAGCAGTCAAGACTAAAAGTGATTTCACAAATTAAAAGGAAATAATACTTGGAAGATTTTTTTTTTTTTTTCAAATAGCTCCTAAAATCCATTGAGGTTATCTAAACCTCTGAATATTCTTCAATGTCTTTTGGGTTTTGGTTTGGGTTTCTTTTTTTCTTCCTTCTGAGAAAATATATTTGAATGTTCTATATGATAGAAAACATAGTGAAAACAATATGTGTGTACTTCATATAACATTGAATTTTAATTTCAAGGACATACAAATTATCTTTTTTAGAGTGAGAAATGAGCACTGATACGGACAACAGTGGTAGAAGAGATTATACCCCTGTACAGAGTGTTTCAAGGAAACATTACACTTACTGAGGCATACCATATAAATAATAAGAAGGGCACATACAAACCAGTAATGAAACGTTTTCATACCATTATTTGAAATCATTATAACATATTCAGAGAAAACCACCTAACTGCTTGTGCAGATGCAGAGGACATAACAGAATCTTAAAGTCTCTTATACTCTTGTTCCTGTGCACTAAACAAAGAAAATAACAACTTGAAGCTCTGTATTGAAAAGCCACAATTTTTGTCATCAAATTTCAATTATCCAATTGTATTTCTTTCCCTTATATGTCAGGAGCAGTAGTTTTAAAACTATAAATTCCTTTCCGCAAGTGGTCACTTCAAGTGTGAAGACCCCATTTTGGAAAATTGAAAGGCATCCAAGGTCGGCAGTTTATTTTGTAAGATTGTAGTTAATAGCTTCTGCATAAGTGTGTGCCAATTGACAGCATGCAAAAGTTACATTGTCTATTATCCACTTCAATACGGCAAGCCATCTCCTATTAAATTAGTTATGTCTTATAAGTAGTGATAGTTTGTACACAGGTCCTTTGCTCAAGGGCAGAGATTAGAGTATTACTGACTCCAAATAGCAGTAGGAGACAGACCCTGCCCTTCTGGCTGCCCATGTACTACTTGGAGGATCTCTAAAAAGGCATCAAGCATTACACTTTCTTGTGATACACAGTATTGTCTACCTACTACTTTTATGGTGTGTCAAGTGACTTCAACATGTTTCTGCCATGCATTAAAAAAAAATAAATAATTCTGAGCATAAGTAATAGAAGGCTGGCAATCTGTATATGTATGAATAAAGGATTCATGTCTAAAACGAAAGCTTCTGTTTATTGATGACAAGCTTCTTTCTGTGACTGGAATAGCTACAGCAGAAAATTTTGGAATAAATTTTGCAAACAAGATAATGAACCATTTGGAGTAATGTTAATATTCAGTGTTAAAGGTGGACAGATATTAAAACAGTATTTCTATACTGAAACCTTTTTTTTCATACAAACAGCATTGTTCAAATCCTGTTATCTCAGATGGGAAGGCTGTGTCAGAGACTGAAACGGTTAATGATTTATGCATTTAGGATTGCCAAGGGACTTTTGCAGGCTTCTGTAGGACTTTTGCATTACACCTCTGATGGCCCATCAGAGCTCATCCTCCTCTCTGCCAATCTGGAAAGGCAGGAACCAGGCCTCTCATGGGAACTCAGCACGGACCCAGGAGATGTTGGAGGCTCGTGGCATGGCCTGTGACACTAACCATGGATATAGTAACTCATAACTTCTTTGAGTGTGGGGGCTTCCCTCCTTCACCCCCAACAGATCAAGGCCACCACTTCGACTGACAGACATGGAAGCTACCAAGTTTCATCGCTGGACCCCGTGGGCGGTGACTATATATATATATCTATCTTTCCACTCTCATCTTTTCTTTCCCTTGCTCTCTCTTACCCTCATCCTGTCTTTCCTTTCTCTCCCTTATGCATTTTCCCCCCAGGAGTTATCCCTATGATAGATGATATAGATGACAACAGCCAAAATGCTAACATACCTGTTAAAACAAAATTGTTAAAATAAACCCTACCTATATATGTTTTCAGACACCGATTATTCAGCGTCATTTCACTCTAATCCACCCCAAGGGAATTATTGATAAGAATCTGGTTACTCCCCTCCCCTTTTTTCTGGGGTGGGTCGTAACAGGCTGTCCCACTGACTTGATCAATATGTCTTACAAAACCACTTATTTCTGAAACGTTCTATATGACTGAGATAGAGCCAGAGTTCACCTGTTCATACCCCAGAATAGGTATAATCCTAACAATAAAGCAAAACTGTAATGCAACAATCTACTGAAGATTGTTACATTGAATACAACAAACTCTACTGAAACACATTATCATGTTTTTTCTCTTCTGAACAGACACCTAACTATGGCACACGAATTATGTGTTTCCAAAGAAAATCTTTACAGAGTATAAAAAAGGTCTACAAAATTTTTACTTCAATCTGACTTTTGCAGTTGAAGCATTAATATGCTATTTTAATCCAAAACATGTCACCAACAACATTAAAGATAAGAAGCTGATGAAGCAATAATAATATGGAAGGATCTGACATGTAGATGTCTTGGTGGTTAGAGCTAGTGGAAAAATCCTGCAGGAAGTATTACCATTTAGATAAAATAATGTCTGCATAGATTATGGTCATGTAAAATTAAAAATTCTTTTTGTGTGCTTTTTTAAAAGAATGGAAGTGATTCCATTTATTATGCATTACAGAAAGAACTGTAAGGTCACTCAAAATGTACCTGCAGCAGCAACAAAATTCAAACAAGCTTGGTATGACTCAAGATAACTGGTTCATATATTAATATTCTTGGGAAAGTATTCAACAATTGTTTATTTACAATATATATATTCTCTTCTCCTCAGAATTTCAAAATATCATATATTTTGGTCTGAAAACTTTATTGGAGTCAGACTAATATGAATTGATCAAGTAACAACTCTACATCCTTTGTTGACTCAAGGTAGGAGCTAACAGCCACTTCTGTCAAACTGGAATCATGCCATAGGTGTACAGAAGAAAGAAAGGAGTGGAGAAAAGGTAGAGGATATTTTGTGTTAGCTACAGAAGCAGTCAAGAACTGGGAGAGTAGAAGTTCATTGTGTAAGTCAACAAGATTCTCCTGCATTTGCAACCCAGCAATTTATTCACCTTTAAAGCCATTCAGTATGCATTTAATGCTTCATAAATAAGCAGAGTAATAATATTAATGTACAAGATAAAAGGTGGTACAGATTGGACTGAATATCCTGGTTCTCACTCCTTGACACATATCCCTGACTTTGCATCCCATTTAATGATACATAAAAGATAATTACTTCAATCTGGAGCATTTGTAAGTGCTGATCATGCTCCCTGTTCTCCACATTTAACCCGCTTCACTCCAACCTAAGCACATAGTTTGGTGGTATCATGCATGAAAGTGACTAGTCCAGCACAAACAAAAATTTTCAGACTTTATTCACAAAACTGTGGGTTTGATGTTTCAGTTCTCAATTGATTCTCACAACTTTGTCTGACTATCTGCTTTCCCAAGCAACTACCCATTTCAAGTCACTTCCCCAGCTAACAAAAGATAAGTTACAGATTACTCCATCTAACAAAAAAATAAGTTACAGAGTATTATAACTACCATCACAATCTATAGCCATAGTATCAATGTAGTCCTGTGAGACCTTAAATGTTTATATTGTAAATGTTTGTATTGTATTGTATTTTCTCATAAAATTCAGGCTTCTATTAACTTGGTGCCTGTAAAATGGATTACTGAGTAGACCAGAATGGATTAGTAAATTTATTCCAATGAAAATTAAAACATGTTGGTTCAAGTTTTATCATGAACATGTATATACATAGACAACATTAAACATCATGACTTAAGCTGTTCTAAACCAGACATAAACCAGATATAAAAAAGATGTCTGCTGAAGAGGCATCAATGTGTGTCATCTCTGATGGCAAAATAATTATTAAGCCACTTAAATCATCAGTATGACTGACAAGAGATTACTATAGAACAGGGTCACTGTAGACATGCAATGACATTTTCCATAATTTTTCCAGTTTAGAAATTCACAGGTATTTTCTACAAAAGGGGTAAATACTTGCAAAGCTTATTTAGAATCCTTCAAGCTTCTACTGTTTCCCATAAGCCTTCTCTGACATTTGACCTACCTCTCACAGGTCAGAACATTTTATCTGAGTTTGGTATAATTACAACTGACAGTAGCTCATAGCTTTTTTCTCCCTCCTCTTAGTTATAGTGAAAGAAGAACAGAGACAACAGATTAAAGGATTGTTCAGCAATCCAATTTGTGGCCCATTAGAGTCTTGAACAATCTTTTACTCTTGCTGGATGGGCTCATTTGTAAGTTTATCTCATGGAAACTTTGGTCACAAGAAAACTCATGTGACAAGAAACTTGATAAACAATTCTTAAAGAATTAAAGTCAGAAATTACTTCCATGGAACTTGATTCTTTATCAGAGCATTCAGTATCAAGGAATAATGCTGGTAATTTTGCAAGTAGGCATTTTCTAAAGTAGTACTAAAAGAAGATGTTGAACACATTTGAAGATTTTCATTATACCTTTTTCTTCACAAGGGCTTCATTTCATCTTCAGATGGGTCCTGTCACTGTTAATTTGAAAATTATAATGGATACAAGCTGATTCATTGTCCGATTGCCTTTTATATCCAGTGTTTAGCATTAGGATTAAGTATGGCCAACACCAAAATAAATTCATAAGATCTAAGCATTAAATTAGCAAAATGGGCTGTAACAAAAGTTCACCATAGTTTATTAATCCAGGATAAAACTCCCCTTTTCTGCAAGAATTTTTTTTTAGTTCTTTTTTATTTATGTACTTATATTTCTTCTTAGAAATAGCAGTTAGCATCCTAGTTGCTCAGCATCTCTTAATCCTTGATGGTTTTGTTCTAACAGAATTCTTTCATCATTAGATGAAGATGTTCAAGATCCACCTCTCAAGAGCCATCCTACATAAGTCCCAAATACTTCTTTTTCATGAAGAGGAAACATTCCCAAGTCTATTGTAGAAGATTCTGTTTAAAGTATACAAATGTGTAATAGCACAGAGGCCCCTCCAGTCTTTCAATGAACTGGTGAAATAGCTGTTGGGTTACCACCTTACTCTCTTCCCACTCCAGTTTTAGTAGAACCCAAGTATCCCACTCAGCCAGAGAGAAGGAAGGCTCCAGTCCTTTCATAAACTTCCCACATCCAGAGAAGCCCTGTAGTCTGGCAAAATTGTCACTGTTTCTGTCCCATGCTTTAAAACTAAAAACACAAAAAAATTGCTTTTCTTAAGAAGGTCATACTGTATGAAAACCATCTAAGAGGTTGAAAATTTGTTGTTACAGGTATTGTCATGCAGGGGTCATGTCTCTGTTACTCAAAGATTTCAGAAAAGCTACCAGACTCAGTCATTGGGGTACACTGGTAACAATAACTGTGAGAACCCAGAAAAGTTACAACAAACTTACTTGTGAGCGTGTCTTTGGCCTGAAGCCTGGATTTCCACTGCTGTGGAAGTACAACACGTGTATCGATGTCTTCCACCTCATCACACCCATCCCATGTGTGTGCAGGTTTTACGCAGCCTTTCAGGCTCTGGGATTCAATCACAGTTCAGGACAAGGTAGACAAGTGTAGGACAGCATGGGTTTGTCCTTGTCAGCATAATCACTGGTCACTGAAGAAAAGACAAGTTTGAGCCTTTGTGAAAGAGATAGGTGGTTTTGATTCCCCTAGTCAGGTGAAACATGTAGACTTAAAGCCTTAGTTCAGAAAGTGGCAGTGGTAGGTTTTGTGGTAGGTTTTGTTTTGGTTTTAGAGTCTTTTGTTTTAGAGTCTTTTTGACTCTAATTTAGATAAAGCCCAGGTTAACTGTGCGGCTGCTTTAAAGCTCCCATTTAAGCATTAAAATTATTCATTTCAACCACAAATAATGATTAAAATGACCTCATTTATTAGTGACAATAGGATTCTTAGCTGAAAATCTCACTCAAGGAAGCTACAAAATTATTGACAAATTACATAGTGCAACTCGAATAAGAATATTTTGTAATGTTTTTATTAGTAAGAGGAAATTATTTTACTATGGTGTGAATTCAACAAAAGCAGATCAGATTTTATGAGGCAGTAGAAATAACATTTTCACTTACTATTGCACTACTATTCTATACAATTCCATCTTTCATAGGTACACTTTTTTTGTCTAAATTGTTTAGAATAAAATACTACCATACACAATAATAGCATTGCAAGACAGATCTAAATAAAAAAGGCAAAGGAATTTCAGTTTGTTATTAAAATAGATTTTTCTCATTGTAACAACTTTAACATCGTTGAAAAAATGTTTTCAACACTGATTACTGAACTATTTTTAGTATTAGAACTATAGTTTTAATGGCATGTGCAGTTTTTTATTGCTTAATATATTTACTATATCATTTCGCCCTAACCCTCACTAAATTTGATTAACGATATATGTGACCAGATAATAAAGTGGGAAATGTTCACTAAATAGCAGCAAAATAACTGTGGCTGAAGATCTAATGAAGAACTATAAGGAAAGAAACATCTCACAAAACCAGAACAATTAATAAGTCTGTAGTGCATGTTCTATTTACTAAAATTTATTCATTCATGTCATTAAGTGAATGTAAAGAACACCATACTCACTCTTCATGTATTCTATTGGGGGGATGGTTTAATATAACTCTTATCACAGTAGGATATGATACTTTAATAATTTTAGAAGAAACTCATATTTTCTTTCTGTCTCTCACCAGGTGGGAAATTACTTGGCTTTTTTCTTCTATCTATTGTGTGACTGAAGTAGATTTTCTTTGTCGTATTGAAGTTTTTGCTTCTCTGATGATGTGTGGAAATTAATTCATCACTGGGATCCACCACTGTCTCCATATTCTGGGTAGTACCCACTAGGGCTAGTAATTCCCATTCTTCATGGGATGATAGGTGTTGATCACACTCAAGACAGGTGTGTTTGCTTAGGTAGCTGAAACTTTTTCCATGGAGACCTTAAAAAATCATAGTTAAAGCTTTAAACATAGTCATATTGCATGCAGAGCAAAAACCAAGGGAACCATATAAACTGGGCAGTAGAGACAGTAAGGATACTTGGGAAAGTTCTTAGACTGCTCTCCTAGCACCCTTAAGTAGCTATCTGTGGCAGAAAGAAGCACCTAACTACTCTGAGGACTCACAGCTATGCATGCGCCTTTACTGGCTGACAACTGAACAAGGATATTTCAGGCATTTGCTACAGCAATGCTGCCCTCCTCCCTCCCCAGAGGCCAGCAGGCAGAGGAATTACAGCTCATGTGCGAGGCACCATCCCCCACCTTCTCCTCTGCCAGATGCAGAACACATATTTAAAGCAGAAGTCACCCTCCACAAATACTACATTAATACCTTGGGTTATTTTCAGTTTCCTCTTGTGAAACTGTTCTTCCTTATAGAAACCAAAGTCTCTCAGAGGACTGTCTAAAACACCAGGCTAGATTTACTTTTCTTTCCTCAAACCCACAAAAGTCTGGAAGAACTCTGGAGTTCTGAATCCAGTTCCCTAGTTCAGTCATCAAACCGTTTAGCAGCCTGACTTCTACCTTAACAGTGCTTAAAATTTTACTTCTTGCTAGTGGGAGGCAGAACTTTGTCACTCTAATGAGCTACAAACTTTCAGATTTCCAGCCTATGTTTACTACTGTCTGTTATTTACACTAGGTTGTTCACATGTCAATAGTGTCTCATTCACTGCACAGCATATTTATACTTGGCCACCCTATGCTTTCTTAGTCCCCACTCTGTTAGGTCAAACAATGTTGTCTTTCAGGTGAGCACAAGTATGGTTAAAATAAATTGAAGTTTTTCCTTGTAATAATTCCCTTTCTTTTTTCTGTTCCCACAGCTCCCCCTTCTGTTTCCATTTATTCAGGCCATTGGGAAAAGGCAGTAGCACTTGAAGCAAATTCCCTTTCCTTGTCACAGTATGGAAGCCAGTGTGATATGCAGTCTGTCAATACATAGTGAGTTTAATTATGCTAATATTCAATTAGGCTCATAGACAGTTGAGGAGCAAAGATAGCAGGCCAAATCTAGCTCCTTTGTTCACATGTAAAACTACGAGGCCAAATTCTGTTCTCACACATATGTAAATATTACTCGGAGTGAGACTTTGCACTGCCATGAGAGCAGAATTCACCCTCTGACCTGGCTATGTAGGCTCGCACACCTCTTGCAATTATCTCACATCTGTTCAAAAGAGAACTGACCTATATGTGGGCAAAGGTCTCTGCAAGCTGATGTATTCCCTCAGGAGAATGTCATGTCATGTCATTTCATGTCATGTCATGTCACACTGATGAGAGACACAGGTGCAAGGATGCTTTTATTGTAAGATCTGGTGAGAGCTGTGTTCTTTAAATTTAGCCTTTACTGTATAACATAAAAATTCCAAGAAGTTGCAAAATGTTTTGATGGTTTCAGTGTTTAATGCCACAATTTTCAAAGCCATATGTGTTTTCAGCTAAAAGGAGCAAGAACTAGAAGATTAAAACAAATCTGAAAAATCACCAGTTAATATATATTTTAAATGTTATGGTTTTAAATGCTGTAAATATAGTTTTGAAGCGATTGATGTAAAAATATACATTTATAACATTTGCCTCCAATGCTTACAAGTGAATTTTTGTACCTCTAAGTAAATACAGAGTCACTTCATAGCCTGTAAGTTTTGTACTTTTTACAAGCAACTGTTTATCACACAGTTTCCCATCTCATACAAGATGTTCTAGAAATAACTTGTATTAGTACATATAAGCATCTGTAAGGATACTTATACATTTCCCAGCTATGGTTATTCTGCAAATCAGAACCTAAGTATATATCACCTCAAAAATTCAAACTTAGTTTATTAATGGATAAATTCTTTTGGGACCCTGGCAAGCTACAGACAAAAAAAAAAAAGGGGGGGGGAAGAGGGCAGGGAGAGAAAGGAACTGAATACATGAAAGAGTCTAGCTCAGATGCAGACGTCCTAAAATAAACATACCTACATCAACCTCCATTTCTAAAATTGATAGCACTTCCTGGTGCATTATTTCTGGAGCCAGACTGATTTCTGACAAGCTGCAGAGGACACCAGGAGAAACAGCATCCAATTAAATAACAAATATATTAGAATATGTAATATTTTTCCTTTTGTAAACATCTGCAGACTGTATTATCACTTAAATGACATGACCCCCTACCCACATTACTGTACCATCTTTATGTTTGGGGCCTATATGTTTAAAAAAAGGCATTTTTATGAGCAAAAATTGTTTACTTAAATCCATAATACAAGTATGACAATAAGTCAGTGACCAGAAACATGACTGCCAATGTTCTCCACTCCCATAGTTGAGCTCCCTCATTCTCATCTCACAGATGCACTCTGCAACCTACAAATGCCATACATCTCCAACATTGTCCCACCATTGTACTTTGCAAAATCTACAAAAAACTACCCAATACAATGACCACTCCATATTTCTCTTTATTATTTACTAGGTCCGCACCCATTTCATAAAGTCTCAACAACACATTTTCTCTAGCCTGCCCCACCTACTACAGCAAAAACATTTTTCAGCATGCACTGCTAGCCAACGCTGTGCATATCAGTAGATAAATATGATAGAGTGACTGCATCAGGGACGAGGGAAAGGCTACAGATGTCTTTCATCTGGACTTCTGTAAGGCCTTTGACAGGTCCCCACAAAACCCTTCTCTCTAAATTGGAAAGAGATGGATTTTATAAGTGGACTGTTAAGTGGATGAGGAATTGATTGGACAATTGCATCCAGAGGGTTGTGGTCAATGGCTCAGTGTCTCAATGGACATCAGTGAGAAGTGGTGTCCCTCAGAGGTCTGTACTGGAACTGGTGTTGTTTAATATCTTCTTTACTGACATGGACAAAAGGATTGAGTGCATGCTCAGCAAATTTACAGGTGACACCAAACTGAGTGGTGCAGTTGACACACCTGAAGGATGGGATACCATCCAGAGCTAACTGGGCAAGCTCAAGAAATGAACCCATGGGAATCTCATGAGGTTCAACAAGACCAAGTACAGGGTGCTGCACCTGGATTAGGGCAACCCCCATAATCAACACACGCTGGGGGATGAACAGATTGAGAGCAGCCCTGCTGAGAAGGACTTGGGGTTGCTGGTGGATGAGAGGCTGGACACAAGCTGGTCATATGCACTCACAGCCCAGAAAGCCAAATGCATCTTGGGCTACATCAAAGGAAGTGTGGCCAGCAGGTCAAGCGAAGTAATTCTCTCCCACTACTCAGCTCTGGTGAGACTCCACTTGGATACACCCAGGTCTGTGGTCCTCAGCCCAAAAAGGGATTAAACACAGGGGTGGGATTTAACTCACCTAGAAGCAGAGAGCCTACAAAGAAATTATTCTGTTCTGGTTTTCTAGGTCTTGCATATAATCAGGAGGGAGAGACAAGAACATCTACCAAACCATTCAACCCAGATGTCTAATTGCCTTAGACATACAGGATCTGTGTCCACTGCCTATAAGAGACAAATCAGAGGGAACTAGGCTCCTCAGTATGAGGACCTCAAAGACTAGAAGTATATTTAGCTAAAATAAAGCAGATCTTTTAAAATTAAAATACCAAATATTGGGAAAGTAGCTCCAGTACTACTAGATTGTTTCAATGAAATCATTGCTTTACTTGGTAATGCATTCAACGCATCCTGGGAATAACCAGGCACAGAAATATAAAAGACCCTAGATGCATGGTGCAGAAATGCACACTTCAGAACTATTTTTTTTCCATTGGAACCACTTAATACATATATATCACAAACAAAATGCACTTATATTTTGCCAGCCTTCCAGATGTTCTTGGTTTCCTTTGTGGGCTACGCTATTTGCTAAAGAAGACTTCTTGTTCAGGAAAAGCCTTTGGCATACTTAGTTGACAATTCTTCACTCTTTGAAGGACATTGCCCCTGTTTAATGGATACTAAGTACAAATGAATAAATTAATCTCTTTCATAAGTAAATAGAACATGCAAGTAGAGATCATAGATCTAAACGTTAAAATATGGAAAGCTTTCTGTGGTCGCAGTACAGTGCTTCTAGGTGAAGGCCTGACTTCTTAAATCTCCATTGGAGTTTACTCTTTCAGGCTCATCATCTGTCAATAAAGAGCAAATAAATAACATTTGACTTTCCAGGTTAAGCAGAATTCATGAAGCTGAAGTCATACTAGTTTCTTGTTCTGTCAAAAAGAAGTTTTTGAAAAGAAGAGAAAGAAAAGGAATGTAAAATGGATAGAAAATAACTTATGATAATTCTCTGTTGCTAATTATACATCCAATCTCTAAAAAATAGTGGGTTAATGATGGTAACCTATATAATGAAGATTCCCTTCTACACATGTGTACACTCTGTGCAACCTTTTAACTCCAGCTTACACCTCAACGTGGAGGAATATCTCATTGCCTTGCAGATGACCAGGGAACAGCTGTGAGGCAGAGGAGGAAGCAGTTATCAACCTGATAAAAGCCATTTAACACTGGATATCATTTCAAGGAAAATTTGGACAGCTAGAAGGAAAGAATTGTTTGAAGAGCCAAGAGAGCAACAGTCCCTACAGGGGAGCAGCACATAAATAACAGCAGCATTTACATTATATCAGATTATTTGCACTGCCAGATTAAGAAGCTGCTGATTTAAAACTATCTCTGTTGTCTCAATCCAACATAGGAAGGATTCAGCAGCATCAAATCGTTTGCTGGTTGCAAATGGTCCACAAGCATGTGTAATGCCTACCAATCCAGCAGGTAGGAGTGGGAAGTAGTCATCATATCATCAACAAGAAATTAAAAAAATTATGGGTAGAGAAAAGTGCAAAATATTGATAAGTATTTGTATTTTCCTCCTTGTAGAATGCCCAAGTAGGAAATAGCAACCAAAAATCACGAGAGAAATCACCGGCAACTTTTCTGACAGTGACATATGTACAGTTCAGCAATCTGTTACTCTCAGAGAAGTGGACATGGGATTGACAAGTGACTGGCATGAATATCTCTGGAATAATTGTGGTAGAGTAGTATAACAGGCATAAAGGAAGACTCCAGCATTGAAAAACTCCATCCCAGAATCTGAGGCACAGTCAGTAGTTTTAGTGACTTCCAAAATGGGCATCATTTACAGATCCTAGATTCAGAGATTTTAAGGCCTAAATGGACTGTTCTCATGATCTTCTCTGATCGCCCAGACAGCACGAGCTGTAGCATTCCACCTAATGACAACTTGCAGAATTAAAACATATGTAACTATTATGTAACTATATGTGAACTTCTTTCACACTTGACTTGACATGCTGCAGGTGTTTGTAAAGCAACGTGCAATTAGATGAACAGAAAGTAAAGATACAGTCACTAGTAGAGCCCATGGGAGCCACAGTGCCAAGACTTCAAGCAAACATGGGTGGTTTAGTTGATGACTTCTTACAAGTGATTTTAATACATATTATAAAAACAGTGAAAAAAGGCACAATGTTCAGCTACTCATAATACATGTGACTGAGTCTTTATATAAAATATAGAGACTAATTTGAAACTCTAAATGAAATGGGATCCTTTTCTTGAATTCCAGAAGGATTTTTATCTATTATGTATATACAACGTTGCACATAGGCACATATCTTCTATCTGTATTCTCTTACAGATGAAACCTTTTCATGAAAAAATATTTTAAGAAGTACTCCTCCAGTAGTGGTAGTACTCTGTACCAGCTAGAATTTTGTCTGTGAACATAAGAGAGACCTCAGAATCTACCAAATAAAAGAGCATAAAAATTAATTTTCCATAATGATGACTAGATAAAATGCAGACACTTGGCCTAAAATCAACTACCTGACTTTATGCCAAGTAACTATTTTATGACTTCAGAATAACATCTTTCACATGCAAAATTTCACTTTGAGTCACTATACATCACATAGTATTAGTCTTCATATCATTCACCTAGGAAATACAAGATGTACAGCCAACAGTAGAAGTGGTATTCTGTCCCCACACCCTCTTCAGTGAATAACAATATTGGGGTTTTCTGAGCCGCACGTGGTTTTTCTCCCCTTTTATTTTTCATTGTCTTTTACTACCTCAAGTAAAACAATGGATTTGCACACGTTATCGCATCTGAATAGATGTTTAAGATCTAAAAGCACAGATGGTATTGGAGGTGAGCCAACTTTCAGGCTGATTTTGTAGCTTGAAGCTTTTTTGCACAGCTGATCTGCATTGGGCCCAAGAAGCGAAAGACACAGAGTATTCATGGGCATAGGTAAAGATTTTTGTCTCTGTGTAGGCTGACTTAAGATCGATGCTGTAGCTTTGCCAGATTTCCAGCATGTGGTTGGTATGCAACGACACATCTGCTCTGACTGAACAGGAGGAGGGAGACGCTTGAAAATGGCTACTGCTTCAAAATCATGCTTTTCTGGGGCGGAATCAGGAACTGGCTGCAACAGGAGGTATGAATTTTAGAGGAAGGATATCCAAGTTAATGAAAGTAAAAATAAACATGCAAAATGGCTTTACTGTTTGACATTTATTGCACTTGTATATGTCAAACATGAAACATTTCATTAGGTGAAATTATTTCACTCTTAGTAAGACTCTCCTTTTGTTCTTTTTCATTTAATTTGCTGACACCTTCACAATCACAAGGCCTTAGCCAGCATCCTCAGCACACAGCCACTTTAAGTTCAGCTTTTCCTCAGGGGACATGTAGTATAATGATTAAAAATATGAGCAAAAGTACTAGAAAATCTCCATTTCAGTTCTGTTACTGCTGTGAATTTTCTGAGAAAATAAATCTTTATAAAATAGTATTTTTGTGTTCTCCTTATTCTTCTGTAAATTTTCTGCAATTTTCATTTTTGGTGCTTGCATGGTCAAATAAGAATTTTCCTGGTAAAGGACAGAAATGCACAAATAGACAACCTCTGTTCTAAATTGATCAAAATATTAACTAATAGAGTAGTAAAAATGGGGGGGGGAGGGGGGGGGGAAATTTCCCAGGGCACAGGAAGCTATGTAATTTGGTCAAGTTAACATAAAAACCTAGGAAATTAAACCAAACTGATTACTTGAAGGCCAGTTGGGTGTCTGTCTTATCCAGTAATAAACCCCCCATAATTATAGGGATATTTTGATATTAAATTAATCTATGTAAAAAAAAGACAAAAGGGTGCATAGGAATGTTGAAAAGTATGTTAAATTCAACTTTAATCAAAGACTTGGACTATGAATCTGTGTGTCACAGAAGCCCTACAAATCCCACATAAGGGAACTGGTGCTCCAATGCCATTGTCTAAGAGAAATATGATGGTTCAAATGTTTCTTTAGGCAGACCAGCCTCACTAGTGAAAAAAGGACCCCAACAAAGAACATAAACTCAATCTTCACTCTGTGCACTAACATATCTTCCCCTTCCAGGTAGATAAAGTCCAACATAGTTACATGATGTTCTAATTCCAGATTTCTGAAGGCCCTACGTCATAAAATGTCATAATTTTTGAACACAAATTTATGAACAAAGAAATATATTTCATTGCATAAAGAGAAATCCATTTCTTATTAGTGTGCTAAATAGTGACACTATTGGAAATTTATGTGGGCCTAAAAAACAAACTTAATTTCTTATTTTTGTTTCAAATTAAACATGTCTGCACACTTAAATGTACAGGACATTTGTGGGGAAAAAAAAAAAAACAAAGGGTGAAAATTTTTTCTCACAACTCAGAGATTTCCAATTTTATAAAGTATTATTACAAAGCTACTAAAAAAGCCCTCCTATAATTCATAGTATCATAGAATCAGCTGGGTTGGAAGGGACCTCCAAGATCATCAAGTCCAACCCTTGATCCACTACTGCTGCAGTTGCTAGACCATGGCACTAAGTGCCACATCCAGTCTCATCTTAAAACCTCCAGGGACGGAGAATCCACCACTTCCCTGGGCAGCCCATTCCAATGTCTGATTACCCTCTCTGTAAAGAATTTCTTCCTAATATCTAACCTAAACCTCCCCTGGCACAGCTTAAGACCATGCCCTCTTGTCTTACTGATAGTTGCCTGGGAAAAGAGACCAACCCCCACCTGGCTACAACCTCCTTTCAGGGAGCCGTAGAGAGTGATGAGGTCTCCCCTGAGCCTCCTCTTCTCCAGGCTGAACAGCCTCAGCTCCCCCAGCCTCTCCTCACAGGACTTGTGCTCGAGTCCCTTCATCTCATTGATCTAATTACCCTTTTCTCCACGTTGACACCACAATTCTCATAGCATTTCTTTCTCTGTCGTCATGTGTTATCATCACTGCTTTGATCTAAGAAATAGCTGACTAATATCTCTTTGCATTTCATCAACTCTCTGCTGATTCTTAGATGTCAATTAAATGCGTTTTCAGCCTCACCTGTATTTTTTAGCTTCCCCATCAATATCATGTTTTTTCCAGTCTATAATAATTTAATTTTGGAAGACACATTTAATGTTTTCATACAAAATGTAATTTATTGCATTTCAGTGATCTTAAGAAATATGTAACAAATCATCTGTAGCTAACATATCTGCTTAGTTAACCATATGTCAAATAATTCATTTTTATCTCAACTTCATAAATTTGGTATAATAAAGATGTTGAAATGTATGTTCTTATATCAACTGTACACCAAATAACTTGCAGATCAAATGTACAAAGACAACGGAATTCAAGAGATGCATTTGTTATGTCACCGCAGATCAGTTAATAATGCAGATGTCTAATTATGTAATTAGATTTTGCATTCAGATACCACACAGGATCAAAATGGATTTAAAAATCAATCCTACAAAAGGTAAACTTTTATTATGGGGTTGTTCAATACATTTTTCAAATATTGCAAATAAAGATATGAAACATTTAAGCTACCATTAAATGCAAATTAATGCAGAAATACTTTGTGTGTGTTTGTTCTTCACAGACACATACTCATACATCAAATTTATAGTCCATTACTATGTCTAGTAGATAGCAGTAATAATGAAGATAATGCAGAATTCTAATTGTATCTGGAATAGGATATAAGGAAAAACAAATAATTTTGTACTAAAAGTAGTCCTCTCTAAAGAAAAGCAAAAATCCCAATTGGTCAAGAAAATGCTCCACATTTTGTGATAATGACCTAGAGACTATGTACGGTGATAGTGATGTAAACATGAAAGAATTATTTCAAGACATGTAATTCAGTCATAAACTGAAATAATAATTTGACTAAACTTCAATAATCATCAGGAAAACAATAAGATAAGCTGAAAGATTTCCCATCAGTGTTTCAAAATGACCAGGGGAACCTTCAAACTCTGATCAGAATTTGAACCTAACCCATTAGAAAAACAGATTAGTGAAATCAAGCAACCATATTTTATTAACAGATACTGAAAAAAAGAGCATCAAAACTCTAGAGTAAAAATGTGCTTCACTGAGAGAGAAATCAAGCGACTCTCTACACATGATGTACCAAATCCAAAACCTATTAGAAGTCAGAGGGAAAAATCACACTGATCTCAGTATGCTTTGGATCAAGTACTATCAGGCTCCCTCTACAATCATAAAATAATTATTTAACAATTGTTAAATAACAATTTATTTAATTAACAATTATTTATTATTTAACAATTGTTAGCTCATACTGAAAGTACTGGAGTGAATGGTGCATGGCTACTGCTCCAGTATGGGCTGTGCAGGACCATGACCTTGGATGAGACAGGTTGAAATGTCTCCATAAACCCAGTTATTAAAATCACAACGGGTTCCTAGATGCATATTTGACTAGTCAGAGAAGACATATCACCTGGGACAGGCTCAACAAGAGATTCTTCTTTCTTCTCTTTTCCTGCTTGCTTAAGCTAGGCCTCTGAGAAATTCTCATCATTCACACGGTTCATAGCTTGAGGTTCACAGGAGCAGAAACTACCTTTTTAACTAATGAATAAAAATTACTAAAATTTTAAGGCCTGATCAAATTAAAGTTAAATATTCCCCACAGTTTTGCTGATGCTAAAGGGAATACCTGAACTGGAAGAAGGTTAAGGCAGGTGGATGGCATATTTATTACTTTTCCCCCATGAATAGTGCAACATCTAGTCCAAGAATATTTGCAAATCCCAGAAATTATATTTTTGCTGGAAGTAGAACTAATGATAACACTAGACCAGGTCAACTAAAGCCTTGGCTCAGTTCTCTGAGGCAGTGAAGCTCAACAGTGTGCACTTGCAGCCCAGAAAGCCAACTTCATCCTGGGCCGCATCAAAAAAAGTGCGGTCAGCAGACTGAGGCAGGTGATTTTCCCCCTCTACTTTGCCCTCATGAGATGCCACCTGGAATACTTGGTCCAGGTCTGGAGCGCCCAAGATAAGAAGGACATGGATCAGTTAGAGTGGGTCCAGAGGAGGCCACACAGATGAACAGACAGCTGGAGTACCTCTCCAGTTCGGAAAGGGTCCGTACGCTGCTTCCTGTCCCCTGTCTCGCCATTAATCACTGCAATGTGGAGTGTGGAGGAAATAGTACGCAGTTCATAGTTATTTACGCTCACTTCTGGGTGACCTACAGAGAGGAGATACTTGTTTCTCTGCAAGGATGTAAATCAAAAGCTCCAAGCAAGTTCACAGTAGATTTCAGTCCATTTCAGTAGCCCAGTACAAAGAGCTTGTTTAATAATAACTTGTTCATGTTCTAACTGTGGATGTTTCTTTGTTAGACAATATTGTCTTCATTCTTTATATGCTTTGCATACCTTTTTTAAAATTGTTTACTTTTTTATTTATTAAAAAATATGTAATCTAAATAAACAAATGGTATCCAGATACGTAATTGTTGCTTCCTGAAAATCCCTCAGTAGTACAATTTGTTACAAAAGCATCACCTCATGAAGCTTTAATTGATTTTTACTTTTTGGAAGAACACACTGACTTGAAAAAATTTTCAAAGAATAACTGTGAAATAAAATATGACTGTCATTCCTTTTTGAGGTTAAATGGTTCAATTCAATCTTTATATTAACCTTAATATAAAAGTTGTATAGTCATTACCATAAAAGTCAAAAGGAATTAAAATTATATGTTTAAAACATCTTTTAACCAATTTAATTCAGAAAGCAACACTGTCAAAGAACATGCTGTATGATCACCAAGCTGAGAGGAGACTGAAGATTCCTGCTTCCCTTTGATTCATAATGCAATTAATTTTTAGAATGCCAGAATTCCTCTCCAAACTGAAATGCCAAGTCCTGATCAGATAAGCTGATTAGGGCAACAATATTTATTTCTTTAGTTTACTACCTTTTGAGTGCCAGAGTAAAACATTCAGGATAAATTATCAGTAAAGGTTATTCAAAATGAGTTAATGTTTAAAACAAAAATCTAAAAAGTTATAGCTGAGAATCTACTTCTTCTACAGTCACATTGGTTACATGTTTACCTTGACTTTACTCATGCACAACTACACTCCCACCAATATGGAGTTGGACACCTGCCAACAAAAGAAACACGTAAAAGCATAAAAGGACCTGTTACCATTAGATACACAATAAGTACTGCCAGATGTGCACATTCTGTAAATTTATTTCAGAAGGCAGCTTTTTGCCAAATTTATGAACTAAAAAAAAAAAATCTTAACAGAAAAAAATTTTTTCTGTTGAATTTAACATCTAATATACCGATGGCCAGAATTAATGTTTTCTGGTCTGTTAGATTATTTTTGTTTCCCATGCAGACATATTCAGAGTAGCAAAAAACGCTGATATAATTAAGATGCAAAAAGGAAACCTTCTGTTTATGACCAGTAAAACCATGGTCCCTGTGGGACAGGTACCCTGTTCCTGCAGTTGAGTACTAGCACTTTCAGTATAAGGACACCAATATGTCTTGCACCACTCTGCAAAGATGAAATGGAGCTTAAGATCTGGCCAGCTGCATCTACCTCACCATTAAAGTGGTGAAATTAAAACCAGCTGTGAGTTGTTCTCTTTGTAGCATCTCTGTGAACTGGCCAGGTATAAGCACTCCCTGATGCCACAGGAAATTGAGTCCAGGGGATGGTTTCTGGCAAAGACTTTTGAGGAGACTGTCAACCAATTTAAGTAATTCTTCTTTCATCAGAAAATTAGTGTGTTGGGAAGCAAGTCATAAATTCCTTCCTTCTTTATCTCTCCCACCATTCTGCTGCTCCTGCTTGTTCTCTCACCAGTCCTCCAGCTCCGGCTTACTCACCAGTTCTATCCGGTTCCTCCTCACTGCCACAGAAATTCTACTTTAAGTAGTCCGCAGGACAGTGGCTGCACATAAAGCTGACACCATGGAATTTAGAATCCCTGACAGAAGCCTGGACAATTCTTAGTAGCTGATACAAACCAGAGTAAATGTCAAAGCACACCATGAACTTTTTATCAGAAATAATCCTAAAAGTGTAGCACAGGGAGGACCAAACACTCTACCTGTTTCTTCAGACTTACTGGATATTTTTCAGATCTAAACCATCTAAACTGGCACCCTTAGCCTCAGTGGGGAAAAAAAGTCGACTATTCTAAGCAAAGAAATATAATTGTCATCAGAAAACAGAAAAACATAGCCTTAGCAATATTCTGAAGCACCTATCTGTCTCTTGTCTCTTTAGCTCTCCTAACTCAGCTCTCCTGAAACCTGGTGCTTTCTGAGCATTTTGAGTACTTCATTGAGCCATGCTCACACCATGCAGGTGAAAAATTTCATGTGCGCACTATCAGAGATCTTAATGGTAAAAGCATTTATCTAAAGTGACAAATAAAAGTCAGATGGTTTAGAACTCATCCTCCCAATCCCATAAGCACACACTCAAGGAAAGCTCCCTTGAATTTCAGGTTCTATCCTTGATAAGAATGTTCCTCTTGTCCTCTACTGTAATGATGTCAAACTGCAATCAGGAATACAAGAGGATACAAGAGAGAACACAAGTAGGTGATATCTGCATAGCATGAAAGAGAGGAAATATGAGTTCTGGTCCCTCAAGTATTTCAGAAAATTAATACTCTATCCAGCCAGGAGCCAAGTGTAGCTCTACCTGTTTTTACACACTAGAAGAATTGGAGCATTCTTCCCAGAAGTGGTGATTAGGGCGTTCTAACAGGAAACAGGATTACTGGGTTCAAACCTCTTCAGACTTAGAGGTAAAGTTTTCCTTTTCCAGCATGATTCCAATGCTGTGATTGCTTGGCAATGATAGCTACCACGTATTCTGAATTTATTCAGGTTTGTCAGCACTTGTTGGACAGCTAAGTTCAGCTAACTTTTATTGGATCAAACTCCCGGGACACTTGGACAAAAAAGTGGCTTGCACTAAAGAAGGATGCCTCACTCACCTGCCCAGGATTCATCTGAATATGGACGGTAGCCCAAATATATGTATTTAAGGACATTTCATGTTGTCTGGCAAAGCACCCACCATGTGTACTAATAATGAGAAACCCAAAAGACCCCCATGACTCCTTCACAGGGACTGTGGAAGATTACACATGGCAGCAAAGTATGGGCAGCTGGCATACCCTCTGAGGCTGTGGAAGACAAAGCTGGTGGGACTCGAAGGCAGGACAGTCACTTTCCCACGGCACTGGGTGCTCTCTCACATCCTGCACTTCAGCACTGTGCTTCCCCAGACATATCCCTTCTAGGTTAACACTGTCTTGGCACGCTAACAACCTGGGGCAGTGTGCTCACCAGTTTGCAATCTACCTAACATTCAAACTATCTGTTTAACAACGTATAACAATTTTCAACCAGTGATGGAAGAAAATGTATTCCATGGCCCAAAGAGATTATTTGATAGCCATTTTCCTTGCTTTATGTACAAATGACCTGGGTACAGATATAAAAGCATATTCCCTTTTTCCAAAATGTCTGGTACTGAGCTTAGATCTGTTCAAGGACAGCATTTACTTTTGCCTTGTTATTTACATTATTTTGTCGTCTTATAATTACTGCTGGGTCACCCACAGAAGTAGCTGCCCTCTTCTTTTTAAGTAATGACTGGGTACAGGAATTATTTGTGGGTGACTGAACACATCTCTAGTCATTAGTCTACCATTCATTTCAGAAGAGATTGATTACATTAACAATCCAACCATCACAAGAGACCTAGAGATGTGGTAGTCTTTTTTTTTTTCAAATAAAAAACTCACACCACAAAATAAAGGAAACATAAAAACAGGTGTTCTGGTTTTTCTCCAGAAGTACTATCTTGAAGGATCTCTGAAGAATACAAATATTTCCTTAATATCAACTTGTGTGAAGAAAAAACAGCAAATGATTGTATGTACTTCTACATGCAATCTCTGTAAGCAAAAAAACTAAAGGAAAATCATAGGTAGAGTGCAAAGAAACCTACTGAGTGGAATTTGAGACCAGTTCATTGATTTATTTCATATATACCTTTCTCTTTTTCATTGCTGTTTAGTGTCTTGCATACAAAGATGGAAATGCACTTCTGCAGCAAGTGACAACTTCCACTCTAATATATAGTTTATTCACTAACCTATATCCACATAAAACACACTTATTGATTTCTTATATTAAAGACCTAGGTGATATCTGTATCATGAATCCCTTGGGATAATCTTGTACTCCTGTGCAACCTTCTATTCAAGATCTTCATCTCTATCACACTGGGGTTAACACAAGAGGTTGTTTTCAATCCTATGTATCACTAAGTCAATTCTGCTGTCTTCATGATGAAATAAATGAAAAACAACTCCTGCGAAAGCATTAACAAACTGGTAAGATAACTGATAAACTACAGAAATCTGTCCTTTTCTTACAGGCTTCCCCATTCCCCACAGTTTTTTCTCAGATTGAATTGGGCCATTTGCAGCACATACAGATTATACATTCTCCCAGATCTCCCTCCTTAAGCGCTATCTTTTCAACACATTACATAAATTATCATTAGAGCTAATGAACCTCTTTGCTGCCAATAACTTACTGGTTGGATTTGGCACTTTCTCTGTTAATGACATCCAGGAACCAAAGGTGACCTTTATGGATTTCTTATTACATATGATTTTCATTCTAAATAGTAGCATTTTTCAAATTTTTTTTTTAGTTTTCCTCATTATCTCATCATTGTTGCAGAATTAGTAACCTTACAAAACATTTTTTTCTAAAAGTTGAATCATGACCAATAGCAAGAGAATCTCTAATTTAAAATGCCTGTTTAAATTAATTTCTTTAGGGAATATTTACTGTAAGTATTGTATAAACAATGAGTTCCCCTTATGTTTAACTTTTAAGGTCTCAAAAAATTGAGAGCATAGAATGTATAGGACGAACAAGCTCCTTATATATGTTACAGGAAGATGGAAAAACTGTAATCTGAAATAGAGATTTTTTAAAAAAAAAAAAAACATTTTCTTAATTATCGTTTTTAGTCACAGTCAAAATCTTTTAGAAGATTACTCAGGACTTTTACAGATAGAACCATGTATAAGTTTGACCCTTTGATAAGGAAATCAAATCCTGTATGCTACATATGAAGAAGATAAGGTCTCTGGGTTTTGTTACAATGTGAATGAAAGCTGCAGCTGCCTTCTCAAAAATTGTGGAATGGTAGAAAAGGGCTGTTCTGGAGCAGAGGAGCATAAGGCAGGCAAATGGTTATCACGGATCAGTCTCTTCTCCTTCAACACGTGTGGGATACCTCTAAAAGAAATAGCTGTTTGTTAGGTTTAATGTGTTGTTAGAGGGACCATCAATTAAATATTTTAAAAGGTGATACATGTTGATTTCCTATAACACTAGTTAAATCTTTTTCTGGTATTTAACCTGTAGCCTCACAGGAGCAAAAGTCTGTCAAACCCATCCTTCCTCAGAAGCACCTTAAAGAGTCCATATTAATACAGCAATCAACTGTATCCCAAAGACTTTTTTGGTAAAAGATCATGAGAATTATGAAAATTTAACACTAAAAAGAAATTTTACAAAAGCATATTAGCCATTCAAACATTGCAATCAGTAACTACTAAGAAAATTAATAAATCAGTAAAAGCCTCCATGTTGACCAAGAGAACTTAGTTTGCATCTCTACGGGTCCTCTCATCAACTCAAAAGCAAAGTGTCCACAGATGTTAGCTCTGTGTGAGTCACAGCAGACACACTGCATATAATTTCACAATCATGCTAACTTTGTTGTTGCTGTGAAGAAAGAGAACAGCATTATGTCATGAATAAGGAATTGGATCAAAAATGCACAGGCATTTCCATACAGCTTTTCCCCTGAGTAGCAGTTTGAATTAAGCATTACTAGAGCTTGAATATACCAAGGTGCAAAGCTTTCTCTATTTCTTTCTATATTGTGCAAGCTAAACTGAAGTTTATGCAACTTTCAATAGCTATTCTTAGGTTTGAAGAGAATATTTTAACAGTTTTTACTTCCCGGTTGATTTAGTATTTGTCTCATATAATTAAGGCAGATTTTATTATTGTTGTTATGGTGGCCAAAGTTACAGAATCAGAGGCCTCTGAACATGACATTTTTTAAAAGAATGCACTCAGAAGGGTCAGTAGGAGGACTTTATACATGGTTTCACTGCAGCCAAACCACCTTTGAGAAAAGTGAACTGTGGTTTTAAAGTCTTGGCCCCTAGACAGCAGCAAGGTCTGATTGTTAACAACGCTGAATGAGAAACAAGGCATCACTCAACTTACAAAGTCTATAAATTCAAAGGTCCAGACAAAATTAAGGCAAAACTTACAATGAATCAGACTTTTTAAAGAAGAAATAAATTCAATTTAATATCAAGAATACTATGAAACTCAGCAGGGAGAGTTTCAAAAACCCTAGCATATAACAGAGAACACATTAAGGTACCAGAGTTGACAAGCAACATGCTGCAAAGCAGGCAATGTTAGTATCAGTTAGCATAAGCTGAACTGCCTTAAGAATAAATTCACAGACATTTAGGCTGAATTTAGGCTGACATCTCTCCTATGATGTGAGGATATTAATATACAGGACTAAAACCATAGTTTTAAAAAATTAAGACTGCTAAGTGACAACATCCTTTATCAGCTAATTAATTTCTGAAGACAACAGACAACACAGGTGCCCCTATCAATTTCTGAGCAGATGAAAATTATTCTTCATTAGTGTGAAAATTTAACTTCAAAACAAACTAATGTGTGTGTTTATCTGGCAACAGAAGTGCAACTGTTAACTTCCATACTCTAAGTTGTACAAATTTTGCAGGAAAACACATTGTTAGAACAGTCAGTAATGAGTTTGGTTTTTTGGATATTTTAAAAACACATTTCAACTTTTCCATTTTTATTGTCGCTACTATACCAACAATATAAGCCACTGTGCTTTTAAAAATGCAGATACCTGAATAGATTTAAATACTTTAGCCATGTCAGAAGATTTCTAAGTCATAACTTCTGAAAACAGCATGGCTGCCTTAGGTCTGATTGAGCCTTATACAGTCACCCAAAGTCACAAATATCTCAAGAACATAATTTCAGAATATTCCAGCCTGTACAAGAGATTTCAGTTTATGCCTCAGCAACATGTGAAATCTTCATATGTGTTCCTAAACTTGAGCCCAATTGCCTCAGCATGAAACCACATATGCATTTCCTTGTCCCAGCTTTCTCTCTCTTGTGAGCGCATTATAAAACAAAGTTCAGAATCCTCTGAATAAAGTGCAGCATACACTGCACTGTTCTGTTCTGAAAGTTTTGAATTTTTCTCCCTCTTCTCAACAGCCAGTATTATCTTCTCTGAAACTTCTGAAATGTCTATCCTTCCTGACAAGAAACGATGTCTTTCTCTCTGGCTTAAGGTAGCTGAGAATTCTTCCTCAGTTTATGTCCTGTCATTTTCAAAGAGGAATAGAAACACTTAGGTTTTTCTCTAGATTCCAACACAAAAGTTGGAGAAAAATTTTTTCCCTAGGCTTTAGCATGCCAAGGGGTTTCCAGCTCAATAGGATCTTCTGGATTTAATAATTAACCATTGCTACTGCCCTAGGGATTTCATCAGCATGCACTCATATATACTTATTTCTATCTCCCACTTTCAGGAAACATTTCTGGAACAAATTTAGCCCCTAAATTCATACAGCAAATAGCACAAAAGTGAACCACTATGTTGAGCCATTTATAGCATTTCAATAAAGTTGAAACCTCTGAAGTTTGTCTCATGGATAAAAGCAGCAGGGAAGACTCTGAAGTCTTATTTTATAAGCTTCTTTGATTTATGTCAACTGAAGGTTTTGTCCATATTTAAACAGTTAAATGAGAGATGGAACAGATGACCATATTGTTCAATTAAATAAAGGAGCAGAGATAACCCAGCTAATGCCCGGCAACAAAAATCCATATTCTCCTTGTAGCTTTCAAACAGAAGAATGAAAGAAAAATATCTCTCAGTGGAAATGCACTGTCTGGTAGCAATACCTCACCCCAGTATGTTAGCTTAGCTCGTGGAAGGGACTCATCAATGAAAACCATTGTTTTCAATGATATATCACTTCACTATCTTTCCAGTTGAATGAATAAGTTGCTGACAACAACAAATATTTTTCTCTGTTTTGTCTTTCTTCAATCAACTTCCATAATGAAAAAATTCTGCTTTCAAATAGTTTCTCAAATGTTTACCACTCTAGTTTTAGTCACTGCTTCTGCATGTTATCTATTTCATAATAAAAGTAATGGTAAGTGACTACATAGTCTATGAAAAGCTGGAAGAAATAATAAGCAAAAATTTTCCCAAGATGGAGGGAAACATTAAAGAAAAGTGAAAAGTCAGGCCAAGATAGATGCTCATGGTCTGTAGTTCAAACACAGAGAGCTGTCTTTGCCAATTTGCTTTGCAATCCCTGAAGCCTTCAGGACAGGACTGACAATTTTCAGAACAACCAAATAGTGTGAGAGAAACAGATACGAAAATGGGGGTTTTGGGTAGCAGAAGCATCTGGGTAAAGGACAGCAACAAATGTTTTGTGTGACTACGAAGCAATGTAGAGTTTGTATTGGTGCTGGATTGCACAGTATTGTTAGATAACTGCTTTGTCCATGTCTTTACAGAAGAAGAGGGTGATCATGAACCAATCGGGAATCGATACTTTTAAGGTCATTAGAGCAGAAGTATACAAAGAATTGGCTGTAGAAGTATGAGATGTACTTAAAGTAGACAAAGCTGCAAGACCACATAATATGCATCAATAAACATTATCAGATGTTTGCTAGGAAATTGGTGAACCTTTAAATTATATTTATAAAAGTTCAGTAGCTTCAAAGGACATTAAAGAGGAACCCAATTCCCTTGTTTTTAAAAGATAAAGAGACAACATAAGAAACTAAATAAGATGATTTAATATAAGAACTGTTACAAAGAGAAATAATATTAAGAAATAGATTAGAGAATAAGAGGCCATATCAAAAAATATAAGAAACTGTTATAAGGGAATTGAGATAGAGGTGTTCATTATTACATTATTAACTCACGTGTTTGGAAGCTGGAGTTGTTTCTTTTTTTTTTTTTCACAATACACAGAGTCGGTAACCAAAGATTGTGAGATGAGGGCTATGTGGTTTGTATCAGTCTGGGGCACCTTAGTCTCAGTATATCACAGAAAAACTGCAGGCAGTCTAGGATTTCAGATATCCATAATTGGAGGGTTCGCTTCTGAGGGAAAAAAAAGCAAAAGAGCAAGATAGTTCTAGTTTTGGAGACAAATTATGCGGTTCAGAGCAAGGAATTGAGACTACAAGTCCTTCTCTTGGTATCAAGTGAGAAGCTAAACAAGGATACATGATGAATGTCTTTCTTCCTGAATCTACTCAGGCTCATGGAGGTTTGCCTCACAGTGCTGTGGGAAGGGCTCTGCTTCACCTAGTAGAAAACAACAGAGACAAGACTTCTTTATTCTCCCATTTTAATACATGGCATCAGAACTGATAGAATCTGGCAGTCTCAACTGTACTGCCACCAATAATTAAATTTGCCAAAAAAAAATGGTTATGAGTTGGGCACCAGAGTGCTCTTTATTTGCACAGTAGCTACTTTTACTTCCACATACTTCATTTGGAAAGCAGTCAGTCATTACATCTTGGCTTAGTTGAGGAAAGGCTTAACTAGCTGAAATGAGATTTATTTCATTTAGAGGATGCAGTCAGTTTCAGGAAGATTGTATTGGAAGAAGCAGTAGAAGAAAGGGTGAAAAATGCTATCATCAAAACAAAAGGAGAGGACTACAACCTAAACATAGTTTTCACATGTGATGCAGGAAAGACTGATGACTCTCATGACTAGTGTTTTAACAAGTAAGGCAAGTATAGATCAAAATTTAAGTCTAATTTATCTCAGATATTAATGCAAAGCACAACATTAACTGGTGGTAGCAGAATGGCTGGTGATAGGGAGAAAAAGCAGAAGTAAAAGTTTGAGATCAAAAGCATTGTCCATAAGTTCAAAGGAATAGAATGTTTATTAATAAGGTCTGTATCTATCTTGACTTCAACATAATATTTGTGAAAAAGAAATTCAAGCAAAATGGAAAATACATGTATCATAATTGAAACTCCTAACACTAGGTTCAATTTTTTCTGTAGGTACTTGAAAAATTCTATTCTGACCAATTAAAATGCCTCTAACATCAATAATAAACCATCCTTTCTCTTGTAGTGTTATTAGAAGTGATGCTCAATTCCATATAACATTTTTCTCAATATATTCCTTCCTGCATTATAAAATAGGAGATATCAAAACTTCCCCTGAATACAGATATTTCAAGCCTATAAATCACTAACTACTATATCTATACAGTGAGATAAGAAATTGAATATAATGAAGTGAAAATATATTCAGTATTTCATGTTATACTATGCTCAGTATTTTCAGTATATGGTTCCTATGCCTAACTACAAACTTAAGTATCTTATTTCTATATACTGTATGGAAAAGTCATCACTTCGGAGGGCATGATTGATCCATCCATTGCACAGTGATATGGTAACTGAGGGTTTCTACATTATTCATTATTGAAATGATAAGCATGTCACCAGCAATATCAGGGGTCAAATATTAACATTTTACTCATATTCAGTGGTTCCTTGAGCAAACACTAGTAACATCAAGTCATGTCATACTAAAATGAACTTTTAAAAAGATACCATTAATATATATTTTAACACGTACGCAACTTCTGTTTATAAAACTTGGAGTATGTTCACATTAGCAAGATTATAAGAGCTATAGCTTCATTTAAAACTTCTTCCTGCTCTTTGATGTTACAGAATCACCAACTGCTCCTTTGAAATGCAGCAGCAGCTGAACCAAATCACTCTCAATTGACATTAGTGATAACCCACTCAATCTCCTGGCCCACAGTTGACCTCAGTCTGGTTTTGATCAGAACTAGTTTGAGTAAAAGAGCATTCACCTTCACAGGCCGACAAGGAGAGTCAGGTAAATTGAAAGCTATTTATGTCAGCATTTCAATATTGTATAGCTATTAGAAATATCTACATAATCAGCATTACATAAAGTAGATTGTATGCTATATGAACTTTCAGCTGATAAGCAGTTGATCAGAGATTAATATTTTAATAAACAGCTAAACAAATTCATCAGCATCCAGACTTAATTTTTTTTTTTCATATCCTGGATTGTAAATTGACCACAACAGCAGCTTTCATACCAATGGTATCAAATATATGATCAATGCCTGTGACAAATTCAAAGTGACTTTAGATAGCAATGTCCTAAGCTACTTTACTGTGCTGACTGTTACAAGATTGTGGATTTGTATATGCATTTTAATTTGACCTTTTACAGTCACATTACCCTTTCACCAATGGTTTTCATCTTTCCTGTGTCTACTCTGGATTTTGAAGTAACCCTATGTAAATTTAGGATTTGGTGTTACCAAAATTCACCACTATTTTACAGGAAAAAAATGTTTCTTGGAAGGGGATGTCTGATCAAAATATGTGAATATATGGCAAAAGAAACAATTATGTTACAAACAGATTTGTTTTGGAAAGGCTTAAGAACCTCAGTTACAGTAGACTGATGTTGAAAACTGTATTTTTCTGTGCAAAGTTGGGGACATTCTATCCAGGCTGCAAATACACACAATTTGTTTCTCCGAAATTTTGACATAAATAGCTTTTAATTTACCTGACTCTTTGGAACAATATATTCCAGTTTCAAAGGTTTAAAACTGAGTACACGGAAAGTGTGTTTTCAGAAGCACACCACATAGAGCATTTAGCTTTCAATAAATCGATTTTGTCACATAGGATATGGCATTATACTAGTACTAATTCTTTTCCTTCCTTGCCATCCACTAGTAGAAACTAGATTTCAAAGGCAAATAGAGCAAATTTCAGGCATCAGTTATGGCCATGTATCCCTACTGCCTTTGGATGAAGTTGCACTGCTGTAATAATTGGCAGAATTTTGCTAATTTAGGCAGACAGCTACACTGGCTTGGTGTGAGGAAGTTTTCCTACAAATACAGATTCCAGTTTCTATAATATATTTAGAAACTGTCATAGTCAACTCTGACTGATATATTCAATATATGTTTGGTTGTATACAAATACTGTAACCAGGAAAAACTAGCAGAAAAAGAAGAAAATCACTCAGAAATCAAAACATCAGAAATAACTTCTAAAAAAAATCCTAACAGAATAGCCTGTCCCAAGATGAAACAATCTACATCTGTCTCATGTATGTGAGACTTTTGCATTTATTTGTTTCCTAGAGACCTCCAAAGATGAAGACTTCATAGTTTCTTCCAAGCAATATATTGCAGCACTTACCTAAGTCTGCTGTTAAAAGACTATTCCTCATGTCTGATTTAAAACTTTCTTGCTTCAGTTTAAGCCCTCTATTCCTGATCTCTTCCACCTCTGGAAGCTGAACCAATGGACAGCTCTTGACTGACAATGCTGGTGACACAGATAGGAGAGAACTGGGCCCAGGAGGAGATGCTGGGCTTGAACAGACAACTTACAGGAAGTGGAGGCAGGAATGGTTCATCTCTGAGGCAAGAGATGACCTTTGTTCTGTCAGTTCTGTTAAAGACAAAACAGTCTTGTGGTATGTGAATTTGTTGAGTGTGTGTTTAGAGGGTGGAGTGTGTCTTTCACAATAGTGTATTTGTAAATTTGTGCTCTTCTGCCATGAAGAATCTTAAGCAGATATGTATACACACATCTGTCCCAATGGTGTGAGAAAATACAGAAATAAGTAGAGAAATAAGTATAAATGAATTGAGGTTTAACCAAAACCAGGAATAGATGTAAAAATATTGTAATTAGATCTTTTTTTTAAATTCATGTAGCAGCCATATATACAAGTATCACGAACCTTACAGAAGGTGATTTATGAAATCTGTTCCTTGCTCTTTCAGTGCAATAAGTGCTATGCTGCTGTGAAAGAAAAGGTTATTGTCTTAATACACAAATTAAGGCTTAATTTACCTTACACAAATTCTTACTGCTCTTAATTTTCTTCGTTTCTTTCTAGGTGTTTACAGAAACTTTGGTTATGTATGACAGTTGAAGTTATAGTAGTTGATTTATTAATTTCCTTCTTTCCTTTTGATGATATATTTGCCATTTCCTAGCTTTCCAGTACCTTAGCTGTCTTATACAAATCTAATATAACTTCTGATTTCATGAGACTTCCTCAGTTAGTCTCGAATGACCTAGGAAGAAATCCTTTAGACCCCATCATTCAAAAGTATACAACTTATTCAATTTCTTTATAACAGTTCTGGCAGAGACAAAGACAAAGGTAAGCTTGGGAAAGAACTAGACTAAAAGTAATCTAGACTACAGCAGAATTTTCTTTGATTACAAACCAAGGAGCAGTGAGCTATCAGGCCCTTTTTGCTTCTGAAAATATTTTGGCAATATTATATCAATGAGATTTCTTTGGAAGCTTCTCAGAAGATCCTAAATTCCTTGGACTTACAAGTATTTAAGCCTATATAAATTCACATCTACCATTTATGTTGTGGCATTTCTTACAAGTGATGGTGAAGTATCCCAGCAAAGACATCTTAAGTGAGGATAGAAGCAAATAATTATCAGACAGGTTGACAGGTCTTATAGGAAAGTGGAGAAGCTGAAATAAGACAGTAAGGGAGCAGGTATTTCTGGACGTTCTATGTTGAATAGTTTATGATGTTTACATCACAAACTGTTCTAAGAAAGATTTACAAAGCATTATGATCGTTACAAGGAACAGAAAGTGATCTTAAAGGTATGAGACAGTTGGAATTTCTTTTTCCTTAAATTTCGTAAATTCTTATACTGATTAAGTACAGTCTTTAAAGGAAAGTATTCGAGCCACAGTGTATTTGCCTAAAAATAGCAGATATTCAAAGTTCTTTTACCATCCAAAATTATTAGAAATTTTATTTCAAAAAAACCCTATAGTCTCTCCATTTTTCTTTTGGGTTCTAAGCTTAATGTTCAATAAACAGAGAGACTGGGAAAGCCAACTCAGAGACAAGAAACCCTGACATGTAATGAAATTCAATGCCTCACAAAGATGCTTTTTCTCAAACATCAGTGAGAAAAATATTCAGGAATTGTTTAAAATTCCTCACTTCTCTCCCAAGTATCAATAACCAAATAAATACAGCATTTAATTTCTGCTTGGCTAGAAGTCCTTGATATTCTAAGAGGCTATTAAACAGATAGCTTTAGCACATGAAAATGCACGCTACTTGTTCTTATGTCAGTTATTTAACACACTGTATATAAATCAGCTTGCAAGATATAGAGTTTAATCTTTCCTGGTTTTATTGCTTTACCATTTCACTGTATTTACCTTGCATTTACTGAAGATGAAACTTTGATTTAAAATTTTGCATTTGTGGGCCTGAGCATCAATACTGCACACAACGCAGACAATCACTCTGATGGGAATCACATCACTAGGCTTTACAGCCAACACCCCCTCTATGGATCAGTATAATTTGTAGTCTCAAATGAATTCACATTGAGTGTACATACAGGCCAGTAATGTCCTCTGGACAAGCGCTACTTCTCATTGTCTGTGCAGTATCAAGCACAGTGTAGCTTTTATTATGTTCAGAACCTCCAGGTGCTATTATATAATTCATGTTTGGGTTTTTTTTCTCTACTGGTAAGAAGAGTAATTTATGCATCAATTATATAGCTGTGTTCTACATGCTTTATAGTCACTTATCTTTAAATACAATGTCGAAACTTAAAATGGTAAAGCCTTTTTGAGGGCCACTATCCCCCATTACAGGCACTGAGTCCTAGAGCTCCCTTGGAAAACAAATCAAACTGGAAAGCCCCTTATGCTCCACCTTGCTAGTAGGCAGTAACATTTACTCTCACTGTGCTCTTTCACATTTTTTTTCTGCCTTCCATGTTCATGCTTCCCTTTCATCTTATTGTTACATATAGATGTCCCTTCTCCAATTCTTATTTCATTCTTTCTTTCTTACTCTTTTTCCTAGCTTCTGTCTCCTAGGTCTCTCAGAATTATCTTCTTCTTCTCTACAATTGCCCCATGCACCATCACTTCTCTAATACACATGTTCAGATACCACAAATGCAGTAATCAGGGCTGAAAGATCATATCTCACAGGAAAATTTACAATCTTAATTTTAAAATCTCCTGCCACGGAGAAACTCCCCTACTGTTAAAGCTTTCAACCATTCTCTTTTCTGTTTTAATAACTATCAGTTTCTTTATCACACTACATTTTTGTCATACCCTGAAATCAGTTTTCTCTTTTAACATGAACTTTGCATTTCCTGATTTCAAACATTTGATTTTACTATATTTTTATAGTGGGTTGATCTTGGCTGTACACCAGGTGCCCACCCAACCGCTCTATCACTCCCCAGCCATACAGGGGAGAGAGTAAGATGGAAAAACAACTCATGGGTTGAGATAAGACAGTTTATTTAAAGCAAAAAGCAAAGTAGAAGCTTGTGCTCGCAAAAGCAAAGTGGAACATAGCAAGGTTTATTCTCTACTTCCCCTGAGCAGCCATGGTTGGCCACTGCAGAGAAGCAGGGCTCGGTACACGTGACGGTTTCTCAGGAGGCAGCCATTGAAGACAATGAATTCCTGTCTTCCTGCTCCTTGTCTCAGCTTTTATATCTGAGCTGACATCATATGGTATGGAATATCCCCTTGGTCAGTTTGGGTCAGCTGGCCTACTTGGGTCCCCTCCCAGGATCTTGCCCTCAACTGAGGAAGGAATATTACAGAGCTGATTGATGCTGTGCTCAGCAGTAGTCAAAATACCGGTGTTATCAACGTCCTTCTTGCTACCAGTGAAAAGCACAGCACTGTGAGGGCTACTGTGGGGAAATGAACTCCAGATCAGTCAGACCCAATACAATTATTTTCCTGTATTATCAGTTATTATGAACAAACATGTTACGTGGCACATGTATGGCCAGTCGTCGCGAACGAAGATTTGGGAAAGGTCTTTACCCTTCGAGCCGGCGCAGTGGATTTTTTAGGTGAGACACAGTGTGCGCTGAGCTGAGCCCACCCTTTAATCCTAAGGTTCATCTGCCGGGGCCGAGCAAGCTTGGACGGTGGCAGTGAGGTCCTCAGGACGTAGGTTTGTTTAGAGTGACCTTCTCTTAGATGGATGGCCTTACAGGGCTGACGAGCTCCATCTGCCCGGGGGACTTCTCTGACCGGGAATCGAACCCGGGCCGCAGCGGTGAAAGCGCCGCATCCTAACCACTAGACCACCAGGGGGCCCCTATGTGGCACATAAGAGGCACACGAACACCTTGGTCTGAGTGACACCTAGAAAAAAAGTTGGTCCCCATTCCAATATGTCTAATTTCCACAACCTGTCCTATTTTTAAACAAAAGCTGATCTATCTTTATACACCTAAATGCATGACTTCAGTGAGTAATTTGCAGACTCTGATTCCCATTTGACAGATATGCTCAGCAGGTCTGAACTGTAACCTCAGTTTCAGACAGACCCCTCTCTCCTGCATTCTCTGCCAGCTGTCTGAAGAATCCTGCTGCCCAGGAAGCTCCTCCACATTCACAGTGCAAGGAATTTATATGCCTAACAGCACCATGAATTCCACCCAGCTCTCAGGCTGGCTCTCAGGCTCTTAGATTGCTAAGAATTCTATCTCCCAAGCCTCCTTTACATTTGGCCTGAAGTGTTTTTTCAGAGATGTATTTAGTACAGATGGTACACCATAAAACTGTTAGAGAGATTATTTATTTTAAAGTCTTTCATCAGGAAAAACTCACCAATATGACTCAGTTCATTTCCAAGGCTATCCCAAGGCAAATTATGTCGGTAGAAAATTAAAATAAATCACACATACAAAATACAATTAAAAGCTATTGTGATTTTTGTGGAGAATAAGATTTTAAAAGCTGTAAAACTAGGAGCTAAAGTCTTTTAGCATTTAAGTTTGTTTGTATATTTCGATCCAGGGCAGCTGTTTAACATGCAAAGCCTATTATCTTTCATAATCATTGGTCTATGCATTGAAACATACTTTTTCAATACAACCAGTAACCAGATTGCCCTTTTATAATTACATGTGGAAATATTAAAAATAAAGCCCCAAATTCTGCTAAGACATATACGTATCTCACAGTTGTATTCACCTATGGGAAGACTGCACTGACTTCATACAGAATAGATATGTCAAGTAGATGATACATGATCCTTGTGTAGATTATGCTAATAGTTATCAAATATTCTTCCTCTGTGCCTGCAGTTTGCATTCTTTGCCCCTTGTACCGTGCCATGAGAACTATTTCTTGGTGAAAGGAACCATATGGAGTATATCTGGGAAGAAACAGAAGGCAATTCGCAGGAGATGGATGGGCTTGGAGTTGCCTGCCCCAGTCCTCAGATATGTCCTAACCCTGTTTTAAGTAAATTCTCTTCAGTTAAACCCTCTGCTCTGTCTCTTGAGATCCCCCAAAAGTTATCTTGCCACCTATATAGACAAGAGAGCATTCCTCCCAGGGGCACAGCACTACCTGCAGAAGAGACAGTACAACTACTCTGAGATGATTATTTGAACAGAGAGGTACAGGGAAAGCTTAGGATATCACAACATTATTACTTAAAACCTTTTCTACTCAAAGGGAATTTGAGTTTATCACTTTATAATGAGCAGTTTGAGACCACAGAAAAGGATAGCAGAAGTATCAAGGCTATAAGTCAAGACAAGCATTCAGAAAAGCTGGAACCAACTAGGTAAGGAAAGAAACTAATTTCAGAATAAGGATTGTGGTAACAACTGGATATAGACAAGCGTGGAAAGAGTGAGCAACGTGGCCAAAGTGTCAGTACACCAAAAGAGGAGTAATGATGCACATAGAACTCACAGGTGACTACTATCACTTAAACAAAAATATCTGGGCTGTTGCAGAGAGCTTCACTCCTCCTGGAATGCTGTTGGGTACTCATTAGAGTGCCCAATAATGGTAGGCTACTATCAAATTTTTGAGGGTCATTTCCAGACAAGAAACATCTTTGTCTCCTTTTATGGTTATTTGAAAGTAACAGACATCTTTAAAATACAATTTCTGGTCTATTTTAGGTGTCTCTGTTAGAATTATTTGAATCACAGTCTACAATTTGCCTGTTTCTGCATTCTTTGTAAAGGGAAACTGTGATGACTAGCTCAGAGCTGATTATTTACACTAGAGACATCTGCATTTGGTGAGATGAATTCAAGCCTTGGAGTTTAAATAGAAAAGACAAAGAATAGTGTTTCAATAGCATGAACAAAACCATGACTTGCATTACCATCTTGCAATACATCCTGAGATTTTTATCTTTGTAGAAAAAGGGTTTACCAGAGGGACTTGGCCTTTTTAAAACATTATTGGATACTTATTTGCTAAGTAGAGGGCAAACAGGAAAAGAAAGGAAAGGAAACAGAGGTGAGGGACTTATGAATACAGGACAAGGAAAACAACAGGAGAGCATGCATGATTGACATGAGGTTAGCGGTGTGCGGGGCATGAAAAGTTAAAACCCACAAACAGGAAGCTTAGGGTTGGCAGTATCCAACCAGAACTTCAGAGTGTGGCCCAATCACACAATCACAACCTGAGGAGCCAAGAATCATTACTCTTGAACTTTCACAATTGTGAATACAATAAGACAATGACATAGACTTGAAAGACAATATGTAAATTTTCTGACATTTAAAAGAAATAAAACCCACTAAATATCTGTGGTTTTGTGAAACTGATAGCACATTCTTGATTTTTTTGAGCTTTCCTCCATAAATAAGAGAAGGAATTAAACTCACTGTTACAAACCTTAGAATCTCTGGGGTTCTTTATACAATAACTGAGCTCTTAACAGAAACAAGATTTGTGTTAAAAATTCTAAGAACTTTTTTTTAAGATGCTCTTTCTAACCATCTTCCATGCCTGTTCTTTCTTATTCAAAAGGCTAAAACCTCTCTACAACTTCTTTATTACACAGGCCTGCATGATTTAAGTGATTCAAAGCTTTCATATGGGCTCGTTTCCTGTCACAGCCTTGATAGAAATATCTGCTGCTGAGTTCTTAATTGTGAATGGAAAGAAAAGGAAATTTTGTTTCTGGTATTCTCTCATAGTAGCAACAAAAAATCAGTATCGTCTGAACATAGACAAGAAATAGATGACTCACACCAATATTTCCTTCAGTAGGGTTAGTGCCTTTGAGTTTTTCCCATGCTTGAATTGCAGGCTACTTCTGTGCATCTGGGAATGAGATGCCATTAGCAGCATGAGCACTGAAGTACCTCATGACTGCTCTTCCCTTGCAAGACAGTTGATACCTACCCTGAGTCCAGAATCACTACAAATGCTATCTTCTCCTATGGTTAGCAAAAAAACATTTCTAGGTTTCTGACCATGCTCTGTGATCGTATATCAGAGACAAAGGGGATAAACAGAGGCTTTTGGGATTGCTGAAAAAGGTCTGTGGCAGATAAGAGGATACCTGAAGCACAGGGAGTATTTCAGTACCTGGGTACTTAATTAAGGTACACCAGGAGTACTAAAAAAGCCATCTGGCAGAAACAGTGAATGAATCCAGCCTCCAGCCACATCTCCTGCCCAGAGTGTAGATTTCATCTGAAAGTTCACAGAATTGAACAAGATAAGGTAGAGCCACAGTTGCAGACACAGGTGCTTTGGACTGTGTTAAAAGATGAAAAAGGGTCTTGTTCTATCTGGTATTTGAACTACAGAGCACATGGCTCTCCGACAGCAATAACACTTAGCACAAGTAGCCCAAGAAAAGAATGACACTTTAAACCCTCAGTGCTTAATTACAGGTATCAACAAATATGAAAATCCTTCTTTGTGGCAGATCATGTTTTTAATTTATGTTATACAAACATTTTCTTATATTATATGTATTATAAATAAATTACTTGCTTCATTTGGCATTAAAAATTGTTAGTTTCAAAAGGAATAAAAACCCCAAGAATGATTAATTCTTTTTGATTTGGAAAATAATTCTAAGGAAATATTTAATTTTAATTTTAAAAATTTATGAAGGATTCTCTCGAATCTGATTTACATCCCATAGTGCGTTGGCTTTTGTTCCTTATTTTTTGTACAAAATACAGATCAAAGTTTTTTAAGTTATCTTGGATAACAACAAAGCTTTCATGTAAACATACATCTATGTATCCTTTTTTTTCATATATTCTGGGTTAAGTCCTGAAGGAAATAAATGTCACAAAGCTAAACTGATTTACATTGGCTGATATGGCAACGTACACCATGTGGTGACTTAGCTTGCTTTAATTATTCTGAATTGCTTCAACTTATACTGCACATCTATGGAAAATTAAAAATGGAGGAAATGCCATTTCCATTTACAGCCCCTTTTGACTCTTCTGTACTATCTTGATTTGCCTGTAGTGAAGAAGATTGTATCAGACAGGCTAAAGATGTATCAATAGGGGGAAGCTGACAAATACCTGAATGTTTCATTCCCCTGATATTTGACAGTTCAGTGTCACATCTTAAATTTTTGCCATATCTCCTGTAAGGAAGCATCAAAGATAACACTGTGAACCACCAGAAAAAGTGAATACAGCAGACCTTTTCCTCAAGAGTTTCAATACTAAAAAGTGGAAAGAAATAATAATATATTAACTAGTTGCTTTTGTGGTGTAGATCAGTCTACCTCCTGCATTTCCAACCTATGTCAGCAAATATGCTCCAATTCTTCTTGTAATCTTGGCCTACTCATTCAGGCAAGATGAAAGCAAATAGACAGATGGAGGTGGACATGTTCATTAGGAACAGAATCCATGTAACTCCCTTACTCTCCAAAGCACTCAATGCAGTATGCTGACTATCTGCAGAGACCCTTAAAAAGGAATGTGAGTTCAGCACAACAGCATGAGATTGTTTTTTCAGTGCCAATGCTGAAATAGTGTAGATGATGCAATGTTCCTTTGAGAGAATAATTGTATCAGGATGGTGTTGATGCTATTTACCTATTTACTTGGAACCTCTAATCAAAATAGTTTAGGAAACAAATGGCTAATTATGTTCTACATGCAAAATAATTAAACATTCAGAGCATATGTTGAAAGCCTGGATGTTAGTATTAAATATAATATTCACTTTTATCTAAAAGGACAGTAAGGTCAAATTAGGCTTCTGGGGAAGAATTTATGAGCAAAAATATTATTCCTGGAATAGCACCAGAGATATTCACACTTGTATTTCCTCATGTATACTACCAGTTATTTATCACCAATGGATGGTATTGTAGCAGATGAATATTCATTTAATATTCTGAGTTCCTAACCTAAACAGTTATACTGTACTATTTGACTCTAGCTCACCTCTCCTGAATGAACAGATCCCCCCTTATCTCCTTCAGGGCCCACTTATGCTACATAATGCAGTGCAGCACAGCACCATGCAGAAACGTGCCAAGCAGCTGCAGTGCACAGCGACAGAGTGTTGTTGCACCATGACATTACTCCAGCTGAGCATTTCTGCTAATACAACAATACTCTCCTGGGACTGGAACTTGCTCTTTCAGCCTGCGCTCAAATTTCCCAAGAGAGTACAGTGAGAACAACCTAGCAGCCTGTACAGCAGCTAACATTTATTATTAGGAGTATCAGAAACCTTTCTGAATATAAGCTGTATAGTGGTGTCCTTACCTCCTATTTCCAACAATCTTGAAATTACTCATGGATAACCCCTAAACCCAGGGGCTCTTAGAGGTGCAAACTAACCTTGGAATCCACTGGTACTTCACATATGTTTGAGCTAAACAGCTAAAAAGGCCAGTAGGTAATGCTGCTGGCAGATTATTGACTTTTTTGTGACGTGACCTAACCTTCACAGACTGAGAAAACATGCCACACTGAAAGGGCACAGTTTATACTTAATTTAAAAGCTCAAAAAAGACCGGACATATTTTGTCCAATTTCTTATTTCCAAGCGTTTAGAAGAAAATATGTTTGTATACCGTGAGGAAGGAGGTTTGGGATTTTACCCACATATCTACAGGAGACTAAGGTTTCCTTTGTATTTTGCTTCTGCTTAGTTGTCACAATGTGAATAACAAATATGTGAGTATGAATGTTCCCAAAAAAGAATAAGTAAAGGAAACAGTTGTGGGCAACCTTCATCGGGAAACAATGGCTGGGCCAAGAACACATTCTGAATCCTGTTTCAGCAGAATCATTTCTTCTCCTCTGTCTCTTCTACTATTTCTTTGTAGAATAAACAGCAAAAGAGTTAAGATCAGAATGGTAAAGAGTCATGTTATCATCAATAGTGGTTAAATCAATCACACAATCTGCAATATGCAGTAATAATTCATTTTCTCCTCTTGTCTTTTTTTAATTTATCTTCCAAATATTCGTATTAATTGTGGACTTAGCAGGTGGCTTTTTAATGTGTTTTCTGTTTTCTTCTGAAAACTTCTCAAAAGAAGATTTTCTAATGCTTTTGCTTTCCCAGACTAGCTGAAACTAACAGGGATATTTTGTAGTAAGTTAAAAACGAAATAAAAGTAGTTATACTTTAGAATCCTAAACGTTACTACTGTAAAAGGCCTTCAGTATATCATCTGTGTCAAAGCTCTATTAGAGTAGAACCAAACACTAGTAAGAGGATAGGGTGTTTTTAAAAATACAGTAACAAATTCAAAATGTGTCTGAATATTACAAGTTCAGAAATTACCTGGTTAAGAGAGAAATGGCTTGAAGCAAGAGCAGCCTCACAGTGGTGTGTTACATGCTGTAAAGCAGCCAGGTCTAGCCGGGTCTAGATTCATAATCTGCATTTCTGTTACATACACTTCCTCTTCAGCTTCATGAAACTGCATGTTAGTTACAAAATGCAAGAACAACTGGACTGTTCACCAGTTTTTGGTAGACTACAGAAAAAGACATTCCTGAACAGAAGACTGCCACAGTATTCTGGTCCCTAATCTTAGAACTGTAACATGTATTACTCCTTAATTAAAAGTATAATTTCATTCCTTTACAACACTTCAAATTCCTAGTATATTTTTTAGGATGAGAGAATGGGGCAAGTAAGGGAAAGATAATCCTACCCCCTAACCACAAATGAAACTTAGAAACTAGGAAAACAGACGGTTACTTTCATTTCCAGATTGAATGAAAAGCATAGAGACAGCACAAAAATGAAAATTCTGGGCCTCCATCTGTTCTCTGGCCAAATATTCTTTTTCCATCATTGTATATAAAGGGTCGATATTAATAATGGTAGCAAAGGTGAGGCCTAAACTAGATATTTCAAATAATTCTGGTTTCATTTATCAATCTGAGTACCAGCAATCAGGGAATTTTGTTAAAAACTCCAATGATTTTTATCTTGACAGTGCCTCTTTAATAACTAAATGGAATTCATATTAATTATTTATCTCCTTTAAAGTGCACTGAATAGCTTTGCTGAAAATTACCACATTTATATTTATAGAACACTAGCACATGTATAGATAGGTTCAAAATTTATTATTTATACAGTGATGGCTTTATTTATAGGAATCAAGTTCAGTAATTAGCATCATGCACAAGATGCCACTCATTCAGCTTTAGTGGAGTGGGCACAGTGAGGGGGAAACAAATGTTGACAGAAAGCTCTGGTAGGTTCAGAAATCCAACAAACAGCTTTCTAGCCTATGGGTTAGCATGCAAATATCTCTAGTAGTGATGGCAAAGTCGATGGAAATAATACCATTGGGTCTGCTTTATCATTCCTGAAATTTCAGTGGCTGTTTTAATTCCTTATTATTTAAGTGTTCTAATCAGTGTAGTTACTCAGGCTTACCTTATTCCTTTAAAAGAGGTGGAGAAGAGCTTAAAAAGAAAAAGTGTACAAAATACAGTGAACCCAATCCTTTTTTCAAAACTCCTTACTTGTAAGGGTGCATAAGGATAGCAGTATGAAAAAAAAATCACGTGGAGGAATTTCATCTAGCCATAGCAAAAATACAACCCTTCTCCACATCAGTGAAATGAATGACTTCTCTGTTACATGGGATTTTAGATGTTGTTAAGGTTCTGAAAAATTCCAAACAACCTTCACCCTCTATTTATAGTTTATATTGAAATTGGCCTGTAAAATACAAACCTTAAACATTCAGAAGTTTACAAAGAAAAAGCTTAAGGCTGTAATCTTGTGGCCTTGTACCTAGCAAGACTGAATGCAGTTCACTTTTATTGCCATCATGTAACTAATGCACTATCAATATTTCATGCATATAATTTCAAATGAGTAAATAGCTTTCTGCAAGTTGCATAATTTGCTCATAATCTCAGTGCGTCTTGTTCCATTTAAAGCTAAGTGCTACCATTTTACAAATGGCCCCGCAGGAATGATTCAGTCTAGCCAAGAATGACTGTATCTTATAAAGCCCCCAACCTCATTCTTGCTGCCACCCATCCTTACTGCCAGAGCGAATCATTTATCCCAATGCGAACACCAAAACAAAGCCATGCAACAGACCCTACCAAATCTTTAGCATTGCAACTATTTAGTCACTAGGGCAGAGAGGAGAGGGAGCAAAAATCTAAGCTGTGACATATGAGGTGTGCTACGTTTAGTGAAGGTAATGAAACCAAGGGCTCAGCCATTAACCTTCAAGGAAGAAAAGCCAGGCCTACTGCTTTAAAAATTGCTGGGACCAATCTTTCACCATGACAAGCATTAGTAATGAATAATTAAGCATTTAATATAATGTTGCTTTGGTGAAAAATGATAATTTTACAATTGATGGCCCCTAAAATTACTCAGTGTTATTATATTGCAGTAAAAGTAGGAAGAGAGTTTTGATGAAATGCATGTTTTTCAGTGGAGGGGTTTTTTACCCTTTGTTTTTTTTCTGATGGTTGGACTGAAGCAGTTACAGTTATTAGGTTCAAAATACTTTCAGAGATGAACAGTGGCCCTGCTGAGAGAATTTCATGAAAAATTTAAAAAGGAAAATTCAACCTGGAACAGTTTCACATCTCATGCCAGCCCGCCAGAGGTTGAACTGTGTTTTCCCCATAATATTAAGCTAATATCGGGGATATAAATCATTCAGCAGATGCAAATGCTGAAAACTTCAAAATGAAACATTAACAACTCAAGAAGCTATTTTGATTGATATAGTTATTTAAAACAATTTAACAGATGCTTTCTTACTTAGCTCCTCATAATCAAATGTTTATTGCGAAAGAAATATTTGAGTAGTAAATTATTTGAACTGTACTCTAAGATCTCTCTTTGCAGTTAAGAAAACTGAAGAGCTAAGCTGCAGGAGTTCCTCACAGCCATTTCTCTTTTCTTCAAAGCCTGCTGCTGTTAGAAAGAATTTTAACAGTTAGAACAAATGCAAGTTTTGGTAGGTCTGATGAAGAGACAGCAGATTTTGTCATCACGTATCAGACTAATTTATATTGGTCTGCTTTAAATTGGTTCAAATATAACTGGTTTAGAATCCACTTTTTTTCTAATATATCATAGAAGGATTAGATAAAAAACTACACCTTTTATATCATAGGTAAGAGCTGATGGGCAGTCTTCACTTATAGTCTTTATTCTTGAGTATGACATTTACTGAGGATATTCACTGTCCATTTGATATGGCTTCCCCTAAACAGGCTCAAACACTGTGACTTTTTAGTGTATCATGAATTATCCTTGAGAAAAAAAAAAAAGGCTAAAAAGATATATCTAGTCCTTCAATAACAGGATTTAGGTTATATTTTCCTCTCAGTGGAGCAGATTATTCTATCCTCACAAAAACTGAATTACCTCACACCTATGGTATATCTTTTCTGACTTTATAAACCACTGTGGACTGTGGGGAGTGTGCATATATGTGCACACACATGTTTAGAGGTACCAATGCCTTTGAAATAAATATAAACCAAGAAAGAACATGCAGTTAAACAATTCTCCAGATAAATTGCAGTCTGTAGCAGTTATGTAGAAATGGCCACTGGATGGTTGCAACAGTTTATTTCCATAGGGTTTAAAAATGCATCAGCTACAGGAAAATCTACTAAACAGATTACTGCTGAAATTTTGACCTTGAACAGTTCATGAATGAATGATTAATCCCAGGCTCCTACAAAGAGATGAACTAAAGGTTTTTCTGAACACCTAGAAATATTTCTAGAAGACTATCTGCAATAATTAGAGATGGAGTATTATAAGTCTCTGAAGTATAACTATTTTCCTTTCTCCTTATAGTACAGTTTTCAAATAATAAAAGAAAAATGCTGGAGTGGGCTTTTCCTGTCCAAGTTTGTTCTTGAAGAGAAGACACAGTAACTCCACCTTGATTTTAAGTAGATCTTAACTATCACTGTTACATTTTGCAGTACAGAAGCAGAAATACAGATTTGGGGTGAAGTTATCCACAGAGGCACAGGCACTAGTGCTGCCTCATCTCCTACTCATCTCTCCTTAGTTCAAGGGCCCTGCTTTTTTTGTCATAGGGCATCACCTGCGCCTTGTTCTCAAAGTTTATCACCACCATGACACCCCATTCCAACCACACATTTTGAAAAGAAACATCTTAAGTGTGACTCTGAGTGCATCAATACGAAGCCAATAATTTATGTTCTTGATTCAACAGAATTTATACCCTTTTTAACCTCACATCAGTCAAAATATTATTTCATTTAGTCACTGCTTCAGGACAGTAAGTCATGACCAATTTCCCCTTTCCTAAACTATTAAATCAAAAAAAATAAAGCAGATTGGAGCTAATAGCTGGAGGGCTTTTTCTGCATGTTTCTCTTACAGTTTGCTTTTCCATAGGTTTTTCTTACCATATGTAATATCTTTGCTGACAGAGTTCCATAAGTGTGGATACGTTAAAGCGGAAAACATGCTTTTTTCTCTTAAACTGGTTGCAGGTAACCAGAGTGAAGACACCCAATACACATATCACATATTTTTTCTACTTTCACTAGTTTGAAACCATTTTCTGATGCTACTTTTCACCTCTTGATGAAGTCATATTTTAGGACTATTTACTGGATATTATTGCAGGAAAGTACCAGTCAAGCCTATTCTTAAAAAAAAAATTATTTATTGCATTTCTACATACAATGGATGGAAATACGTGCCCATAGCTAAAGGAGGGCACTGTTAATAGTAAAATATTATTCCCAAAACAACACTTTATAGCTTGATCCTGATCCTTTCTTTATAAAATGAAGATGAATTCTTGACTCTACAGACATCTGTCTCTATCTAGGAGTCAGATTTCACAGATCTGGTTACCTCATATGAATACTCTTAAGGTGTGTATACATGGCTGAGAAGTATATTGAAGCTCATTCTTTCCATTTTCTAGATTGTTCAATACAAGCCACATTTGCAGTCACACATTGGCACAGCACTGCATCCAAGCCAATACACACTACTTAAAGACCCAGATGCTTCTGACTAGTTCTGGTCATAGGATAGGCAAGATGATCACAGAAGACCAGAGACTAACATATCGCTAGTAACTTCAGGGTCCTGCATCTCTCCGCCTTCGGATTCTTCAACAGTTTATTTAAAGGGAGATATTCAGGAATAAAGGAATATTTTATTTTACCAGAGTCTGTGCTCTGGACCTCAGCTTAAAATGCCCATTGTGCCTTTCATAAGAGTTAACCAAGATCTTAACATTCAGTTTCAGAGTACAACTCAGGATGAGAATAATTGCAGGAAGCTGTCTGTCTTCCATCAAGAAAGCAGCTCTGGCAATAACAAGTACTTTATTCTTAAGTATGGCATTTGCTGAGGATATTCACTGAGAATATTCTTCTCACTGAAGGTGTCACATGGAAAATGACTGAAATTTGAACATACCGTATAAGAAGGGAGCTCAAAACTGAAGATATTAAATAGCATCCACCCTATTAGTAAATAATACTAAAAAGTACAGAAAGCTCTATGAAGGGAATAAGAAAGTCAATTGCATATAAAAAGAGAGGTTAACCTGCTCTTGATATCAGAAACAGAACATTTTGCTCTCCAGAAACATTTTCGTAAGATCTAACAAAAAACCTAATTTCAGCACTCATTAACCCAACATATATATCCATAGAAGATCACCAAAGAAAAAGAGATCTTTCAGAGTACTTTCTCCATGTATAGAGTCATCTCCAATATTTATACACCACCAATCATTTCAAAGAATGAAAACACAGATGGAAAACTAACATATGTAATAGGGAACAGGAGGGAATAAACATATAAATGCAATCCAAAATTCTCTGGAATTGCTTGAAGTTTAGGAAACCTGGTAGGTTTCCCATGAAGGCATTTTTCTTGCTTCTCAACAGAGGCAACATGAACTGTGTATGTTTACTACTATTAACACCAGAAATCCCTACAGACTGAAATTACAAGGAGGCCTCAGTACCTCATTTTGAAGAAAAAAATCCATAAATTTCAGCATTACCAGCCTTGCTGATGGAAAGACACACATTTGAGAGGGATCCAGCTGGAGGTCAAAGTCAAATAAAGCAGTAACAGTCCCTCAGAGAAGCTCAGCTGAGATCAGAGAGGGAGCAGCAAGGTGAGGGAACCTTCTTGTTCCTTTATTCTTCAGGATTTTTCATAGTCTTCTACCCAGTCAGCAGACAGAATGAATAGACAAATTCAACCGAGAAACCTATTTCTGCACAAGACGTAGGCTTCATGTTTGGTAAGCTTTATGGTGTGAATGCAAACAGTATGTCTCCCTTTACCTGAACACCCTTTCACCCAAACCCAAGCCAACACTTTTAAAATATGTATCTGCATCCTTGTTGGGAAAGAGAAGCCTGGTATTCTCAATGCGCAACACACCAGGAATACACATCTTCTATTTATAATCTGACCAACATTTTTTTTTCCATTATTAATCTCCATGTCTTTTTGCAGAAAGATCTACACTGTTGTTGGGTTGACCTTGGCTCGATGCCAGGTGCCCACCCAGACACTCTATCACTCCCCTTCCCAGCTGGACAGAGAAGCGGGAATAAGATGGAAAATGACCCATAGGTCGAGATTAGGTAGTTTACTAAAGCAAAAGTGGAAGTTTGCATGCACACAAGTGAAGAGGAAAATAACAAGGTTTATTCTCTAGTTCCCATTAGCAAGTGATGCCCAGTCACTTCCCAGGAAGCCAGGCCTCAGCACATGTACTGGTTGCTCAGCAGACAAACGTTGTAAACACCAAATGACCCTCTTTCTCCTCCTTTCCTTAGCTTTTACATCTGAGCTGGCATCATAAGGCATCAAACCAACCCTTTGGTTAGTTTGGGTCAGATGGCCTGGTTGTGTCCCCTCCCAGGATCCCACCCTCGACTGGGGAAGGAATGTTACAGTGCTGATGCTGTGCTCAAGCAGTAGCCAAGACACCAGTATGTTATCAGCACCTTTCTAGCTACCAATGCAAAGAACAGCACTGCAAGGGCTGCTACGGGGAAATAGCTCCATCTCAGCCAGACCCAATATAAGTGTAACACAAGGTAACACTGCATGTTCATAGAATTCAGCACTGGATTATAAATATAAAATACAGTTTGGCTATATTCCTTCTATATGCTTTTTGTATTTTCCACAAAGGTTCACCTTTTTTCCCACTATCAGTTGGCTTTCAGAAACGTTAATGTACAAAATATAATTTATCTAAGACCGTGGGAGATTAAATTGCTTGATAGAGCTTTGGACCTCAAATACTTGTATTTTGGTCTTAATCAAGACACACTCATGTTGTGTTACCGTACCAATTATTTTAATCAGTTCTCTGTCAGTAAAATCGGCTAATCCACTGCTATCTATATTGTTACGCTTGTTGCAGGGGATCAAATCCAGTAGCAATCACAGATGGATCAGTTACTATGGTGAACACAAACAAAAAGGTACCTATAAAGAGTGACATTATTATTGGGTCAAGGTAGGGTTATACACAGCATAGGTAATTTGAGACCTGTTGTTTTATAAATACGCTTATGTACTTATACATACATCTACAAAAAAAGTAAGCTGAATAAACAGTATGAAATTGTATGAAACGGCAGTTTCTAATACAGAGCTCTAACGCCGATTATAATCCTTTTCAAACAGAATCTTTTTAACTGATTTACTTTAAGTTGATCATAATAGATCCAATACATGAACAAAAGGATCCAGGGAACAGGTACTGAGAATGCACCCAGTCTACATGATTCACCATGTTCAATGAAGCAAATGACCAGTATTTTGAGTGTCTCGTTTTATCATATAATTTTCACTGTACATTTTATCATGTCTGCAATATATTTGGTAATAGAATCTGCTGGAATTTGCAGGAAATATTTGAGAAATTGCTGCTTCCACCATCAACCCTAGAAGATAAAGAAAAAAAACTCAAAAGTAAACCACTTTTGGTGGTCTAAGTATGTGTGAAACTGGGTTCATTGTAGAATGTGCTTAGATTTCACAGGACAAAAGATTTCTGCCTCAATAAAGGGACTATCCAACCCTGAGATCCCTATGGATGAATCAATACCTTGAAGTGTAGCCATGACAACCATAGAGATCAAATAGGCTCAGCGCACACAGTATTCACAGTATTGATTTTTCAGCAAAGGACAATACAGTGCTCTCAGTGCCTGAATATGGATGAGGAATAACTGGCTGAGGCAGACTTCTTTGCCATGTCTGATGTGATGCTGCTGAGGAGAGAGCAGCACTTCAAGGAATTTCACATCACTATAGTGAGGGTGTCCAACCTCCAGTCATTAAGACAGACTGCAACCTTTGTGTCCACAGCTCACAGCCCCAGGTTTCTGAATAGCTGGTTAGCCATGATCATGAAAAATAAATCTTTACTATTCTCTTTTGTTGGAAATAAATATCACTGACATACTGACACCTATGATCAGGACTTTAGATCTACAACTCTCAACATTTAAAGTATGAAGCTACTGCCCTTTAAATAAATAAATATACATATATATTAAATATAAAACACTACCAGCAGTTCAGAACAGTAGTCCCTTGCGATGGATGAAAAGACAGAATGGGAGAGATATGTGGCCTGGAAAAGCATTAATGGAGTCTGAATGGACTTTTTACTCACTGAATAATCCACCCAGCAGACTGGCAGTTTTTCCCCAGTTTGCTGTTGTGTGCTTATGAACCCTTGTACACCCCAGTTCATTGTCAAAATTTATAGATCCTGCTGTACCCCCATATTGTCCCTATTTCTCCCTCAGGCTTCCCCTTTGAAAGCTGTTTATCTCTTCTTCTCCCCTGTTTTCCCATGCCTCTGTTACTGATAAGCTGTAGCTATCACAGTGCAGAGAGAGCTACCATTAGTCAACCCCCTCTGATATTCGAGAGTTCCACCCATCTCTCCCCTGTCCCCCTACCACATCTTTCCCTAAGCTGTCAATCTCTTGCACCTCCCTGGCTTAGCGTCCACCCCTTAAACCGCGGTTTTTTAAACCCTTGTTTCCCTTGAATAAATTGGCATTGCAGCACGAGACCTCAACTGCGTCCGAACCCTAACCGCAGTGCTCGGTCCAAATTTCCCCTATCCCTGCGGACCGAGGCAGTCCCTCTGCCCAATAAAGGCAACAGAATGCATCATTCCAGTGTTGGGCTCTATTCCCCTCATATTCTGTAGGGGCTAGATTTGATGTTTGCAACTTTCTCTAAAAAAGTCAGTATTACTACGATTTTGAGTCGTCTAGAATGCTATATTAATGCAACTAATGGCCACAACACTCAGTGATCATAGTCTCTGACAGTTAAATTTAATTGGAACTATGGAACAGAGAATTCAAGTTATGTCAGACAAAAAAGTTCTCAAGATTATAGGGCAAATTCGTGGAGCCATAAACACTGTTAACATAAAAAATATACTCAGAAAATGACATTTTCCTGAATTTTCTATTAAACACTTACAGCTATAAACCAGGATGATTTTTTTTCCACAAAACATCATAAAAATTATCTCCTTCCATAAAAAAAAAACCACAGAAAACAAACAAACAAACAAAAGAAACCTAAAAACAAAAACCCCCTCAATACATAATTTAAAATAGTAACCAAAAAATTAAGTGAGTTTCAACCGGGGTACAATAATTTCCAACTGTCTGACTGTGATGCATCACAAAACTCCTCCTATTCCAACTCCCAGATACATATCAAAGTATGTACATATCAAATTCCTACCTCAATCTGTGCCAAAATCTACCAAATAATTTTTTTATGATCCCACACTGAAGGCACAAGCTGCCTGACCTAAAACTGGCAATGAATGTGCTCGTAGGTGTTTCAGAGCATAAAGCTCACAGCAATATGGTCATGGGGCTTTTCCATGCTGAGTAGTGGGAGTGATCCCTGGAATGGACAATCCTCAGAAGCACACTTGAGTTTCTTGGGGAAAAATTGTTCAATTAAGATGAGTACATCTCGAGAGTGAACCACCACAGCCACAGGGTAGAGTATCTCAGGGAAGGAACTTGCATCAAGAGCCAAGAAGGGAGCTAATATCTTTGACAGGACAAATATCTCTTGCTAAAGAAAGTTTTCAACTGAATATTTCTGACTAAAAATATTCATTTTTACTTTGTCATTAATGTAATATTTTCTGTCAGCATAAAAATGTGTTTTTCTTTTGAGTGGAACAGAGTATATTTATATGCTCACTCCTTAACTTTAGGGCTATGCAATCACTATGGCTAGACACCGGGTAAAGAAATAAACTAAAATAGTGTTAATTTCATGTGTCAATTAATACAGAAAGAATTTCCACAGCATGTACTCGGTTGCTCATAGAATCACAGAACGGGTCAGGGTGGAAGGGACCACAGTGGGTCATCTGGTTCAACTTCCCTACTTAAGCAGGGTCATACTAGAGCACATTGCACAGAATTGTGTCCAGATGGTTCTTGAATATCTCCAGGGAGGGGGACTCCACAACCTATCTGGCCAATCTCTTCCAGTGCTCAGTCACCCACACAGGAAAAGTTCTTTCTCATCTTCAGGTGGAACTTCCTATGCAGAGTTTCTTCCTGTTGTCTCTTGTCTTATTGCTTGGCACCACCAAGAACAACCTGGCTCCATCCTCTTGACACCCTCCCTTCAGATACTTGTACACATTGATGGGGTCCCCTCTTGGTCATCTTTTTTTCAGGGTGGTACAGGCCCAGCTACCACAACCTTTCCTCATAAGAGAGGTGCTCCTATCTGTTAATGATCTTTGTTGCCCTCCGCTGGCTCCACTCCAGAAGCTCCATGCCACTCTCGTCCCAAGGAGCCCAGAACTGGACATATCACTCCAGATGTGGCCTTAGGCCTCCAGGACTGAGGAGAGGGGCAGGAACAATGCTCAACCCTCTGGTAATGCTCTTCCTAATGCACTTTCAATATTCCTTTACTCTGGTCTGCTGACTCAGAGACTCCCGAGGGCTGGTGCTGTCAGTGAACACTGATGCAAAGAAGGAGTTCAGTAACTTTGCCTTCTCTGTGTCCTCTTTTACCAGGGTCCCCCTCCATTTAGTAACAGGCCCACGTTCTGCTATGTTTTCTTTTTGTTATTTATGTATTTTAAGAAGTCTTTCTTGTTGTTCTTGACATCCACACCCAAGTTAGACCAAGTCAGGGTAAAGTCCCCCACAAGAACCAGTGCCTGTCACTTTGAAGCTGCTTTGAGCTATCTGTCAAAGGCCTTATTCACTTACTCCTCCTGATCAGGCAGCCTGTAGCAAACATCCAAAACAGTGTCACCCTTATTAATCTGCTCTTTTGTCCTAAGCCATAAGCTCTCGACTCACTTGTCATTCACACCAGGACACAGCTCAATACATTCCAAGTGTTGCATCACACAGAGGGCAACTCCACCACTGCACTTGCCCTGTCTGTCTTTCCTAAACAGTTTGTAGCCCTTCATGACAACTTTCCAGTCATGTGAGCTGTCCAACAACATCTCCGGAATTGCAGTGAGATCAAAAGCCCTGTGTCCGCACATAGATCTCTAGTTCCTCCTGTTTGTTCCCCGTACTGAGTGCCTTGGTGTGCGTGCACTTTATAGAAGTATTTGATTGTGTCAATATTACAGTAGGGGTGCAAAGCGACACCCTAATGGGCCTGTCTCATGTTTACATTTTTGGGTGCTTGTACTCATTGGAGGTATCCCCTCTTAAGCCTCCTTTTGCTACTTGGGTGGTTGCTATAGTTCTCCCCTTCGAATACCTTATATCTATCAAGCCCGGCTATGTTCCTGTCCCCTTTTAAACCTACTTTAAAACTCCTTAAGCAAGACTGCATTTCAAATCATAGTGTTAGAGATCCAAAAACTTGTAATCCTTCAGCTTGACCTTCTTCATTATTTGTTCTTTTTTTCATGAAAGCAACTATTTCCTCTTTCTGTATCTTTAAAAAATAAGCCTCTAGAGGAGATGCAGATGTGCCAGAGCAGATTCAAGCTCATTGGCTGCTTACATCAATCATCAATATCTATCTTACATCAAAAAATGCTATAATGATAGTCATTATGCAGTAATTGCAAATACAAAAATGAACTTTTTGTGGGCCAGAAGTAGTTTTTAAAAAATGTAGATTCTCTAATTATGTTAAAGATATTTACGCAGGGTATTTCCTCTCCAGACTTACGTACTGCTGGAAGTCTGCAACTGATCTTCATTGCTGCTCATGTTAATCCAGCTCTTCATTGCCTATGAAATTAGGCCAATTTGAAGCAAGAAGGAATCAGGCCAAGTTATTCTGCAGAAGAAGCACTCAAAATGCTAATGGCTAGGATTCCTAACGTCACATTTAAAAAAACTTCAAATTGTACTTTACCAAGTGCTGCTACTGTAACACTTTATATACATACTCAAAGAGCAGGAAGAACACGTATGTTTGCTATTACACCTAATGAAACTTCAGCTGTATCTGCTGGCTCTTGTTTAGGCCATACAAGGGATTTGTGTCTTTCACTCTGTCTTCTCAGTCACTGCCAAACAAGAGGCTGACATTTCCCACCATACTCCACAAACCAAACTGCTGAGAAACCATCCACAAACATCCAAAAGAGCTGGAACAATTATGTCTAACAGTCATTTACCATATAGGAAGCTATAGTTAGGTTCACAGATACATCTCTAAAGATAAGACCTGTTGGTTAGATATTAACTGATATCTCACAGCCTAAAGCTATGTAGATAGCATATATTAATATAGAACACAGCATGAGTAAAAAATGCTCAGCTGAAATATTAGTAGTATTAAGGAAAAAAATTCATGCACATCCAGAAACAAAAGTCTTACTTGAGGCAAAGCTATTTTACAAAATATTCCCATATTCCATACTGTATAAAACAAACCTATTGCAGCCTTTGGTGAATGAACTTGACCTGCTTCTCTGCATGCTTCATAATGCACCTGTGATAAGTTTTAATGGTCCATGACATTTATGCACCTGTTCCTTTGCTGTAGATTTGCATTCCTTTATTAAAAATAATGTGGTCTTGTTTCTAATTGCATGCATCTGTCCACAGTTCAAAGACTCTAATTCTTCCTAATTAACAGATAGCTGGTTATTACAGAACCTGTCTGTACAATTCATGAATTGTCTGTAAGATTATGATCTCTGAATATGCCTGTGCCAAAATGCTAAACAGTTTTATTCAATGAGCTGCCTTTGCCTGCATATTTTTATTTTCCATATTGCATACTATTCAAGAGTAGTAGATTAGAACTAACAAAAGAGGATTTTTTACTTAAGCACTCAAGGACTGAAAAATATTTAGCATGTACAAGTGAATTTCCACCAAAACCAGCTCTCTCAAGGTTGTGATCACGCACATAACCATGTTGCTTAGCTGTGTTTGTTATGAACTTAGGGATACCGATCCACATAATACATGATAAAGGGTTTGGAGAGTAACACAAGGACAGACTCAGCTCTTGTCCTTCACTAGTTTTAGTCACTAAAACCATAGGGGAGTGGCCGGTCTGCACTGAGACCATGGTGAACTGAAGGAAACACTGATATTCTAACAGACAGACCTTCCACAACTTGCAAGGAAAGGATTAATTAGAACAAGGAAGTTAATTGCTTTTTTTTTTTCTAAAGCAATATCAATTCCTGTGTTTTTTCTTCAAGACAGTAAGAAATTAATAAAAAGCTGCTGAAACCCCCACTCTGTTTTTCATGGGTTTTTTAATATCCCATGCTCAAAAATACATTTATGAAACATCACAAAAAATTCAAATACCTGTAGAGATTGTGAAAAAGGGTGCTTAAGATGTCTTCTCAATTATAAGGTCAGACACCAGGAACATTAAAAGCCCCTTGAATTTCATTTGGAAGGAATGTATAATTATGCCTCTCTTTACACTCTAATAGTATTGGGAGGAATGATGTTGCAACAGCAATTGACTTGAGTTCAGTCTTGTGAATCATTAACCTTCCCTAGAATCCTTACCACTTTTTGTAGTCTGTATTTGTCCATTTGATAAATCTTTCCTATAAATAGTATTTGACATTCATTCTGATTAAGCAGTAATTTTCCTCAAATTCATATAGTTCTGTTAAGTGAAGGGACTTATGAATATTAATTTTAGACATCAAAAAGCTTAAAAATGTTTTACTGAAAAGTTTCTAACAAATTCATAAATAAATTCCTGCAGATTATTTACTTTATATATACACCTTATATAAAATATAAATCAGTATAGAATCATAAAATGGTTTGGTTTGGAAGGGACCTTAAAGATCCTCTAGTTCCAAACAAAATAGAAGTACATAAAGCAGCATAGTAAACTAGAGCTCCAAGCAATAATTATAAATAATTCATTTCCTGAGATACTGTGATACCAGTAGAACTCAACCTGCTTAAGAGGCTACACTGCCTGTGACGGTCAGTGACAGCTTTTAAGTCTTTTTAGCACTGAAATTTGATAAATCTAATAGTTAAGATACTAAATACTGATGTAAGAGAGAACCATTTGAAAACAAGTGTGAAATACAAATGCTGCAAAGCTGACTTGTGTCACATTTTTGCCAAGTGAAAAAGAAAAAAAGAAAAGTTTCCTAAAATGCTTCTAAATTACATGTTTCTCTCCTGGGAGACCACAAGCATTTGTCTAGAAAACTAGTGACTTGCAGACTGACCTGTTTAACTCTATTTGCCTGCAAGAGGGCTACCAAGGGCTAAATTCTATGTAGTGGTTATGAAAAGACTTCTATGTGGAAGAAAAACAATTAGTTGACAACAATGATGGAAATGTTTTCAAGGATTTACATGCAAAACTCACCGTTTGTTTTGCTGACCAGGAAGATGCCTTGAAGGCACTTTTTTAACATCATCTAGAAGTGAAGGTTCCCACAGCAATAGAGTACCTGTTACAAATGACAAAACAAATACAGCTAGGTATAACAAAGACTTCTTTAAGCAATCAGTGTATTACCTCCATTTTAAAGTTCTTTGCCCCTTTTAGTGGGCACTAAGGAAGAGTTTATTTACAAAAATAACTCACAAGTTCTAACATGAACTGAACCATCTCATTTTGCCATTATGCATCACAGTCCATTTGAAAACTTAGATCAGAAACTTTGGCCTGGATTTTTGCTTTTAGTCCAGTAAGCCCTTACTATTGTTTGTATTGTTTTGATACTCTGTGTACACATCTTCTGATTCTTTGATCAGAGAATTTTTGGGCAGAGAAAAACTGTAAATGCTAAAACAAACAAAGAATCTTGTACCTGGGAGCAGGTGTCCTAGTTGTTTGATAAAATTTGCAGGCTCAAAAGATTACTTGCTCTTATTCCAAATGTCAGATGCGTGGTTACAGTAGGCATATATTTAGTAGAAGAGCTTAATCCTTCCTGCTCCATCAGCACTGAAGCTGCAACACTTCTGTCTTATGCCACTGTGAAGTCAATTTAAAGGATACCAAATACTGATGAGCCAACTACAGTAGCTGGAGAGCAATAGTAACCATCTGTAACAGCTTCTGACAAACTGCTGAGCCTTGGAAAATTATGAAAATTAAGACTGAATTCTTGAATATTTTCAGCTTTCTCAGTCACTGTTGCTACAACTCTAATCACTGAACAGAAAAGTTACAATAGTATGACAGGTAAGGTGAGAAAAAGAAAGAAATCATAAACCTGTTGAGAAAATGGCTTGAAGTTTGGCATAAAAGTATACATAGACAAAAGGCATTTCTGCCAGCAGCCTTTGTTCAGCTTCGCTTGCATAAGGCCTGTGCCATCACACAGGAACAGCAGTGCCTGGCTGAAGTGCCCTGAGGGCACTAATAAGCCTTAATGGCCTCAGTGGTCATGGGTCTGTGTCTCACCCGGGTTATCCTTACCGGACCTGATCCAGACCTATGGTCTGATCTCCCAACTTGACATGCCTCAGCACCATGAACCTGCCTGCTGCTCTGGGCTATTGGCCAACTCTGGCCATGGGCTCTGGGTCTGCTCTGCTGCCCTTGCCCATGGACACCTGGGTCCCAGCTGGCCAGACCCCTGCCCTGCTGGCTGTTACCCCCTAAGACAGTTCCTACATCCCATCCTGTGTGGGAAGCTGGCCTTTCCTGTTCCCTTTCAGCTACCCAATCAAATCACACTCAAGTGAGGAAAACAGAAACAATCTACATATCTTTGTACACATTATTCCATATTTAGATTTCATATAACAGGAACCGTTGTAAAAACCTGTCAGAATGTCTCTGTTGTCGTTTACAGTGGAGGAAAGCATTTAAAATTATTTTATATTCTCTTACAGTTCTCTTTAAATGTTTTTGAAAAGTTAGTTAATTTACAACATTGACCTGGTGCTTGGTTAGAATGTCTGCTAAAATATAAATTTGGTGTTGAAACTCCATTTTCTGTAACCTTGGAAGGAAACCTACACCGGTGAGATGCCATGAAAAGTGGCACTGTAATGAAGACAGGAATTTCCAATGACTGGGAAGTCAGGCAGGGTGACAGTCATGACTTAGTGCGACTAGCCTAACTTTCCAACTTGTCTCGTTGTACAAAATCCCTATTCAATCCCAGGTGACAATCTTAGGAGCCACAGCCCACAAGGTCGATAGGTCTATTATTCTGGTACGAAAGGAAACTAAGCTAGGTTGGTTCAAGCAATTTTTGAAAACTGTAGATTGTTATTTGTTTTCTTATATCCCTAGTACTTACAAAAGCTTGCTTTTTTATTTGTTCCAAGTTTTTTCCTAGAAAAACTGTCTACCTCATGGTTCCTTGACCCTCCTTTTTCCTTTTTAAAAGATACCATGATGCATCTGTCTGCTTTTCTGTCAGGTATCCTTCACAAAATAACCAGTAAGAGCCATTATTCTGTGAGAGCCAACTACCCTATGATGAAGCTTGTCAAGGAGTTGATAAGAAAATATCTGCTTCATCTATCCACAATATACTGTTATTTTGCCTGAGTTCTTTCAACTCTTTGTGGTAATAACTGTACTAACCAGCTTCTTGTAATGTAACTTTTCATTTATTTCTGTGAAAAGCAATAGAAAAAGCAACCACTAAACACATTTACTTTTCAGCATCATCAATTATCAGTGAAAAGAAACAGATTTTCCTCAAAATCCCTTTTCCTGATAATATAGTTAAATAACTACTCCCTTTCCATTTGATGACTCCTTCTAGTTGTCCTATATATATTTTTACATTCTTTTATAATTCCCTTATATACATCCTTAATAATTTGACTTAGTTTATATTTTTAATTACTTTTTATCCTTTGATGTCAGTAATGAGTTTGTTATTTTGCCAAGTCAGTCTCTATCTACTCCTCTTACTTCTTTTTCTGCAACTAGTATCATATACTTCTGAGAAGTTAAAAGCTTTTCCTCACATTTCTATATAAGACTTACCTCCAAAATCTCACCCAATTATCTCGATTCAATTACTTCAGACAGTTTTTAGTTTAATTTTTTTTAACCTTCATAAGGATCCCAAAATTAAACATACTTTTCTTTAACTACGCTGCTCTCCTCTTTCAATTTCTTCATTTCGAGTGAAAACAGTAGATTTGGCTTTGTAAACTAAGGAAAATAAGAGTATGTTGTTAGACACCAGATCAGTTATTATTGGGTCAGAAGCACGTGGAGGGGGGAAGGGTTAGACCAAGCCCTGCAGCCAAGACGGGCACATGGCAGGGAAAGCCACGTGGCTGGGCTATCAATAAGGTCTGCCTGGTGGCCTGCCCACATCATGTCCCCTGGAGCCTCTGACTAGCTGTGGCACCCCCCCCTTTGGCTAGAGGGACAGTGATCACCAGGGAACCAAAGATCCCACCTAGAGGGAGTGGCCAAAGTCTATAAAGAGACTTGTATGAAGTCTCCATCTCACCTTGGCCTCTGCCCTCCTGACCCGTTAACACGTGACCTTCTAAGTGGTAACTATATTTTCCTCTCCTCTCTCTCTCTTTATTCTTTCTTCTCTTAATCTCTCTTCTTTTATTCTTGTGGGTGACTTTAACATCTATTTTCTGTATTTCACTTAGGTTGCATGGTGTTCATGTTTGCTGAGTGTAACAAAAGTTCCTTACTCCATAGCAATGCCTACTAGTCCCAGTAACCTGTTGTAGTGCTTTCCTTGGTGTGCATGTTATTTCTGTAAAACCTTTTTTTACCAAATGCCTATTTTCTCACAAAATTAAATAAAAATCTCTTAGAGAAAAGATGGGTAGTCTTTTCTTCAGATGTGAACTCAAGGTATTGAATCAAAAAGCTTTGCAAGAGTCTGTGTAGGCAAAATATCTTGAAGCCTGCAATTAAAGTGTAACACCTGATAAAACCACGGAGCTTCTGGACCAGGGTGTAACAGATGACTAACTCATTCTTTATTAGTTTCTATGCCTCTGCTGATACTCTCCGATGAAGGAGCAAGAATCAGGATGGGAGCAGTTTCAGGAGTGGAAAAAGTCATATAGCAATTGAAAGGACTTTATTATACAGACTTTGCAGTTTTTATGTGTTTACAAATATATACATTGTATGTTTCCCCGAGATTTGTATTCCCCAGGCTTACCCAGACATGCCCACTCCCTGCTTCCCTCTCTGATAGGCTGAAGTTCCAGAGTGAAGACAGCTACCATTCGCCCTTTCCTTCCCCGGTTCCTCCCTCTTCGCCTGTGTCCCTACCCCGATTCGTTTCTCGGATTGTCTGCCTCATGCTCCACCTCATTTTCTGGTGCATTCCATACCAGAGCTCATAAAAACCCTTGTGGACCCCCATTAAACTTGGTATTGCATCACAACTTCAAACCTCGTAGGACCCTTCTGTGCGGTGCTGCAGTCCTCCTCCCCTCCCCGTTCGGACCGCGGTACTCTCCTCTTTGAAATATTTCAAGAAACGTTATGCAATAAGGGCTCTTTGACATCAGCCCTTGGAATAAATAACGAAGTAGCATATAAACCCACAAAATACTTTATTTTAGAATACACTGAGTAGAATGTTGTATCATATTCAGAGGTACAGTTGTTTGACTAAAAAACCAGTGAAAACATCCATATATATATATATATGTATATACTGTCATTTATTTCTAGAGTACACTGCACATTACAAAAACTTTAAATTTACATTTACAGGAGTGAATAACAATGGTGTTGGATGTAAGCTCTGATTTTGGTCCAGGATCTGTGATTCAAACACAAGCAGTGGAACCCACCACACAGTCCATAAGAACAAAGGGAGTCACCAGGCAGAACATGACAGATGGTAAAACTAACAAATGGTGGAATACTGGAACAAAGCGGAAAGACTGACAAAATATCCCTAGGCCTGGCATCTGCTATGACATCTCCTAAGTCTGTTGTACCTGGACTTCAATCAACTGAACAGCATTCTGTTGATTTAGGGAGAGGATGGAACAAGGAATGAGGCCCTCAGGTCAGACAGAGGTACTGTTCTAGCAGGGGAATATCCAGGGCAAGTATTGAAGGAGTGCATATGGATTACAGAAATGTTCCTCGTTTTTAGAAGCACATTTTGGAAGTGATTTTGTCCTCTGACATAAGTAATAAAAAGCACAACATAAGGTAAAAAAGCTGGTTTCCATCCAAACTAAAATGGTAAAAATATGTAACAGCTTGGCTTTAAAAGGATGTCCATCTGTTAGTAAACTAGTGATCATACCATATCCATAATGGTCTAACAAACTAACAGCCAAAAAAATTATTACCCAAGCCCACAGCTCAATAAATATTTAGGGCTGCTTTTTTGTTTACAGCAAGACCATTTTAAGTGATGAAGTGAAAGTTTTCCCATTTTAAAATACCTTTAAACATCCAAAATATTACAGAAATATGTTACTGAAAAATGTTCCCATAGACAAAACTTCTCTCCTTACAGGTTGTAGTGGAAATACAGCAAGCCAATTCTTT